>NW_024426230.1:21151466-21267981 GCF_017311325.1 Ursus maritimus | reverse complement strand
GGAAAATATTAAAGGCTATCCAAAGGAATTTATAAGTGAATGGACAGGATTTTAACTTACTAGCAGAACAACAAAAGGGCTTCCAGCTCAGTAACCTACTTACCCAGATAAATTTCCTATGTTCCATGTTTATTCAGTCTATCCTTTCTCAGCCTTAGGGACAAGATAATTCAGTGTTGAGTTTTTAGCTAGGCTCCTACTCCTCACTTCTCCTGTTCCCACCAATTCCTCAACTGCTTTTCACTATTCCAGTCCTGGCTAAGCCCCACCTCTTTAGAAAGCCTCTTGGTACTTGAGAGGGGCCCTCCTGGATAGTCTTACGTGTTTAGTCTGCTCAACATAATTTAGAACTTCAAAGTAAAACATTGTTTTGAACATATGCATTAGATGATATACTTCTTTCAAAAGCATTGGTTATTCTTTCATCATTGCCTTCCTCAAAACTCACTTGTCAAATTGGTAGATTCCTTTTTTTAAATAATATTTTTTATTATATTATGTTAGTCACCATACAGTACACCCCTGGTTTCTGATGTAAAGTTTGATGATTCATTATTTGTGCACCATGCAATACGTGCCCTCCTTACTACCCATCACCAGCCTATCCCATTCCCCCACCCCACCCCCTCTGAAGCCCTCACTTTGTTTCCCAGAGTCCATAGTCTCTCATGGTTCATTCCCCCTCAAATTGGTAGATTCTTGATTACTGATCCATTTCCAAGGTCTCTATACTTGGGAAAAGTTTAACACTAAAGCTCTACTTGGTAAGAAATTATTGACTCTTATTATCTTCTCACTGGGAAACTGTAATATACTCCTGTAGAATGCAGGTTGGGAAAAGCTTTTAAATTTACTAAGAATATAATATTTTAAGCAGTTTTTCATATTTTAACATTAATGATTATTGAATAGAACTTAGCATTTATTTTTTTAAAGATTTTTTTTAATTTTATTTATTCATTCGACAAGAACTTAGCATTTATTATACAGTGTTCTTTTATTTGAATTAAATGGCTATGCTTTTGTTGTTTGTAGCAGTTATTAGAAATATTAATCAACTGAACCCTAAGGTAATGTTAATATTATGAAAACATTAATATTTATGCTGTTTTCTCCCATCCTACCTTTCCCCTCCCCAAGGTAGTTAAAATCTCTTCTTTGGAAAGAAAAAAAAAAAGTTTTATAAGGTGGTATACAATCTAAACTGTATAAAAACTCTCGAATTTCTACTTCAAGTCAATATGTCATATAAATATATCTTACCTCATTTCCCAGTGGATTTAATGAGGAATTACAATGGAGCTGCCTTGAAAACAGATTTGCTTAAACATTTTATTTCTATATTACTCCTGAATATTTGAAAATTGAACTTCCCAAGTGGGTATGTTATTCTGCAGAAAGCCTTTTTAGAATGAATTTACTTTAGCTGGATGGCTCCTGCCATCCCAGGCAATCTGCTTGCTCCCTGTTTTCTCACTCTTCCAGAGAAGATAGCAGGGCAGATAACCATCTAAGGAAATTGTCAGAGGAAACTGAAACTCTCTCTCTCTAAAGAGCTTCTCAGTATAGAACACAGATGTGATGTCTTTATTGAGCAATCAAGTACAGATTATCTGGAAGGAGGTTAGTTTTATCCAGTATATAAATCATGTAAAGAAACTAAATTCCTATTTTTTTCCTTGTGCATCTCTGGTGCTATCTTATGTACGTATAAGCATAGTTTAATATTTAGAAAAATGTATCCATTAAAAGTTTTGTTTTCAGTATCTATACAAAGAAACAGGATGGGGACCAGATAGTTATAGTAGGATGATTAAAAGTAGTCCAAATTTAACCCAGCCAAATTGTGTGTTAATTGATGTTGTCAGTTAAGTACTTATGCCCACCCCTGTAGAAATAAATTCAAGTGAATGATTATAGCATTTCCATAATACTAAAAAGATATTTTCCTTGAAAATCCTTAGATCTGTGATTAAATTAAATGCATTTTTTAAATTTATTAATCTATGATGTATTATTTGTTTCAGGAGTACCGGTCTGTGATTTATCAGTCTTACACAACTCACAGCGTTTACCATAGCACATACCCTCCCCAATGTCCATCACCCAGCCACCCCATCCCTGCCACCTGCCTCCACTCCAACATCCCTCAGTTTGTTTCCTGGGATCAAAAGTCTCTTATGGTTTGTCTCCCTCTCTGGTTTCTTCTTGTTTCATCTTTTCCTCTCTTCCTCTGAGATCCTCTGCCTTGTTTCTCGAATTCCACATCTCAATGAGATCATATGATAATTGTCTTTCTCTGATTGACTTATTTCACTTAGCATAATACCCTCTAGTTCCATCCACGTCATTACGAATGGCAAGATTTCATTTTTTTAATGGCCGCATAATATTCCATTGTGTATATAGACCACATCTTCTTTATCCATTCATCTGTCGATGGACATCTGGGCTATTTCCATAGTTTGGCTATTGTGGACATGCTGCTATAAACATTAGGGTGCACGTGCCCCTTCAGATCACTATATTTGTATCTTTGGGGTAATTACCCGGTAGTGCAATTGCTGGGTCATAGGGTAGCTCTATTTTCAACTTTTTGAGACACCTCCATACTGTTTTCCAGAGTGGCTTTACCAGCTTGCATTCCTACAACAGTGTAGGAGAGTTCCCCTTTCTCCACATCCTCACCAACATCTTGGGTTTCCTGACTTGTTAATTTTTAGCCATTCTGACTAGCATGAAGTGGTATCTCATTGTGGTTTTGTTTTCTATTTTCCTGATGCCGAGTGATGTTGAGCACTTTTTCATGTGTCTGTTGGCCATTTGGATGTCTTCTTCGCAGAAATGTCTGATCATGTCTTCTGCCCATTTCTTGATTGGATTATTTGTTCTTTGGGTGTTGAGTTTGATAAGTTCTTTATAGATTTTGGATACTAGCCCTTTATCTGATATGTTTAAATGCATTTTGAATGAAGAAAGTTTATGCTGTCTTTTTTCCAAAGATCTTGTCCTTTCTCATTTTATGGAAGTATATTATCTAAGAGAGGTGAACATAAACACATATATAAATATATGTGTTACAATAAAAATTCTGTGACTCTTATCTTTCTTAGTTAAAAAAGGGATTTACCTCTCATCCAAAAATAAGTGTATTCTTCCCAAATATAGAATTTAGACATTTTCTAAATACCATGCTCTTTTCCCATGAAAATAAAAATGTAATAATAATAATGCATTAAATTAAATCATGCATAGAAGTTTACAATAATATACCCCATGAACATGCCTGTGACTTCATCAATTTATTTTAAATAATATACCATCTATACCATCAACAAAATGCTTAGGGCACAGGAAAATATAGAGTAGGCAGAAGACATGGGTCTCTGGTTAAGAAAAAAATGCACAGGCATTTCAGAAGTTAGATAACAATGTTAGAAATTGCATGTCAAAAGGATTTCATTCGTTGTACATAAAACCAATCAGGAAGTGAGAAATCATAGGCCAGTATTGTGAGAGAAAGGCATGGCGTCCTGTCCCTTCAGCAGAAGACCCATATTTAACCAGTATTTAATCCACCTGCAAACAAATAGAATAGCAATTTTTATCTTTAGTGATTATCAATTGTTTGATCCAGTATCAGAGTTTGATATCTAATACCAGCCCCAGATTTCTTTGTCTTGGCATGTGTTATATTGTTTTGGGTCTATTCTATTGTGTTAATAATTTTTAACCTAGTAGTAAACTCCTTTAATGTATAACCTACTGGAGGGTCTTCTTAGGTTCAATTATATTCAGACTCACGGGGCTACCATAGGTATACATGACATTGAATTCACTTTACAGATACAAGATTGGAACCACAGCTTGCCAACATGTCCTCTCACTCCCCCCTCCTGGGGACACTTGAAAATTCTGAAGGCAGATTTGCTTGTCATGATTGGAGAAGGTGAGATGCTCTTGGCCTCTAGTGCATAGAGGCCAGGGATGGTGCTCAATGTCCTAAGGCACAGGACAAACTCCCAACAGAGAAGCATTCTGCCCAAAATGTAATAATTTGTTGTAGGTGAGGATTATCCCGTTAATTTTAGGGTATTTAGAGGCATTCCTGGATTCTAATCTTGACATGCCACTAGCACACCTCTTCTCATGTCCTAACAACAACAGCAAAAATGTCTTCAAACATTGCCAAATGTCCCCCAATGTGCAAAATGACCCCCGGTTAGGGCCTACTACCTACACAGTGGTTCATACATAAGGAGAGGAGAGCTATATAATTTGGGGATGGGAACTCTGGCAGAATCCTCTGCCCCACAGGAACCAACGTCTCTTGTAACAAACCTACAGATACAACTTCTTGTGCCTGAAGTTACAAGGAGTCACTACACGAAGGTCAAAGCTGTGGCATCCTATTAGATATGATTCCTCTATTCCTATTCCTCTCAATCCAGAAGCAATTTAATACAGAAATGTTGCCTAAAATCATAGTTGACATTCTTCCCTTGTCAAGTTACTGGGGAAGCAGAGCAGAACTTTAAAAGAAGGTCAGATTCTCATGCAGCAGGGAAAAGGGTTTTGTCATCCTTTCAAATGCATCTACTCTTCATCTGCTGTGTTAAACTTTCTTAGTAATTCTTTTGCTTTAGTACTTTTCTTTGTTTGATCATAATAATTACAGTTGTGTGTATTGAGCAAGTATGTTTCCAACGTACCTTGCTTTTTTTTGACTCATCTTCTGTGAACTGCTGTGCCTATATTCTTTCTTTGTAAGTTTTTTGGCTTTGTATCTGAGTTTGGGAGGGAGTAGCTGTATTTCATGCTGTTCCATCAGATCGTATGCTCTCTTACGAATTCCTTTCTTCTGGCAAATGAGTATTTCCTTGAAGCCTTAAAGATTCTAGTAGGAAAAAGCAAAAATTCTTCAAAAAGAAACTTTGAGACTTAAGCTGACCGTGCATTGTGAAATTGAAAGAAATTCTCTCTTGATTTCACACTTATTAGACTTATTTTCAATGTGGAAATTACTCTTTCTTCTTAATTCCAAACTATTTTCAAAGAGAAAGAAGTCAAATACTTTTCTTGAAAATTAGTGAATATGTGGATTTTTTTCTTTAATACTGTTTCTCAGTGACTGGAATAAAATGTGTTCTTTGAGAAAGATTGTTATGTAGCTTGAATAGTGTTGTTTGTTTTTTTTGTTTGTTTGTTTTTCAATCAAAGAAGGGTTTAACTTCAAAAAAAATTAATCAAGCATGGAACATATTAAAAATTAGGCAGGAATTGAAAAATACTTAAGAAAAATAAGATGCAGTTTCTTAGCATTTTAACTATTTGCATTGAATGTATGAAATGGCAGGGGTGCCTGGGTGGCTCCTTCGGTTAAGCAGCTGACTTGATTTCAGCTCAGGTCATGATCTCAGGGTCCTGGGACTGAGCCCTGCTTGGGACTCTGCACTCAGCAGGGAGCCTGCTTGTCTGCTTGAGGATTTCTCTCCCTCTCCCTCTGCCCGCCGCCTTCAGGTTCACTCTCTGTCTCTCTTTCCAATAAATAAATCTTTAAAAAGTATGAAATGGCAGAATTAATCTGATGTTCCTTCAGTTATTCTTAGTTTCACTGTGTCTGTCAGTGTCAACATTTTCTCCAGTGATTTTAGTATTCGAAGATAAATGTTCTTAGGCACAAGCTAAATGCTTTGTGTCCAACGTAGAATGATTAATATAATACTTTATTGCTGACTTAAAAGATTTAAGTAATCTGTGTATGTGAAGTTTTCACTGTAAGTACTGACTTGAAACCATAAGGCACAAATGTATGCAAATATTGAGAGAGATGTAAACGTGTATGACGCATGTCTGTCTGCCTGTATGTCTACCTTTCTGTCCATCCACTCACCAATCCCTCTGTCTCAATGTTGGCTTCATGCAAACGGCGTGTTTATTGAGTGAACACCCGTTCTTATTAACGTATTTTTCTTCTTTGCATTTTATGACATCATACGTGCTAGTTGTTGCTGTCTTCCACTCATGTCTTTTTTGCTTGCTTGTTTTAGAAAGAGAGAGAGCATGCAAGAAGGAGGGAGGATGGAAGGAGAGGGAGAGAGAGAATCTTAAGCAGGCTCCACACTGAGCACAGAGCCCCCCACACACAACTTGTGTCTCACAACCCTGAGATCATAACCTGAGCCGAAATCAAGAGTCGGACCCTTAACCGACTGAGCCACCCAGGCGCCCCTCCCCTCATGTCCTTATTTCTATTTACTCTTCCTTCCAAATCGGGTTTTGTTCCTATTGTTCTTTGGCAATATAAGGACTTAAACTATGACTTTGTGCAGACCTTCCCTGCATTTGTATCTGAGGCATTCAGCTGCTTCTGTGAACTTCAGCTTAGCTTCCTGATTTATTCTAAAACCTAATGTAACCAAAATTGAACTTGTAGTGATTCCTTAATTATTTTTTCTTCTCTTGAATTCCCTGCCCCACCTAAAAAGATCTCTCTCCTCTCTGTTATGAGAGTCCTCGTTCTATCTTCTTTTTTCCCCAACATGCATTTGAAAGTCAAGATATTGGATTCTGAAATTAAAGACCGGGTTTAAATTCCAGCTTTACTATTCTCACTATAATTTCTCTCAGTGTTCATTTTCCATATCTCTCATGATCGAGATTTATTTCCATCCACTGTATGACACATACCTCTGAGAACTGAATTAAATGATACCAAAAAGTGTTTAGCCTGGGGGCGCCTGGGTGGCACAGCGGTTAAGCGTCTGCCTTCAGCTCAGGGCGTGATCCCGGCGTTATGGGATCGAGCCCCGCATCAGGCTCCTCTGCTGGGAGCCTGCTTCTTCCTCTTCCACTCCCCCTGCTTGTGTTCCCTCTCTCGCTGGCTGTCTCTATCTCTGTCACATAAATAAATAAAATCTTAAAAAAAAAAAAAAAGTGTCTAGCCTGGTGTTTGACACACAGATAGTACTTCCTAATCATCAGCTCTTCGTTTTCAAAACCTTCTCAGAATCCATTCCTGCCTCTCCAGTCCCACTGTCATTCTCAAAGCTAGACCCTTTCATGTCCTGCAAGGAAGTCCTGTTTCGCCCACCGCTGATCTTCCCTTTCCCCCTCAGAACACTGATGTCAGATGAACATTCCTTTATGAGCAGGAACCCTTCCAGTTGCAAGTGACAGAAAATTCTTATCTGACTGTTATGGACAAGAAACTGTAGTCGGTTCCAGGAACTTAAACATTAAGATCTTCTCAACCATCAGCTTGAGTTTCTCTTTGTCTGCTTTTTATTAGTGGTTCTCATTATTTCTAGGTATAGGTACGCCTGGGGGGAAAAAAGTGCTCTTTTTTGCCTCTCATCCAAGGATTAACTCCTGTGGGATGTGATTCACTTGGCTTAGGTCGCCATTCTCTACAGCAAAGGCATGACTGCGAGCATTCGATATTCCCTCTTTGTTTAGAAATTCTACATACCTACTCATTATTCATGATTCAAAGTTCAGACTCCTAGATTGGCAAACAGGACCCTCCACCCTTCTCTGAGATCATATACCATATTCCAGTCAAGGTGAACAGTTCATTATCCTATGCACTTTTGAATTTGATGCTTTTTGTAATTTCATTTTTTTTCCTCATGAATATGCTTAAAGTCACCTCTCCTGTACCCCCCCCCAAAAAAAAAAACCTTTTTAAGGCAACAGTTAAAAGCCATTTCTCTCGTAAAATTTCTCTCTGAAAACTCCAACTATGTCTAAGCTTTTTATCCTCTAAATTGACACCTTTTTTCTGGACTTAGCAATTTCAGTGTTCTACTCCTAAATTATATATATGAGATATCTATATATATCTGTATCTATCTATATAGAGATAGATATATTTTCTTTTTTCTCTTTTTCTCTCTCCCCCATAAGAAAATGTAAGGTTTTCCTTTCGTGAGTCATAATTGCATCTTCCAAAAGGACCTAGATCAGTAAATGTATAAACTAATGAATTATTTGAAATATGTACTTCTGGCTTTGGTCGTGTTTTTCAGCTGCTGTTTTGTTAAGATATAATGCCACGTCACAGTTTTTACCATAAGTATGAGTATGGGTACACTTCTAGGGGAGAAATAGACTATAAACTGATAGCTTCTGATTCTGGCACTGGTTCTAATTCCAGCAGTTTTTAATGTGTGACTATCTCTGTCTCTACCACCAGTTTCTTTATGCAAATGAAGAATTTAGTACGATGATCTCTAAGTAATCATCAAGTTTGAAATTATTACCAACAAGTGTCTGATTACTAATTAAGGCGTATATCACAGAGAACACATATTTTGGTAACCATTTCAGAAATCTCCTAGAAACTGCTTATTTGAATTAAAAAGATGCATGATGACATTTCGTAGCAACAAGTTCCCAGTGTTAAAATGTCTGTTCTAAGTGAAAGATGAATAAAAAATAAAAAAGATAACCTGAAGACAAGTAGCACATTAATTACACCTGCTTTACTCCCATTGCATCTAGAGAGAATACATTTGAAATCACGGAAAAATCATTCTTAGTATAAGTAATGACAAGATTTTTGTGCAGTGAGTTAAAATTTTTTAAGGTTTATTAAACATATTGTCCTTGTGACTTTTACCTGAATCTTTCTTTTGTTTGGTTTATGATTAACTTTACCTTAGATTAGCAATGATCAGTAGGTACAATATGAATCCATATACTGGTCCAAATATCATGCATACAAACATGTGTTATTTTCAGTTACTTATTTTTAAAGGCTGTGGATCCGCAATCTTATTGAGGATACTGCTGTTTGGTTCCTTCTTTAGCGAAAAAAAAAGAGTACTTGTTCAAGCAACTTTAATTATTTTATTTTTGTTTGTATGTCTGTTTCTATGTAGATATCCTTTGCAGCTTATCTGTAAAGAAAATAAATTTTACAAAGCAATGGAAAGATATAGTAGCTTGGAAACTAGGACTTTTCTCTCAAAGACCATTTCATCTCAAATGCCTAATTTAAAAATTAGATTGCCTATTTGCTTTAGCAGAAAGCTTTTTCAAAAAAAGTTTCTGAGCCTTTTTTTCTTCAGAGCAATCTGTTAAAAAGTTCTGCTTCCAGTGTTTAAATATATTAGATCAGCTCGTTTGGGTAAAAAAAACACAATTTGTTCAGCATACACATTAGTATTTATCTGGAGTTGAAAAAGATTTTAATTGAAATGGCCATTTTGACCTTGAACAATATTAAAAGTAGCATTTAATAAATCATGTGATAGTCCTACAGTATGTGTTTTGGTTTCCTTCCGAAGTCTTGGGAAAACATGATTATTTTCTAAGGCGGCTTTTGAACATTCTTACCTTTAGAAAATCTCTCTTTTCCTCCCGTCCTCTAGTCCTCTCCCTCCTTTTCTGTACATACACACGTACTTACATACATACATGTGTATGTGTGTGTATATATATATATGTATACAAGTATATGTATATATGTATAAAAGTATGTTTATGCATACATAGGGAGTTATAATTTGAGTCTATTGCTCCTTCTTTGAAAATGGAGCACACCTTGTCACTTGTCTGTCTTTAGCAATCAGGTTGGTTTTCTCTCTTTTTCATAGTCCTGAAGATGAACACCATGCCATCCCATGATATGGAATACTCTTGATCCCAAATTGCAGCTTAACCATAAGTCTTGGGTTTTTACATTGTTGACTAAATAAACCAGTGTTTCTTAAGAATCATATCTGACCTTAACCCCCAACCCTACGATCATCTAATATTTTCATCTTTCATTAGTTCATTTATCGAATTGCTTACCACTAATGTGTTTATATTTGTGATTGTTAGATAGAGAGGTTTCCATGAATGAAAAAAATAAATAAATAAATTCGGCAATCTGTGTAAGTATAGTCTTCTGTTGACACTCAGTCTCAAGATAGTTTCTTGAAATGTCAGGGTTCAAGGTGAGCGGGGGCCTGAAAGCTTGGGCTCCATCTGTCCATAAAATTCAAATAAAGCTTCTACATTCATCTGTATATACTAAAATTAATAGGAATAGAAATACATATTATTTGCTTTTTAGCAATAATGATGCCACATAAATTCAGTTGAGATATGATACAGGTTTTCTAAAGTGTTTCATTTCTTTTACCATGTAAATAATAATAATTTTACTTCATTTTTCCATATAAATGTTGATTGTTACAAATGCCTTTCCACGTGGTTCAAACACCAACAACACCGTAACAACAAGAGTGAACTGACTGGAAAAGTAAAACCAAGTTACAAAAGAACATCTACTTCTAGTGTATTTTTATGCCTCACCATGATCGCTTTGTATACTTCCTTATTTTTTTCTAATTTGATCAAAATAATGACTATTTTTCCTGCATTATAAACTAAAATAGTGGCATTGCTTTGATTCTTGGCATGGTTATGTTTAACTTATTGCTAAATGCTTCATTCTTTTCCAAGGCAATGAAACTATGACTCTCTCTCTTTCTAACACGTGAATCTGGCTATCCCCCTGAACACAGTGTTTATCTTTTATTTCCCTGCATTCTTCTCTTTACTTCATTCCCTTGCTTGACACTAGTTTCTGGATTGGTTGTTGCGCTAAAGCTGCAAGTGGTCTCTGCAGTTTGACCTAGTTCCTCGCACGACTGCGATCTCCCGTGCCGCCTGCCAACCTCATGCTGGCGTTTATGGGCCTTTGTCCTTTCTTCTCACCTTTCACCACCGAGGGGTCATTTGTTCTAGAGAGCCATTCTTCTCGCTTTTTAAGTGCCTTATATTCAAGTTTGTGCATCACTAAGCCTATAAAATTGCTGAAAATATGTGTGTGTATTTTTAGCATACTTTTTTGAACAAAAAGACCTAGACAAAGCTTGACTAGTTGGGGTAGCATTATAATTTATGAGATCGTGGTCTGTTCATGAAATTTACACTGAAGGTGGCCTTCTGGGTTTACGCATTGCAAGTACTTTTTCCTTTCTTTTTTTTTTTTTTCTTTTTCGTTTCGATTTTTAATTTAAATTCTTGTTAGTTAAGATATAGTGTTAACTCATTTTTTTTTTCTTAAACAATTGCTTTTTGTTGTTGTTGCTGCTCGGTGGGGCACCACATTTACTTTTTTATTTTCACTCTAATCAGTATTCAAATGGAAAAGCTTTAATTAATTCAGCAGTAAGTATTTACGGATAGTCTACCAATTTTTGTGCTAGCATAAGGGAAATTCAAATAAGAAAGAAAGTCTGTATGCTAGATATGATGTGGAACCAGACAAAAACTTCCAACATGAGTGACCCGACGCATCCTACGTGAGCACAGAAGAAAGGATGTTGGTGCCTAATAATGCTTTGTCCTGAGTGTGTGTGTGTGTGTGTGTGTGTGGGTGAGTGGGTGGGTGTGTCTGCAGGAGTACATATCAAAGATAAGCAAGCAGAGTACAATGGGAAAAGAAAAGAGAATAATAAATGCTACAAGTATTGAGTCTAAAATTCAACAGTGAGAAGGGTAATACCAAAAGCAAAGGCGACATTTTTCTTGGGTGTCCTCTTAAACAGCTTGATATCAGGTCTTATTTCGCACAACATTTTAAAGGTCATTAGGAACAATACTCAGACCTAAAGGAACACAAAAGGGGATGCCGATTCACTGATGCAGAGTCCTTTCCTGAAACTTTGAGAGCCTCTACTTCCCGCATTCCAGAACAAGTAGACAGGGATTGTCCCTCTAATAAGTGAGAACAAAAGAAGATTTTCAATAGTTTTATTTTTTAACGTTATGTGGAATTTTAAAACCATTTTCTTAGGAAATCATGTGAATATTTTCTTGTCTTTAATTTCTTTCCCTGAATGTGGAAGATTGTACGTATGGATAGAAATGTTTAAGCTCTGATTCTAGGGTCCAGTTAAACCCTGAGGCTGTGTCATGTTTCTTTCTCTGGTTTCTTCACTTTCTCTCTTTTTGTGTTGGTATCTCTTTCATACATGGTTGGACATAATGTAGAATTAGAAGATATTTTACTACTCATGATATATTTTTCCTCCTTGATTTAAAATACTGATTAGTGGAATATTTTAAATTTCTCACTCAAAAACAATGCAAAAAATATTCATATAACTCCACTATATGTAACTGGATCTAAATTTTATTCCTTCTCTTTATGTGAGCACAGATTAATTTTTTCTGACCCTTTGGGTAGAGTTCTTTAATGGAACTAGGTTTCCCTAACTAGATCTAAAATAAAACCTATCTCTATGGGCAGCAAGAGAGCATGAAGTCAGGAAATGTTTTCCTTTGATAAGCTTGAAAAGTCAATTTCAAGGATAAAGTACCTTGATAAAAGTGAATCAGGCTAGATAAACACAAATGGAAAACAGGAGAAATAGAGACATAAATAGATACGTGGTTTCTTCTACTTCTCCTAAATAAGAAAGGCGAGTAGATATAAAATGCAGGTGTTTTGCAAGATGAAAACATTAAAAAAAAAGAGAGACCAAAAATAAGGATAAATGTGGATGAAAATAATAAAAACTACTGCAAATGGGGAAGATAATATTTTAAGCAAGTGTTTCAGGGACATTTATCTGTGAGTTATGTAAAATTTCAATAATTGTCTATTAATTTTGAACCTATCCTGGGTGTATTAACAAAGATGTCAGAAGTTTAGATTATTACTTTGTTTCTTTAATTTTTCAATTACAAGCATATAATTACAGGAAAATTAATTATGATAAAGTTTCATTTAAAAAGTACTTATGCTAGCAATAGCCTCTGTGAATTTATGTGGGAAGATGTTTTTCAGAACTCCAAAAGCCCAGTTCAAGTGGCGTCATTGCAGACTCGGAATTACTGGAATAATAATGAGAGTTTCAGGCTCTTTTTCTTTTTCCAATAGAAATTTTAAAAGGTAATTCAGGGTGAGTCAGGATGCATAAGACCACAACTTCTCTAGTGTACTTATTTTAATTTCATATTTAGAAAATTTTTATATGAAATGATTATGTGGACTGTACGAAGTGAAATGTAGGGAATAAACTTTGAATGACAGAGAAGTTAACCCACGTAGAGTGCTTTGTGAACCCAGAAATTCCGACATTTAAGGTTGGTATGCAATGATGGATTCTGTATTATTTAAGAAAGTATTTGAGACATTATAATTAACATAATTTGGACTGTATATTTATAAAAAGACTTTCTACTGTTCTTCAGAGCAATCCTTTGAAGACACACACCTCCCTTTTTTTTTTTTTAATGACTAGAGAATTGTGAACTAGAGAAAGTAAATGTTGTAACTGAATTGGCAAATGTAAGCAATTGAAAGAGATGGGATCCAAAGGACAATTTTCAGACTCTTTCCACTATATCCCCTGCTGACTAGATACTTTTAAAATACGTAAAGTTATAAAAAATTTTATAGTTTTAAATGGATTTCCGTCAACATCCTACTCGCAAAGTTGTGTCTCCACCGAACACACCGACACGCAGGGCCGTTGAATGTTTTCCTGGTACCACATTAGTGGTTAGTCTGTAAGACTCCTTTTTCTCCTTTGTCATCTTACTTCTCCACACTACTTAATTTTCTCAAAAATCCTGGCTTCTCAGGTGTCTGTAATTCTGCATTTTGGGAGTTCGTTCTTTTCCCTGTCTAGTTTTATGAGTATCCTCTCAGACTCCTCATCCCTGAAGCCTGTGCTACATTCTTTTTTTTTCACTTCCCACGTCCTAAGTTCAGACTCTCCTTGACTCTTGCCTACCTTGCTTTAGTCCTAACTGCCTTCAGTTTCTGGGATTCCAAAATCTTGGGGTCCCACGTTTCTCATTGCCTCAAAAATTAATTACAAACCCTTTAACCTGGGTTTTGGGCCCCACGTTGTTTGTCTCAATCTTCTCAGCTATTACTTTTCTACATGCACTCTTCATCGTGGACGACTGCATTTTCATGGCTCTTGTTTTCATGCTTCCCCCCATTTCTTTTTTTTTTTTTTTTAAGATTTTGTTTATTTATTCAACAGAGATAGAGACAGCCAGCGAGAGAGGGAACACAAGCAGGGGGAGTGGGAGAGGAAGAAGCAGGCTCATAGTGGAGGAGCCTGAGGTGGGGCTCGATCCCAGAACGCCGGGATCACGCCCTGAGCCGAAGGCAGACGCCCAACCGCTGTGCCACCCAGGTGCCCCCCCCCCCATTTCTCTTGTTAGTCCTTGTTTGATTTCTGTAGCTCCTAATAGAAAACCTGACAAGATACATGCCAACTCCTTTAAGATACTGTACCGGTCGCCACCGAAATATGATTTCCTGACTCTAAACCCAAGTTAACAATGGAAACAACATCAGTAATAATAGAAACCAGCACGTGTGGAACACTCACTTTATGCCAAACACTGCAGTAAATGATCTTTTCGCATTATTTGACTTAGTCCCTAAGTCACTCTCCAGCTGTACATCACGTATTTGTATACTTGGGTGTGTGTTTGTTTGAGCCCATTATGTCCCTTTTCTAACCTAGAAACTGTAAGCGTATTAAAGCTTGTTAAAGGTAAAGTCATGATTGATTCATCTTTGTACTTCCTGCTCTAGACAGTTCAGTATTAGGCACTAAATTGGTATTCGAAAAATTATATAAAGTGATTAAATTATATAATAAATCAATGGACAATACCCACTCTGAGAATTCAGGCTCTGAAGTGTGTGTTTGAACTGATTTATCATTTGCATCATGAATGTTGATTCAATTGATCATTTTAATGAAAAGCCAATTCATTTTACGTAGTTCCCTGTTCTCACAACAGCTCTACTCACCAGATTGATAAGAGATTTTAACAGAATTTTAATGAATCTGTTCTTTATATCAATTTTTGATTTTTCACTGCTTTTGTATTTTTTCTTTGACCTTATCATCCTACACAGTTAATTTAACACAGTCATGTACACATGGAGATTTAAGAAAACATCAGTATCTTAATGTTAAAAGCAAATAAACGTGCAAATGATTAAAAAGCTAATGATAATATAATTCAAGAAAGTGCTGATGAAAGTAGCGTATAGTCAACTGAGAAAACTGACAAAGATGGAACTGAGAAAAATTGTATCATATTTTATTGTTTCTATTTTAAATAATCTGCAGAATATATCCCATTGATAAAAACAGCAAATTATAAATAATTGCAATTTATCCCAGGATTAAATTGTCATTGTTAAAACTAGGAAATGTTATTATTGTCTTAACATAATTCAGTTATGTGACTTTGATATTCTTTACTCTTTTTCAGAGCTCTAATGTCAATTTTTATCATTGTTATGTAGTATTAAAAATATACTGTTGGGGCACCTGGGTGGCTCAGTTGGTTAAGCGTCTGCCTTTGGCTCAGGTCATGATCCCGAGATCCTGGGATCAAGCCCCACATCTGGCTCCCTGCTCAGTGAGGAGTCTGCTTCTCCCTCTCCTTCTGCTCTACCCCTTCCTCCCCTCCACCCATACTGTTTCTTTCAAATAAATATTTTTTTTAATCTTAAAAAAAATACACTGTTAAAACACACTTGCCTATAGCAGAGGCAACTTATTTTAAGTATCATGCATTTTCAAACCAATGATTATTGTCACTATGACCTTAAAGACATTTTAAAAATTATGCTGGTACAGAACTAATGGAGTCTACATATGTAGCTAGTGGATACTGGGAAAGATTCATCTCTAGAACTCCCAGTACACCGATTTGAAATGTTTTCATGGCATAGTCTGGGGGGCAGATATAATATATAGGTTCAATAGAACCACATAACAAAACTTGCCACTTCCTTCTCAACATAAAAACAGAACACAGATTTATTGTTACCCTCTAAAAGTTCATTTACAAGGCAATATTTAAAGTTCAGAATATATGTCCTCAAAGAAATAATGTGATCAGTGGTATGTACATTCTTAAGGCGGTCTACAGTTAAATGTTCATGAGCCATAGCAAGGGCAATGTTATTTCAAAGTCATACCTATAATTTTATGTTATGTGGAAAGTAAATGCTTCCCCCCCCGCCCCAAGCACCAATTCTGCAGTAGTTTAAGCTTTTTCTGTCTTTTTTGGCATGTTTCTATCTTCTTTCTGATCACCTTCGTCTAGCTTCAAATTCCTTTTTTTCCTTATGATGCGAAAAAATTATCTACTGCCTTTATCTTCCAAAATAAATTTCCTCTTTTTTTTTTCTAAGATTTTATTCATTTATTTGACAGAGAGACAGAGAGACTGCAAGAGAGGGAACACAAACAGGGGGAATGGGAAGAGGCAGGCTTCCCACTGAGCAGGGACCTGATGCAGGGTTCAATCCCAGGACCCTGGGATCATGACCTGAGCTGAAGGCAGACGCTTAATGACTGAGCCACCCAGGCGCCCCCCAAAATAAATTTCCAATCACCAACTTCAAATACTCTCTTGAAACAAACAAAATGTAAATTATAAATTAATAAAATAAAACTCAACTTTCTTAGTATAAATGGACATTAGTAAGAAATAAATCTGAACAAACTGATTCATATGTCCATGACTTATATTCATTTAATTATAAAGAAACACTTTCATTTCAAAACACCATGCTTGGGGCGCCTGGGTGGCACAGCGGTTAAGCGTCTGCCTTCAGCTCAGGGCGTGATCCCGGCGTTGTGGGATCGAGCCCCACATCAGGGTCTTCTGCTATGGGCCTGCTTCTTCCTCTCCCACTCCCCCTGCTTGTGTTCCCTCTCTCGCTGGCTGTCTCTCTCTGTCAAATAAATAAATAAAATCTTTAAAAACAAAAAACCCACCATGCTTAATTAACACAATATTTAGGTGGCGAACAACAGGAAGTTAAACATTCTAAGCATTGAATGAGTTAAATGAAGACAGTTCTATCCAATTCTTCATATTCAATGACTAGAAAATTTTAAATTTTGCATTATATTCATGCCATAAGGAATATACGCCTTCTCATCCTCACCTAATATTCAAAGTACTGTGGGCAACAAAACTGGATTATTATGATGTAATTATGAATTGAGGTAGTTAGTTCCACAATGTGCAGATTTGAAGAAAAAAAATGATTTGTTTACTAGAATATGTCAGGTGAATTCTGCACCTTTTTTAACCAAATAGGTGCTTCGGTATTCCACCTCCGAGTGTATACATTTAACTTTAATGTCTAGAAATTTATATTTATTTTTTCATATCTAATTTAATTTCCTTTCTAAGAAGATTTCAAAAGCTTATTTGATTAGCCTATTTCCTTAGATATGTTCAAAAAGCATATCTCGAGCATCTGCCATGTGAGCAATTAGACTAAGTGCTGAGAATACAAAGGTTATTAAAGCCTAATTCCTATCCTTAAAAATTTCCAGTCTGGCTGGGTGGTCAGAAACAGTCATGGATGATTTGCATGCTAGTCAGTAAGGGGAAGGATTCTACAGGGACTTGATCATTAGTGGAAAACTTTAATAGAGATTCAATCTTGCCTAGTAGAAGGAGGGAATCAGAAATCTTCCTTAAGGTGAAGTCTAAGCTGGGTTTTGAAGGATGTCCAGGACTTAGTTTGTTGGGAAGAATGGGAAGGGCAAAGAAACCAGCATGAGCAAGACTCAGAAAACTAGACACAACGTATGCTTATATGAGCAACAGGAGGTAGCCTCAGTATTGCGAAAGTGAAAATTGAAGACAGAAGAGACACAGCAGTGGCAGATCTGTGGGGATCAAGTCATGGTATGCTCCTTCTTGTGGCTTAGCTAAAGGGTTAACTGTCTCTTACTACTGCTGTCCTCTCCCTGGAAGACTGAAATGAGAATTCTCACCCACACCTGATTGGATTCAGTAAGTATGTCCAACAGAGAAAATTAAGTGCACAGCTTACCAGGAAATAAATGGAATCACAATTTAATGTGATATTAATGCTTTTTGTTGTATCACATTGATTGTAGCAAAACAATTCTGAAATCCTAGTCACCATAGGTCTTTTTTTTTTTTTTTTAACTTTGTACTACTACTGATAGAACTTAAAATATCTGCTTATATGTACTTAGCTGGAGAAAAGTATATATTGATTGATGTTAAAGATTGGGAAGCAATAGGCCAGGGTGGCCAGTTAACAAGTCAAAAGAGTCCATAATTACCAAAGATGCAGAAAAGATTCAGGTAATGTGATCCAAAAGGCACATGTATAAAGAGTGGTCAAGCTGAAATCAACCGTATTTGTGTGTTTTCTAATAGTAACCATAAGTAAAACCACAGCATATTAAAACAACCAACTTTATTAGGACATCTAATTTTATTTGAACATTCCATAATATGTTATTGCTCCCATGCTTATGCCAGAGAAGAGAATAATCTAATACATAAGTTTAAAAATGGTCATAGTGACAACTCTATTTATATTAATGTAAACTGATCTGTAGGGCTATTTGTGTCCTATAATATTCTATTTATCTATTAAATGAATGAATGTCACATTAAATTGCATTGCCTGATTAAAAAAACTTAAGCTGGTGATATTTGCTGGGAAGTTTGATTTATGAGTTGGGTAATGGGAATATTTTCTTACAGTTCCATGTTATTAGATTAAAAATAGAAAGATGTAGATACTAGTTTAATTTGCTGAATGAGATTTAATGATTAAAGAGTGAAAATGTGCCGAGGGAGAAATAAACCCTTAAATTAATTCTTAATTAGGATCTTATGTGTTTTTAAGTAACATAAATATTATTGCAAAAAAGAATAAAGACACTTTCTTGAGGGCACTGTGAGATCAGATAGAATGATGTGCCATTAGAGTTATGGAGTGTTTTAATTTTTAAAAACTCCTTCAAGTACATTATTTTACTGTTCCTTACTTCCAGAGAAAGTATTTTATAGATAATGACATCGTAGCTTGAAAGGTTAAGTGACTAAACTATATCACACACCTGATTAGTGGCAGAACTGGGGCCAGAATTTCTAGTCCAGTATCGTTTTTTACTTCATGCTGCCAAATTCTGTATAAGATTTAAATATGTCAATCTGTAGTGGACATAAATGTAAAAGACACCATGCTTTTTAACCATAGAGCCCAAAGGATATGATAGGATGAGTACACTCAGATCAGTTCTAGGAATTGGAAACTGATTAGCAAGGTGGCACAGGGTCTATTTGATGTCAAAAATTTATTTCCACATGCTGGGTATAGAGGAGAGTTATCATTATTTAGCTGCTTGCATGAGCCAAATACAAGAAAAATAACAGATATTGGTAAATTTCTTCAATGCTACCTGGTAGGAATTTTCTGATCCACCTTTAGCTTTAAAATTTTTATTTACTCTTTGCTTTTGTTATATGAATAGGTCTTATAATCATTCTGAACTTCATATATATCCAGAGTATCTCAGAATTGTTTTTGTTCCTCTAATGCACACATGTCTAAAACATAGGTCCCCTGCCTTTATAATGTATGTTTAGAATGAGACCACAATACATTTATTCATTATGGAATACTCAAGGCATGATTATACAGTAGTTGTTTATACAGTAGTAGTAGTTGCCATTTTATGCTAAGTAAACTTGAAATTTGAATTGTAGACACAAATAAAGGTCCCAAATAAAACAAACATATTTGGAAATTGGATGCTTTCCAAAATAATTTTCATCATGTTACAATTCACCCGGTGCTTATTTTATTTCCCTAGATTATAATTGGAAATGAATATAATTGAATATTTTTAGAATGTGATTCACCTAAACTTGATATAATTCCAGCATAGAAAACAACTCACGGTGTTGAAATCAGCATCACTTACACAATAGACAAAACAATCTGGTATGTATTTATAGCGGTAAAAGTTTAAACCCAATCAACATAGATAATTGAGGAGCAATTGGCAAGATGTAGAAATCATTGAAAAGTATAAGTGCTTTTACTCTGTGTTCCAATTCTCTCCCTCTCTTCTTTCATTGTCTAATCTTCGGGGAGAAACAAATAGACTTTCTACAGTCATGATGGTAACATTCTGAACCATCCATGTAACATTATGAACTGTATATGTAGTTTTATGCTTTACTTCTCAGAGTAGCAAGATGCTGTTCACTTTTAAGTATCTCTAGTAAGTGATCCATATGGTTCTCATATGTAACAAGATACCATGTAATCTTAATGTTGACTGAAATAACCTTTATGTGTAGATGTAGGGCAGGCGCTTTCCAACCACCAGATTCATTCTTGCCATCTTCACTTACCAAATCCTGCAGCAAATACATCATAACATGTTGAAAACACAATATAACAAAAATCTCAACTTTTGATTAATTAAAGATTGACCTGAAAAATGGTAGGACCAGCAATAATTCTTTACTAGATCTTTTTTCTCAAAGCATTCGTGTTAGATGTTTATAATTCCTCTTGATTAACATATGTTGTTCTCCATCATAAGACATTTCTGTGTTAGTCATCCTTTCCATAAAAATCTTGATTTAGGACTTGTATTTAACTCATGAGACCAGAATTATTACTCCCCTATGATACAAATCCTATAAGAAGTTCTCATTGGTCTTTCAATCTGTTTTCTTAATGGATGTTACTTGAGTCCATCACTTATCCAAAATGGTGAACTCTGTAAAGGAAATGTTGCTTACTAAAAATTTCTTGGTGTCACTATAAATCTATGGAAGCAGATAGTTGTATTAAGAAAGAATATTGCCTATATCCCCCCCCCCAATTTATCTAAGTCTCTAGCCTGCTCCACTCCGAATAACAGTATATGATACTATTCTCCCAGAATACTGCATACTTTCCTCCTTTACATCTACATAACTAAAATGAGCCACCCAGGTGATTCTTCTCAGACATAGGAACTCTGCTTAAAGATGAGTTTGCATATTCCTTTTTAAAGAAAAGAAAAATTAGCAACAAGTCATTTCTGGGAAAAAGCTAAATATGAGACATCATCAGCTTCCCTGACAGTGGAGTAATTAAAACATTTTTATTTCCCTTTCTATACTTACATCATTTCAATTCTCTGATGTGGTGGAACATTTGACTGAATGCTCAGAAATTCACATTTTGTATTCATATGGGAATGATGTTCACTTTTAATGTTATTAATGTTATTCTATGTTTGTAAGCACCTCTATCATTTTTTTATATTTATTATATGTCATAATGAGCCACTTTTACACCATTGTTCTGTTTGGTGTGTGTGTGTGTGTGTGTGTGTGTGTGTGTGTGTGTGTGTGTGAAATGGAGATAGGGGATTTATTTCAAATTTAGCTATTGTAAACATTAATACTCAAATATCCTAAAAATAATCTGGACTGAAAGGGATTGCATCCTGATAGCTGAAATATACCTGAGATTTACTGATCCGAATAGTCCTCTCAATGCGTGCTCAACCCTTAAAGATATAATTATTAATAAAATACTATTTTTTGAAGAGTTACTAATCTTACATTTCAAATTCATCAACATAATTGAAAATTTTTGACTTACTGTTATTTCCCAGAAACAATCATATTTACTGATGAGCACTTTATAGGACTTTGGATAATCCCGCAGTTCTCAGAAAACATGTTGAAAGCATGGTCTTACAGCAATCAGCGTAAGGGCTGACAACATCCATTTATTTAATTACAGAATATAATTTTATAGTTTTTAAAAATACCACATACTGCTTACAAAACATATAATCAATGCAGAAATATATAAAAATATAGACAAATCACCCTAATTCCTAATATTCAGCAATTACTATCAATATAATTAGATTGGTATATATGTAAATATATTGAGAGATGAAAAAGATAAATGTATGTGTACAAAAATTTTTATCAAAATTATATTATATTATATACAAGTTCTCTCAGAAAACTTAAGAGTAGGGAATAATTCCCAACTCATTTTACAATCCCAGCATTACTCTGATAGAAAAAAAGCAAACTATAGCGGTACAAAAAAAAAAAAAATCCACTACAGACTAATATCCCTCGTGAACATGAACACAAAAATGATAAGCAAAATTTTAGGAATTGAATCCAGTAATATATAAAAATGATAATACATTATGATAATGGGTGGTTTATCTTGAGAATGCATCACTGCTTAACACTCAAAAATTGATCAATATAATTTACCACCTTAAACTAAAGAAGAAAACTCATATGCTTCTTTCGATAAATGAAGAAAAAGCATTTGTTGAAATCCAACAGTTTTTCAAAACAAACAAAAAAGAAACTTCTTAGAAAACTAGTAATGCAAGGGAACTTCCTAAACCTGATAAAACTGCCTACCCAAAAAACCTAGAGTTAGCACCATGCTTATAAGGAAAACATTGAATGATTTCTCTCTAAGACAAGA
Source organism: Ursus maritimus (assembly GCF_017311325.1). Lineage (NCBI taxonomy): Eukaryota > Metazoa > Chordata > Mammalia > Carnivora > Ursidae > Ursus > Ursus maritimus. Next base: position 21,245,663 of record NW_024426230.1, on the reverse strand, counting down.
AAATGACAAGGACATCTTTCTTACTAGATCTATTCATTATCGTACTGGAGATTCTAGCTGGAATAAGACAGCAAGACTAGGAAAATAAATAAATCCTATCTATTTTGGAAAGAAATAAATCAAACTGTTTTTATTTCACTGATGATGTGATCATCTGTGTAAAGAATCTGATGGAATCTACAAAGGATACTAGAACTACTAAGTGAGTTTAGCAAAGTTGTAGAGTGAAATACCAATATACAAAATTAATTGTACTTCTATATATAATCAACAAATAAACAGAAGATGAAATTAGAAAAGAATCTTATTTGCAATAGCATCTGAAAATGTGGTGCTGTATGATTGTATGGAGGACAGTGTGACAAAAGATGTGAAAGACCTTCACTCTAAAATATTGCTGAGAGAAATTAAAGCCCTAAATAAGTGGGAAGATACATGATATTCATAGACGAAATTCAATATTGTTAAGATTTTAATTTTCCTAGTTTGATCTATAGATCCAAACAAGTTGAAATTCTAGAATTTTTTAAAATAAAAATCAACAAGCTTATCTAAAATTTATGTGGAAATACAAAGTAACTACAATCCCCAGAAGAACTTTGAAAAGGAGCCAAGTTAGATGTCTCACACTAGCTGATCTTAAGGTTTATCATAAAGACAGAGTGAGTATTCCTGTAAAAATAGACTAATAGATTGGTGGAAAAGAAGACAGAGAAGTCCACATATATATGATAGGACACCTTCTTAATTGGCAAACGTGTAAAGGCAATTTAGTGGAGAAAGGATACTCTTTTCAGCAAATTTTACATAACATTTGGATTCCCATACACTACAAAATAAGCTTCAATCCACCGTTTGCTCCCTACATAAAATTAGCACAAAATATATCATTAATTTGCGATATTTAATAATGTTGAGTTCTTCTCATGTGATTATTTACCGTCCATACATCTCCTCTGGTGAAACGCCTATTCATTTCTTGTCCAATTTTTTATTAAGTTGTTTTCTCATTATTGAGTTTTGAAAATTGTTTACACATTCTGGATATACATCTTTCATCAAATATAAGGTTTCAAATGCTTTGTTATAGCTTTTCATTCTTTTTATTTTTGTTTTTGTTTCATTTTTTTAATTTAAATTCTAGTTAATATATAGTGTAATATTAGTTTCAGGAGTAGAATTTAGTGATTCCTCACTTACATAGGACACCGAGTGCTCATCACAAGTGCCCTTTATATATTCTGGTTACTAACCTTTTAATACCCATCACCCATTAGCCCATCCCCTCACCCACTTCCCCTCCAGTAACCTTTCGAATTACTGTTTTTGTATTCTTTGGGTAAATACGCAGTAGTGTGATTACTGAATTATAGGGTAGTTCCACTTCTAATGTTTTGAGGAACCTCCATACTGTCTTCCACAGTGGCTGCACCAGTTTGCATTCCCTCCAGCAGTGCACGAGAGTTCCTGTTTCTCCACATCCTCACCAACTTGTTTCTTGAGTTTTTTATTTTAGCCATTCTGACAGGTGTGAGGTGATATCTCATTGTGGTTTTGATTTGCATTTCCGGGATGATGAGCGATGTTGAGCATCTTTTCATGTGTCTGTTGGCCGTCGGTATGTCTTCTTTGGTGAAGATATCTGTTCATGTCGTTGTCTACCCATTTTTTAATTGGATTATTTGGGGTTTTTTTGGTGTTGAGTTGTATGAGTTCTTTATATATTCTGGTTACTAACCTTTTATTGGACATGTCATTCGCAAATATCTTCTCCCAGAATGCTTGCTTTTATATTGGATAGTATTTGTCTTCCCCATTTATTAGTTCCTTTCTGATTTGTAGTCTTTCTTTCTCTGTATACAAGTACTCTGGTTACATTAAGTCTTTCTACTATGTTAGTTACTCAACTTTCAACCACATGTATTTTGTTTCTTCTTGTTTCTAATTTGTTTATTTTATTATTGGTTGCTTTCTTCCTCATTTTGTTTCTGTAGGCTTCAATTTCCCTTTTCATCCTCTCTCGTGGTCTATAAACACCTATTTTACAGAATTCAATTTCTTAGAAAATTATTTTATAGAGCACTTACATTAATTTTTTTCTTAGGTTCCTGCAAATTTTTTTTCACTCAGCTGAGTTTCCTGTTCACATTTGCACATAGCATTTCTTTCTTGTTTTAATTTTTGCATATACTCTGTACTCCTAATGTAATTGTATAATTGTTCCTGATTTGGTGGTTTAGAATAGGCCATTGGTTGGTTCTAATATAGAGTGATTGGCTTCCAGACTAACATACACAATCTTTTCCCCTAAGCTAGTGTTTGTAACCTAGGTCATGTTGTGTCCACATTGTGAACAGCTGGGCTGATAAGATGGCATTTTGTTCTCACTTAAAATACTCTGAAAAATTAACCTATTTTCTTAATATGTCACATTGAAATAATATGTACTGTGCTTAGTTTTAAGACCAAACTAGACTTTGTTTAGTAGTCAAAGGATTATTTAGGATTTAACTGTTATTATTTTTCCCACCTGTTGATGCTTTGAAAGAAGGTTATCCATGAAAAGTCAGATATTCAGAACCTGGCTTACTTTGGGATGCTAAAAAAATGTGGAAATAGGAATCTAAGAAATTCAGTTCTCTTTCATGATCTGCCACTACTTCCTGCATGATATCAGGCAATTCATTGCACTACTTTGTGTGTTATTTTTGAATTTATCGAATACAGAGACCTAGATGATCTTGAAAACTTTTGTATTATTTCTGATTCTAAAACTCTGTAGTTATTCTATACTATTTCTTCATGAATTTAGAGGTTAAAATAACTGCTCTGCCTTTGAAAAGCATATATTTAAATTCCGGGCTATAATAGCTAACATCTCACTGTTAGCAATTTAATTTGCAAGGATCCTGCACAATTTTTTTTTATTACGTATTCACAACTGTCTGGAATGTAGGCAAAAACGGTATTATTATCCTTAATTGCAGTTATGTACTTGAAGTCAGGCTTTCCACCCTTCAACTTTCTTGTGTATCAGATAGATGTCACAATATCTAAGTCGGTGTTGTTGTGAGATTTAAATATGCCTGACATACAGTAAGTATCATATAAACGGCAGCCGTTAATATTAGTGTAACATTTTAGCTATAATACTTTTGCTATTCTTTTTTTTTTTTTTAAAAGATTTTATTTATTTATTCGACAGAGATAGAGACAGCCAGCGAGAGAGGGAACACAAGCAGGGGGAGTGGGAGAGGAAGAAGCAGGCTCATAGCAGAAGAGCCTGATAACGCCGGGATCACGCCCTGAGCCGAAGGCAGACGCTTAACCGCTGTGCCACCCAGGCGCCCCCACTATTCTTATACATATAATTACAGTTGTTTATAGGCAGGAAAACTAAAAGCTGCAAAGCATAAATAACTTGTGAAAACTGAACAGCCAAGAAAGGGCAGTGTTAGGATTCCAATCCAAGTATTTCATGTTAAACCTATTTATTATGTCTAATGAGCATATAGCATTCTTATGAAGCCCAACTACCTAGAAACGTGTGCAGATAGATGATTTAGCATGTCTTAATTTTTAAGATATGTGTGCCCTTCTAGGCAATCTCTTCACCAATTTAAACTGTCATGGTGATTCAAATTTCAGAAGAGGGGTTTGACATCCACCAATAATCTGAGTGGGAGGGAGCGGTGAGATTGCCTTTTTTTGTGGTTTCCAAGCTGGCAGAAGAGGGAAGATATGACTTTCCTTATTTCCTTCAAAGCCCTCCCCCTTCTCCCATAGCCAGTATTCTAAATATTTAAATAATTTTAGATTTAATAACAATAAATCACTTTCATGACACTAAGTTTACATCATTGTAAATAGAACTATCAATAGTTTACAAAGTGAAATAGCAAGAAAAATAAGTTTTTATACAGTCCAATTATATTGCAGAAAACATACTATTTTTTTTTGTGATGTTGCACCAGCTTTAGAATTAGGTAATTCTATGCTCGTTTGGGCTATTAATGGTAAATCTGTAATTTTGAAAACCTTCTCTAAACACTTGATTATAATGATTGTTTTTAAAAAATCCAACAGCCTGTTATGTAACTACCTATAAGTACTGGTGTTCCATTAATGCTTATGATTTCAGTTACAAAAAAATATATATATATATACTGAAGCTGCTAGCATCTATTACCTTTATTAGTGCTATCAGGCAAAATAGGTGGACTGCATTGCAGTTTTTTTTTTTCTTGCTTTGACAATGACAGAATTTTGTCCCTCCAATTCTGCAATTTATACTTAAATCATATTTCAAGTTGCCATTTTTAAAATTTGGCAAAAAAAAATCAAGAGTTAAATTTGTGGTAGGGAATAAAAATAGTGATAATTAGCTTATGCTGAGATAGTATTTTTCATTCATTACATCCATTATGCCCTTCTATCCACTTTATTATTTTATTGATAGGCAATTTAGTAACAGTACACTTATTCATACTGGGAGGGTTATGTTCCTGGAATGTTCCACAGTAGAACAGTTTATAGTAGGAAAACTTATATGGGAAAAACAGGACAAGGAAGATCAAGGTTATAAATGAAGGTGTTAACTTGATTTTATTTTATTTTGTCTATTTATTTTTTTAAGGATTTTATTTATTTATTTGACAGATAGAGACAGCCGGCAAGAGAGGGAACACAAGCAGGGGGAGTGGGAGAGGAAGAAGCAGGCTCCCAGCAGAGCAGGGAGCCTGACACGGGGCTCGATCCCAGGACCCTGGGATCAGGCCCTGAGCCAAAGGTAGACGCTTAACGACTGAGCCACCCAGGCGCCCCTAAATGACGATGTTAAACCCTTGACCATTTTATAAGCCTTAAAAGAATATAAAGTCACCCCCCTAGTTTAAAATCATGGAAATATAAAACAATGATAAAAAATAAAACCATAGAAATATCATACACATATTTAATTGGCAGTGGTGGTTAGTCGATAGTGTCCACTTATTATATACAATTGATAAAATAAATTTCAGACTCTCCTCAGAACTTTGAACAACTGCTTGAATTTATTTTATTTTGCAGAGAATACTACAAGGAATTTTATCTAAGCATTGGATCTTCTACGAGCCTTTCTCACTTTAATTCACTGCTATTGGTTACCACCTTCTGGTTCTCTTATTGGATTCAGAAATGCAGAAGAGCTTGATCTTGCAGTTTTAAAGAGTGAATAGAGTTTATGTAACGTTTATTTAAGGTTGCTCAGCTACTCGGTTTTATTAAACTTGTAGGGCAATCTATTTCTAAACCTTTCTCCTATACGTATGTTTATATAACCCCAGGTCTCCCAAGATAGCTTCATGAGTTCCACCCTTCTTACAAGTGGCTTCTTTTCCTTACTCTTCATACACAGAGAAATGATTTTCTAAGTCTTATGTTATTTCACTTCATTTCCTCCCCCCACCCCAGGGCTCTTTTAAAAATAACTCTTTTCCTTCTCTGCCATCTATTTCTCTTTGTCTACATTTCTCGCTCTTGGTTCTTATTTTTGTTATGATGATATTCAATAGGGATTATTCACAATCTGCAAATAACAAAACCATTATTTTTCTGATAAAAAAAGAGATATACTCAGAATATTTGCTTTCATAGACCTTTGAATTTGAAGTGTTTGCAGCAGGGTTAATTTTTTTAGTATACTGATATTTGTCACACCTAGAAGTTATCCACTCTACTTTCTTTCCATTATCATGGAATTTCACAAATAATACTTGTGAATTCAAGCATTTTTTTTTTTTTAAGATTTTATTTGTTTCTTTGACAGAGATAGAGACAGCCAGCGAGAGAGGGAACACAAGCAGGGGGAGTGGGAGAGGAAGAAGCAGGCTCATAGTGGAAGAGCCTGATGTGGGGCTCGATCCCAGAACGCCAGGATCACGCCCTGAGCTGAAGGCAGATGCTTAACCGCTGTGCCACCCAGGCGCCCCTGAATTCAGGCATTTTAAATTCCCTCTGCATTTTGAGTGTGAGTAGTGTTGAGCCCATAGAGATTTAAAGCAATAATCCAAGAATGGAATATAATTTTCTATAAGCAGAAGTTTGGTGTTAACTTGAAAGTAATGGCAGAACTTAGAGAATAGGAAGCTTTTACTGAAACTTATGAAAATAATACTACTGTCTCATTACTCAACATACCGTTTAAGGACTTTACAAACTATTTTCCCACCCCCTTGACCAATGGCACATATAGTTAAGACACTGACCACTGGTTTAGAAGATGTTGGCCATACACCAGTTTTTTTTTTTTTTTTTAATGTGAAAAATTGAAATGGCATCCCATTTTTCCAGTCGACTGAATTAAATGCTTTACTTTTATAAGAAACATGTTAGAATTCAAGGAACTTGCTCTTTAACTTACTCTAATCCCACATTCTTATTTCAGATTCTTATTATAATCATATGAATAATATAAGGGATAGTTTTATATTAATGAAACAAATATAAATGTTTATTGTTACATTAATAATGTTTTATGATAGCTTTCTTATACCTCTATCTTCCTTACTTTAAGATATGTAAAGAACTAAATTTTCATATTCATAAAATTATGTTGAAGAATTTTCTGCTGAAAAAAAACTGATTTAAATATTGTCAAGTGAAACATTGAAACATTCAGGACGACCAGCAAGACTTCATGTCTGAAAATGAACTCAACAAAAGATGCTATTAAAGCAATTGCAACAGAAATAATTTAGACCCATATATTACCTGACAAAAATCACAAAAATTAAAATATCTTTGTTAATTCAATAGTATTGTGTTGAAATTTTTAATTCCTAGAATGCAACTAATTTAAATTCCACATTTTTTTTTATTGCAAAGCAGTGTGCTAGGTCCAGTCCTCAAGAAATTTTTAATTTAGTTCATCAGTAGTTCTTAAACTTTGAAATAGAAATATTTAGGGAGCTTGTTAAAATGTAGAAACCCAGGATCCTACCCAATCTGCCAATTCAAATTATTTTAGGTTAGGATCTGGGCCCCAAGAAACTCCCTCACTATTCTAATGGCACTGACTTCATCAGTCACTGCAGTAGGTGATGATGCAGTGGAATAGAAATGCAAGCAGAGTAAATGGAATTTTTTAAAATTTTACTTTGAAATTACAATTATAATTCATCAATTATAATTCATCATTTAATGCTGCTCCCGATTCTTTTCATAAAATGATTTTCATTATCATATCATGGTCTACCATCTCTGTTTGACCAGAGAAGTATCATTCTACTCTGATGAAACTTAAGAAATATTGTTTTGCTCTGCAGTACATAAGCTAAATTTAGAATTAGGAATTCCAAATACTTTTCGTATTGGTGTTGACAAATGTGGATGCACCCACAAGAATAATACTGGAATGAGGCAAGGTTTGAAAGTGATGTCTTAAGAGAACTGATTAAAAGAACTACCCTTGTGTTGGTTTTTTTTTCTTGACATTTCAATATTTATTATGTTTTTAAGTTTTTTGTTTGTTTCAAGTTTTTATTTAAAATCTAGTTAGTTAACATATAGTGTAATATTGATTTCTGGAGTAGAACGTAGTGATTCATCACTTACATGTAACACCCAGCGCTCATCAGAAGTGCCCTCCCTAATACTCATCACCGATTTAGCCCATCCCCCCACTCACCTCCCTTTGTGTTTAAAAAGAAAAATGGAAAGGTTACAAGGAGTTATATTTAATTGCATTTTGCTACTATGCCATGTGGTTATTTCTTTTGTATCAAGACATGAAATTAATGCCTTAATACTTTCAGTTCTGGAGGCTTTATATTTAAGGGTGTTGGTGCTCTTATGTCTAAGGTTGTTTTGCACCAACACTTGAATTAACTATTAAAATCCACTTATCTTATCAAGAGGCATGAGAGGAAGCACACATGACACTGACAGTAAGTTACTGAAATATATTCGTTGATCTATTATTTGGTCTGTTGATGTCCATTTTTATGTTTGGACTGAGTTTCTGTGTTATGTATTTGAGTCTTCTGTGTGGTTGTGTGTGTGTGTGTGTGTGTGTGTGTGTGTGTGTGTGTGTGTGTTTGCCTTTTAGTTAATATATCATCTAAGCACTTCTGCCTGGGAGTTATCCAAATTGCCAAGTTTGGGGACACAGATCTTTGCAGACTGCCCTCGCTTCTGACACCAACTGCAATGGTTGGTTCAGAGGTCTCCAAAACCACCCTTAAACTGGACAATTTGATAGAAGGACTCATAGAACTGATTGAAAGCTACTGTATTCAAAGTTGCAGTTTATTAAAGGGAAAAGAGACAGATTAGAATCAGTCAGAGAAAGAGACACACAGGGCTCCAAGTGTGAAGCTTCCGTTGTCTTCCCCAAGGAACCAGTATGCTTGACCCTCCCAGCAGTGATGGGTGACAGTATGCATAGAGTATCGCCAGCCAGGGAAGCTTATCCAAGCTTCAGTGTTCAGAGATTTTACTGAGGCTCCATTGAGTATGCACGATTCGTTGATTGAGCGATTTTCCACATGGTTCAACTCAGTCTCCATGTCAACCAATGCTGTGTGACTCAGAGACCTGACTTTAGATCACACGGTCTTTCTGGTGTGACCAACCCAACGCTGTCTAGTGTGGCCACCTCCCACTCAGAACAAAGACATTTCTGGCAGGTATGGCATCGCTTACCTTCCACAGGCTGAGAGTGAAGGCCGGCCCTCTCTGTGAGTAACTCGTCATTTTACTATAAAGCAGAAAGATTAAAAGCTTCAATTAATTAGCAATAATCAACATGGACCCGCACATATAAGAACAACTTAGGAAAAAAAGTAAGAATTGTGTAAAATTCATTATAAATACTATTTATTAACAGTGATTTAAGTGCACAGGATTTGGAATTGATTATTCAATATGAAATTTTTGAGGATAAGAACCTAGTGAAGGAAGTGAAGGAAACTTCTGCAAATACATGTTGATAGAGCGGGTAAATTTGTTTTCAGGTGTTTTTTGAATAATTCAGATTCATTTATGAATAACTGAGATAAAACTGAAAAATATGCATAATAAACAGCGTGTTTTTATTAAAAGAATACATTACATCATCATACCACCAGAGAAAAAAATGTTTCTCTTTTCCTAATAACCAGTTAACATCCTTTTCATCAGAGGAGACTTTCCTAGTCTATGAGAAGAAATTTATGTATATAAATATAAATTTATATATATATATATATATATAACTCAGGGCTGAGTAATTCAGTTATTGGAGAAAGAGGTGTACAATTTCAGGATATTTGGTTGGAAGTGTTTTCATATCGCTCATTTCTCCTTGTCAGTATTAAATATGTAAATGATTAGGTTAGTCAAGGCATATTGCCATTCATTAATAAACTTCAAGCATGGCTCAGGAATCATCAGGACAATTCTGGAAGCTCTCTGTGTCTCACAATTCATTTCTTAGAGCTGAGCTCAAAATTTAATTTCTTTGAAATGTAAAAGTGATGCAATTTACACAGCTATGCTTACTACCTAGTAGCTTTTAGCGAAGCACAAATAAGTATAAGATTGCTGGTGGGTGCCCAGGTGGTTCAGTTGGTTAAGTGTCCAACTCTTGATTTCAGCTCAGGTCGTCACCTCAGGATTGTGAGATTGAGCTCCACATTGTGCTGTGCCTGGGCATGGAACCTCCTTAAGAATCTCTCTCTGCTCCTCCTTTTCTCTCTCAAAAAAAAAAAAAAAAAAAAAAGTCGCTGTAGAACTCAGGTCTCTAGCTAGCTACTGTGAGAAATGTAACAATAAATGATGAAAATGATATGACAGAAATTCTCCTCAAGAGTGAAACACGTTGTACAAATAAAAATTATACTGCACTGCTGTAAATGTGTAATAAATTTAAGGCATAAGTTATTACCGCCAGCTACTATGGTACACAAATAATTAGTAAATTTTTCTGTAGGACTTCATCGTAACAAACATGAAGCTATAGGTAATTATCCTCTCCTAGGAAGAAAATAATTGTGAGATTTCTAATTTTGGTTTAAAAACCTTGGCTAATTATTTAAATAGAAAATTGTCAAGCAGAGAAAGACAATTATCATATGGTTTCGGAGAAACACAGGGGAAGGGAGGGAAACCTGAAAGGGGCAGAAATCAGAGAGGGAGACAAACCATGAGAGACTATGGGCTCTGGGAAACAAACTGAGGGTTTCAGAGGGGAGGGGGTAACAGGGTGATGGGTATTCAGGAGGGCACGTGTGTGATGAGCACTGGGTGTGATACCTAACTAATGAATCATTGAACACTACATCAAAAACTACTGATATGCTATACAGTGGCTAACTGAACATAATTTTTAAAAAGTACTATATACATATATATGTATATATATATGTATATATGTATATATGTGTATATATACACAGATATATATGTGTGTGTATATATATATATATATATATATATATATATATACAGAAAATTGTCATGAATTTGTTGCAGTAATTTTGGTAGAATTTATTTGTCTTCCATCTATTTTTTAATTTAAAAAATAGAGATTTAATTTCACAGTGGACATTTTAATAACTTTCAGCCACCTCCAAATATGAAATTCCAAGTTAGATTTACCTTGGACTATCATTCTCCATTTCTTTCTTTGCTCGTGCTCACCCCAGGGATTTGAACTGTCTAAGAATTTTTAAATCATTGTCACTGGGAGAGTTTTGTTGTCATAGTGTGTACTTCAACTGCTGATTGCAACTGTTGGTTTCACTTGTTAGACAGAAAGACTATATTTAGGACTAGCTTTTCTCACCACGTCATGGAATCATGAGTTGAAAGCAATTGTTAGCCTATTCAGATCACACAGTTATGCATTTTTTTTTTTTGAGTTCATGGCAAAAAGCCAATATATAACAGGGTGTTTTTGTATTTCAACCTTTGGATGGGATCGAAGAGAGTCTGATACTATGGTATGACAGGTAGTGATCCAGCAAAGTTAGTGTACTGAATGGACAAAGATATTTGAAAATTTAATTTTAAGAGTTTATTCTAAAACAGACTCACATTAACCATTTCGTTCTTGCAGTCATAAGGGAAAATAACTGCCTTGTAGTTATTCAGCGGATAAAGTTCACTTTTGCTGTTTTTGTTGTCGTTAGAAGCATTCAAGCCTGAGGAGAAAAATTGATCAGATATTGATGTAAGCTATATGTTTGAAATTGCCCTCACAGACATCGTTAAATTTTTTCGTGAAAATATATTATTGCTATTTTCATTTATACCATTTAGTAGATATAAAATTGCCAAATAATTTAAATATTAAAGCCATAAATTATTAAACTCTGCCGCCTCGAATCTCAGACACAAATGAAAAAAGGGAGGCGTTCATGATTATTAAGGGAAATCATTGAGTGGTGCCTGGTGTTGCCATTTGACAGGCGTTCTGTTTGATAAATAGTCTGGACAAATCAACACTTAACAAAAATGATTGGTTTTTAAGTATCAAAATGAGAATACTGCTTTTCTTTCTGAAAACTATAAGATCTTCTTTACATTTCATTAAGGGTTTAAATAATCCTCAGGAGATGACCTTTCTAAAGCAGAGGACATCTTCCCTAAATTATTATTCTGTATCCTGAAGTTTCTATTGAAGTATGTGACATTTCCACAGAACTTTAAATAGACATGTTAAAGGACAGAATAGGAAGTATATTCATTAGAATAAAAAAAAATGGCTGGCTATATGACCCCAATAAGACAAGTTAAATATATTAACACTACTTACTTCATATCAAAAGACCAGATGGTAGCCAGAAAAAATTACTGAGCATAAAGCCAAATTCCGTGTGTGCTATACTTGCAGTCATAATCCTGTAATCTATGACAGAGGTGATCAGCAACTTTTTCCTCCTGTATTTTCTACCTCTGTCTTGCGTATATTTGAGGCCATATAGGAAGACAAGCCAATAACTGGAATCTTGATTTTCTATACCTTCTCTAGCACTTAAATTGTTAAGCATATTACTATATATAACAACGTAAAATTTGACATATTTTACAAATAAAATTTGTACTTAATTATCTGTCTGCATCTAGCATCCTTACTAGAAATTACTTTAAATCTTTGATCTTACTTTTTTTGTATATAGCATTTCAAAGGCACGATTTTCCAATGTGCATTGCATGCAACTCTAGACATTAGCAGAAACTCAAAAATAGGAGTGGTTAACATTTTTGGAAAACATTTAACAAACATAGACAGTTTTTGTTATCCATACCTGTTTATAGTACTTCTCAACAGCTTTTATTTGTTAAAACATATCATAGATTCCCAACAAGAGAATGGAAGCTACGGCATCTTCCAAAGTTTACTATGAAGCTTTTTTATATCTTTTTATTTATTTAAAAAGTATGTAATGAGTACTGGAATCCCCATAGTAAATAAGCCTGAGCAAGTCCTACTCTTGTGGAGTTTGTGTTCTGGTAAAACTAGTCTCTCAGGACTAGTGCTCTGTAGAGCCTGTGTAATAACTAGCAAAGAGGGGGCAAGGGACGACATTAAGTGCTACACATATGCTATCTCATTTAATTTTTAGGACAGACTTATGAGTTAAGCACAATTATCATCCTCATTTTATAGACGGGAAAACTGAAGCCCAAGAGCAATTAAGTTCACCTATTTTAAGGTCATATGTCTAGCAAGTGATAGAGTCTGGATTTGAACCTGAGAGCTTTTAACTACGCTGTATTATATTAAGGACTTATCCTTAATAATAGCCTGCCCACCATGAGACATGACAAGGCAAATGTTTTTCATCTATATGAGATTTGGAGCTGCAATTTTAGTTTCATAACATGGATAAATTGAGTAATAGGACATAGTAGCAGGAATGGGGGCAGTAAGTGCTGCTGTTGTTGAACTGCTGACCTTTAATGTTTCTACCAACTCTGAGAATTCTGTGATTTTTTTTTTTTTTTTTTGAAATAGTCATGGTCCACTTGCTGAGTCACATTTTCTGGTCTCTGCCTCCTGGTTTGGTCTTAGTTAGCTAACCACGTAGAGCATGTATAAATGTCTATATGTCGTTCTAGCTCTGAAAAAAATCTAAATGGAAGCTACTTTGAAAGAAAAAGCAACCCATTATTCGTATTATCTGCGTTTTTCACTCTCCCATTGGCACACCACTCAGGAGTTAACTGGATGTGTTTTGAGTAGCGGCTGCCAGCAGACTGTTTAAGCTGATGTTATATTTAGTCTCTCCCATTAGTACTAACATTATGTAATTCTAGCCATGTTGAAAAAAAGATTAGTCACATACTGTCAACTGCTGAGATTAAAATATAAGCTTTCCACCTTGCATTTTTATTTACCTTTAGTTCATTCTCCAGTAAGAAATAATTTTCCCCAAGCATGTCTCTTCTATTTTCTTCACAAGTGTGCTTTTATTTCACGGCAGCTGTCATGTCTTGATATTTCAGGGAAAGTTCTGTTTTCCCATCACTTTGCTACAAGTATTCCTAACCCATCTAGATGTAACAAGCCATTAAGAGCTGCTAGTAGAATTAGGGCAAACTTGTATAGTCACAGAACAGAGAGGGTTTGTAATGACATTGGAATTCAGAGAGCAATACAGACAGATACAAAGAAAAGTAAAAACTGGGCAGAGAATTATAGGTGCGTGTGATGAGTAATTTCCTATTAGCCTAAGGCACTGAAATTTATGACTTGGGTTTGCTTTTTAAGTATAAATTAAAAGAAATTAGAACAAATTTGAGGTCGTGCCTTGAATATGCTTTCTTTAGGATGAGGCATAAAGTTAACAAGAGCAGTCCAGGAACTGCATATACTATGTAGCATTTTCTAGTTCTGCCCCGAAGCTGATACTGTATGTTGTGCATAAGAGTTCTATCCAAGTGTCCTGGTGGAGAAACAGTTGAAAATCATTCTTCTAAACGGATCTGTTCTGAAATGGATGTTCTTCCTACTGGCAAAATTATTATGGAACACAAATTTCGGTTTTTAAGCAAGAAGAGACAGGTGAATCAAATCTTCCTAGACTTCTTAAAGCTCAGCTCCAACCGTCCCTCTTTCCAGTTTATAGGTGATATCCTTGCCAGGACCTTTGAAGGGAGTACCTGGCCATTGTCTTCACTACTGTTCAGTGTTCTATGACGACTCCTGCTCCTCATTGGCTTTTTCCTGTGCATACTATGCCTACTCCTGTGTCAGACTGCTACACTGGATCTTCTGAAAGCTGAAACGCTGCTGTCACCACACACGGCTCCAGCAGCCTTTCTAACGGGCGACATGTCAGAATCTAACCTTTGCTTTCCTGGTGTCTCAGTTTCCATGAAGTTGCTTATGTTCAAATTAGACTTGATGACAGCAGCTGTCTGAACTGTGCAGTTAGGATTTTGCTACTTTACTTGATTTTCCCCATCAACTCCTTTTTTTTTCTATCCTGTAAGGTAAATGTACATCCTCAGTTATTCTGCTTCTTTTTCTGTGACCTTAGTTTCTCATTCCTATTTTTCATAATTTATGGAATAGTCAGCACAACTCTCTCACTATGAATGCGAAGACACATATCAACCCTACAGAAAGAGGACAGAGACAAGCCTTCTCCCACATTCCTATATGGTTTTGCTAACGAGTACCATCTTCAAAAGCCATCGTCACTATGACAATAGTGAGGATATGTCATAAGAATTCGAAATGTACTCTTTTTTGAAGAGAAAGTTCATTGGAGCTACAGTAAATCAATGTATGTACTTTATAATGAAATAACAACGTGCTTATGGAATTTTCAAGAATCGTATTTCGTCTTTTTATGCTTATTTGGAGCTGTGCTTCCACATTCCTTTTTCCTCTTACGCTAATACTGTCTTTATGCTGAAATTGCAAATTTCATTGAGAAATTGGGACATGATGGTTGTGAGAAAAAAAAGGGTAAAGTAGAAGAAAAATCCATGGAACAATTGAAAATAAGAGTGGGATGAGTAGATATGAAGAAATTCAAGGTGATGGACAGATGGAGGGGTGTGGGTTGACATAGATGGGGGAGGATATGGTGGCCAGGTTAGAGAGCAGAGTGCCCTCTGGGG
The DNA here is from genome assembly GCF_017311325.1 of Ursus maritimus. Lineage (NCBI taxonomy): Eukaryota > Metazoa > Chordata > Mammalia > Carnivora > Ursidae > Ursus > Ursus maritimus. The sequence goes on along the minus strand of NW_024426230.1, from coordinate 21,230,564 downwards.
AGTGAGCTCTTTAGTTTGTCCTCTTTCATATACCGCCTGTCCTTCTGTTTTCAAGATTACAGTCAGACGAAGGGAGATGAAAGACAGAACAAGTGTTTAGAGCAAGCGATGACAAAGACAGGAGATAGTGTTCAAATGAATAAGTTTATTGATTTGAGGCATTGGGATTCTCAGCTTGCATCCCTTGGGTGCTTGATATCACTTTGATGCCAATTTATAATTCTTTTCTAAAACTTTTTTTTTTCTATTTGAGTATAGTTGACATACAATGTTACATTAGTTTCAGGTGTATGATGTCATGATTTAATAAGCTTATGTGTTATGCTGTGCTCACCACAAGTGTGACTACCATCACTCTCCATGCAAAGCTACTATAATACCGTAGACTATATTCCTTTGCTATGCTTATCCCCGTGATTGATTCATTCCATAACCGGAAACCTGTTTCCCCCTCTCCCCTTCACCCATTTGGCCGTACCCCACACCCCCTCTCTCAGCTGCCATCAGTTTGTTCTCTGTAGTTATAGATCTGATTCTGCGTTTTTTAAATTTGTTTATGCATTGTTTCGTGCTTTGTTTTTTTTAGATTTTACATATTAGTGAAATTGTATTTTGAAACTTTTAATACTGTTTTTTTTTTTCAAACTTTGTTTTGACAAATATGATTTGTTTTTGTGGCTATTCTTCACTTCTCTCCTCTTTACTTCTCTGTTTTAAACTCTTGCTAATTACCTTTTTGTTGGCCATCATGCTGGGTGGACAGCATTTTCTCCGAAGGGCTGTGGCATATATTTTTAGATTTTTTTTTCCAGATAGTTGGTTGGAATGTTCTGAAATTCTTCAGGAAACCCCGTAGTTGGCTTATTGAACAGATTCAGTCTGATTTCTACTTTTAAAGTGGAGACTTTCCCCTCAGGCTTCTTCTCTTATCCATCTGCATGACTTACGCTCAGCTCCCACAGAATATCACACTTAAAATTTTCTAGTTTCTGTCTACTCTGTTCTCTCCTTTTCCCCTTCTCAATGATATTCTCCACTTTTTATTATTATTTTTATATATGACATGATATTATGATACTAATATAAGTACTATTATTTATCTTTCCTTTCACCATCACGTGCTATATAATCCGTGCCCTAAATAGCTAGCATACTTCTACAGTAAATTATAACAGACAGACACACACACACACACACACACGCACACACGAGCATTCTATCTCAACACCCTTTGCCATACACACTCCCCTTACCTTGCAAGAAATAATGATTTATCAGTATGGAGGATGCCCACTTTTGAGGCCCTAAGGGTGCTATATTACTGTGTTTGACTTCATTCAATGCCAAGTACTTAGAAGGAACTTGGTAAAAATCATTGGCACTCATTTCCCTTGGTTATCCAGGAGGTATTATTCCAACTTTTCTGTGAATTCTATGCATATTTAGGAGATTGATTAAACAAAAACTTCCACATATGCTAGTGTTGCTCTTTAAAATGATTTTCTTTTTTCAGATCACCAAGGTAAACTCATTCTCAGTTCATCAATATGGCGAGGGTCATGTTGCAGCATTTTTATTCTGGAAGGCTCAGAAAATAGGTCTTATGCCCAGCTGCATAGAGGAGAGAATGTCTCTTTTTTCTAAGATTTTCTATGCCTTTAATTTACAGAATTCAATAACTCCTCAATAATTACTGATTCACAGTGCTTTTTTATTGAAGTATAGTTGAAACACAATGTTACATTAGTTTCAGGTATATAACATAGTGATTCAACAAGTCTATATGTTATGCTATGCTCACCACAAGTGTATTATAATACACAACACCGTTATAATACCATTGGCTATATTCCTTATGTTGTACCTTTTACACCTATGATTTATTCATTTCATAACTGGAAGCCTATGCCTCCCACTCATCTTCACCTATTTTGTCCCTCTCCACCCATTTCCTCCAGCAACCATCAGTTTGTTCTCTGTATTTATGGGTCTGCTTTTGCTTTTTGTTTGTTTGCTATTTGTTTTTTGTTTTGTTTTGTTTTGTTTTTAGATTCCACAAATAAGTGAAACCATATGCTATTTATCTTTTTCTGTTTGGTTTATTTCACTAAGTATACATCTACCCTCTACATCCATCCATGTTGCAAACGGTAAGAGCTTATTCTTTTTTATGGCCAAGTAATATTCCATTGTATATACACCACATCTTCTTTATCCTTTCATTTTTCCATTGACACTTGGGCTGCTTTCATTTCTTGGCTATTGTAAATAATACTGCAATAAACGTAGGGTGCATATATCTTTTCAAATTAGTATTTTTGTTTTATTTAGGTAAATATGCAGTAGCGGAATTACTGGATCACATGGTGTTTTTATTTTTATTTTTTTGAGGAACCTCCATACTGTTTTCCACAGCAACTGCACTAATTTACATTCCCACCAACAGTGCACAAAGATGAGGAGAGAATCTTTTAAACTGCCACATGGTTCCTGATAAAGAATAGGTCTTGTGGATATCATGACTACATGGTGGAAAATGACTTTTTTTTACCTTAGCCATTTTTATGTCAAATTCTCATTACATTTTGTCAGGACAGATCACAAATGTAGTTTGTGATGGTGCCCCAAAAATAATGAGACTGACCCATCACATGACTTAGAGATTAGCAATGAGAAATCCAGCCTTGCTTGCTTTGCCAGCCTTTTCCCAAAAAATTCACCTCAAGGGGCGCCTGGGTAGCGCAGTCGTTAAAGCGTCTGCCTTCGGCTCAGGAGGTGATCCCGGTGTTCCGGGATCGAGTCCCACATTGGGCTCCTCCGCTAGGAGCCTGCTTCTTCCTCTCTCACTCCCCTGCTGTGTTCCTCTCTCGCTGGCTGTCTCTCTGTCACATAAATAAATTAAATCTTTAAAAAAAAAAAAAATTCACCTCAAGCATATTATTACTTTAATCAATTACTGGAGAGGATTATCATTTGAGAATGATATTTCAGATAAGCTCTCTCTGAATACCTTTCTTAAAATAAGTTGAGATCAATAAATATTCTGTGTCAGGTATTTTAGTAGTTTACTATCATGAACGATTATAGATAGATAAACAGGGATGGAATCATGAACGTCACTGTAATGGCTTGAAATAACTAAGGCTACTTTGAGTAAATGTGAGCAGTTGCCTTTAAAAGTCATAAACTCCTTCTCCCAGAATGCTCCTGGGAAATCAGAAAGCATTCTTAACCAATAATTTTCTGATAGAAAATCAGACATTCTTGACAGGTTATGCTAAGGAGTATAAAATAAGTTACTCAGTTCTACTGACTTCAATAATTAAATTGGTCCTAGGCAATCAGATACACTTTACTGCTGATGATTTGGGACAGTTTGACAGCGTTTGTAAGAAAACTAAGATAGCATGCTAAACATCTCATTTTGCCTTTTGGATGGATTACGTCCATCCATTAACTCTAATTTTCTTTCCTCAGTACCCTGTCCAAGACTTTCTAGTATCTAGCAAAGTTACACATGAATTGAATCAGCCTGTAGAGGAGAATCAGAAAGAAAATCTTACATCGATATTTTCAGGGAAGGTGGTTGGTAGATTCTGGAATCAGTGTCGGCAGATGCTCAGGTTGTCAACCTTCCATATTGTTCTCCCATTTTATGTGGTCATTAGTGTTGAGCAAAGCACCCCAGTGCTTTATAATTAAAGGGAGTAGCTTAACCTCAGGGAGAATCCCTAAAGAGGTTTTGTTGATACAAATAATAAAGGCCCAGATGTACAGGTAGTTGATAAAACTTCTTGTACAAAGGGCTTCTGATTCCATTTTTGCATAATTGAGTTCTGTATGTGACACTGTTCTTGCATGGAAAACAATTGATATCTCTGTGCCATCTGTTATTTTGTGTCTGTGCCAAGTGCCAACAGCATAAGGTAAAAGCGATAGTTTGTGAGTGCTGCAGTTTGCGAATACTCACTGGAACCTGATATTCCAGCAAACTTCCTCAGGCTGTCAAAGCTATCATAATATAGTAATGCTTTTTAGTAGGCAAAGATAGTATTCACAATGTTATCTCTTGGAGACTGGAAACCCAGGAAAGCTTGAGGTTTTATTTTCTCCTAGAAAAATGTCCCAATTGCAGACAGCTAATGGTTACTTGATAAGGTGGAAACAGCAGTGTTAATTCAGTAGGATAAGTTGATAAGATCTGTGATTCTTCTGTCATCCGTCTCCTGTTTCACTTGAATACCTGATTATTGAAATTATGTAAGGTTCATGGAGGTGTTCCTTGACTTCATCCTGTGTTATTTTATGATCTGTATATGGTACCATCCCCGAAAAATTGAAAGCAGATTTGCTGATCCCCAATTCTTTATTAGCTCAAGGGTGAACCATTCAAGTAGAGGTTTGCTCCCTTGTCAGGAGAGATGCCATGTTTCTTTTGCTTAACAGTGAGAGTGGATTTACTTACTGTGGTCTATCTTGGGGAGTTTTTGTTTTTTTGTTTTTTATAAGTGTATAGTATCCTTGTTGCCAGCACATGTTCTTTGGGTAGTTGTTAAGTCAGAGAGGGGATGAGTGTGCCCTCAAGAAAGCTGCCCTTTCTCCAAAAAATTATCTGGCCTAACGATACTATAAATCCCTGTAACATACTTACCAAGATTAAAACAAAGTAAAACATTAACATTAATTTACACAGGATAATGCAAGGTATTGATGTATCAATTTAGCATTCCGTGGGATCTAAAAACTTAAAACTTAAACGTATAATTACATAGAAATGTATACCCCTCTAGAGTCAGTGCTGTTCTTTTCAACAAATTTCTACGAGAAACACTTGTATTCAAGGAACAAACAGTACTGGATTTCTCAAACCAATCAAAAAATCAGTAGAAATGATGTTGATAGAGAAATTATTTCCTGCCGTAGTATTATTTTATATTTTTTGTTACTTCTTTTCAATCACCTTCACATCTTAATTCATTTAATGTTCATGAGAACTCATTAATAAAGACAGGAAAGGTCTGCACTTAAAATTCACAAAGTAAAGACTGGGAAAACGAATCTAATGGAAAGTCCGGGGCTTCGTCCCAGTCACCCAACTCATCAGCTTCAGCAACAGGAAGACACTTCTGGCTCCTTGTCTGGAGCAATTTCTACTCAATTCTTCCCTCATTCCTTTGTAATTATCCTCAGTAGGCCCCAGAGGGGAAAATGAATGAGAAAATAAAAGAAAATACGCTAATGAGTATTAAAGAACAATTCCTACTTAAAATAAAATTTGAAGGGAAGCTCTGCAAATACCTACTTAGAGATTTTAGTATTAATTGTAATATAGAATGACTGTTTTTAAGTCTGCTAAAGTTTTGCCAGTGGCTTCGGTATTCGGGATGAAAAAGCAGAATAGAAACTTCAGTTGTGTATAAATGTTGTACTTTTGTCAACAGAAAAGTGGTACACAAAAATAATTCTTAGTTCTTTGGCAAGTTGGCGATCACAACCATTTATCTATTGCAGTATTTTGATATGGTTGCCAGAGCATATCCAGTTCAATACTTAAGAAGAAACTGTAGTGTTATAAATCAGCTGTGTAAGATTTTAGCTGGTGAATTGATGGACTGTGTAAAGATTCTTGAAGAATGTGATGGGGATCATTGGATATAAGTACCCACTGGAAACCCTTGTCTTGATTTGGATATAATGGCATTGATTTGCTGGTTATGGATATGTGAGCAGGAATCATTTATTTTCTATGTGGAAATATTATAGGTGATTTGATTATATTTTGTATATTTGTATAATAAACAGAAGCATTTTCACTCAACATTCTTTTTTTTTTTTTAAGATTTTATTTATTTATTCATTCGACAGAGATAGAGACAGCCAGCGAGAGAGGGAACACAAGCAGGGGGAGTGGGAGAGGAAGAAGCAGGCTCATAGCGGAAGAGCCTGATGTGGGGCTCGATCCCATAACGCCGGGATCACGCCCTGAGCCGAAGGCAGACGCTTAACCGCTGTGCCACCCAGGCGCCCCACTCAACATTCTTAAAGGAGGGAACACACATGTAAAAAAGGGAGCAAAATCAGCAGATGATCTATTCCATATTGCATGGACAAGCCTCGACGAGGCCTTTCCTTATAGTGTAATCCAAAACCTGGGCCAAAATTATTTTTGGAAGATCATTGTTGGATAAAGGTGAGCAAAGAATCTTGAGGAAACCGGGCGAAACGATTTCTAAAAATAAGTTAAAAATGGAAATATGACTGTTCACATTTCCCTAGAGATTATTATTCCTGATACTTATTTCCCTAGGAATTGGAATGCATGTTTGAGGAATTGGAAATGCATGTCAGATACTTATTTTCATACCAGGAAAATTAAATACTGCGTATAGTTTGTCATTTTTGATAAAATAAGGAAAGAATCAGGGCTGAGGGTATAGAGGTTAGTTAGGAAGACTTCCAAGAGTTGGAAGTCAGAGATCTGACTTGAGATGTTCAGTGGAATCATGAAAAATATTTTGATGTGTCTTTATTATAATAATATACTTATATTGTTTCTAATATATTTGTAGCCTTGTATTTATATTTATTAATATTTGGGATACTATTAATTCTGTATTAATAAATCCATATTCAAACTAGTTTTATTGAACACTAAAGGGGGTATGTGAGGGTGGCATTTTGCTGGATGAAGAGATTCTTCAGCACTTCTTTATCTCTTCTCTGTTTCAAAGGGCATGAATAGCAAATGTAATGTTAGTGAAAAGTACCAAAAAACTAATTTTTTTCAACGTGTGGAGTGCCAAAAACTTCAGCTTTTGAAACTTCCAGTACAAGGATGTTACCGAGAGTAAGGCCTGCAACCAGGAAAATATTGAAATTCATCCCTACACAGAAAGGGGAGATTGAACAAATTAAACGAGCACTCAGATGTATGACATTTAATTTTTAAATCTCCATTGGCATTTTGGGGATATCTTAGCTTTTGGTAGGAATATTTTGATGGTGCTTCCCTGGAAGCACATTTGAAGAGACTATTCTCTTAATAGTAATTCTGGTTACAGACAAAAGTCAACTGAATATTACCTTAATTCAAATTTATTAATCATAAAATACAACTGGGAAGGAAATTATAGGACACTGTATGGAAAAATTCAAAAGAATATTATCTTAGGGAGAAATACATTTATTAGATAAATATTAATGACATAAATATTCAATTAAGAAATTAAATAAGGTAGATGATTATATACTCAAAATAATTATTCTGCTTATTTTAATATTCCTGTAATATAATTTTTAAATATTTCTTCATGAGTGCATATAGATATGTACTATACTTTTTAAAAAATATTTTAGTTTTTAAAGAAACTTTTTATTCCATCAATATATTAAAACTAATTTGTAAGCCAGTAATAAATATTTCAAAACTTATATAAATTTAATAATTTAAAGACCTCTTATACAAGGTTTGGGATACTAATTGCATGATTACATGGTTGTCCCACTTGTCTTCTGCTAGCACTTGTATGATGCTGTGTCTTACGTTGTAGTCACTAATAAGTATGTCTTATCTTCTGAGGAAAATTGCAAGTGGAACTTGAGAGCAGGACTTGTGTCTGACATACCTTTGGAATAGAGTATCCAGAAGAAGATTTAATATTTGATTGAATGATTGAATACGTGGATCTGGCTTGATATGTATCAAATATTACTCAACAACTGACACCATGCTACACTGAAAATCATACCCTCCTATTCATCGCTGTTGTCAATGTGCTTTTTGGTTTGCCACCTCATTTTGTGGACAGAATCATTCACTTGTGTGGTCAGTCCAAATCTTTGAGTTAACTGAGACCCAGATATTTTAAGTGACAGCTCAAGAATGGTACAATGCCCAGATTTTCAGTCCCAGCATCTTTCCACCGTGTTACTTTCCTGCAATTTTTGTGGTCCTTCCTCTCTGTGTACTCAAAAGATTGTTTAAAAACTACCTTATGAAAATTTAAATGACTCCATCCCCACTGATGCTCCCCCCTTGTGAAAACTTAAAGCATTAAATCTTTATACCATTCATTTCATACTCACTACTTTACCTTTCTTAAGCTCTAATAAACTTATCCATTATACTATACAAATATTCATTGATTTATACCTTGCCTTCCCCAACTAGACCATAAGCTCTGTGAGGATAGGGACTTGTTTTATTTCTCACAGTGCCTGACACCCTGATTTGCATACAGCAGTATTTAAAGGTATACATACCTTGTATTTTCCATTTCTTATCTTCTAGTTCAGACTCCTAAGTTTCCCAAAAGTAAAAAAAAAAAAGTCATACATAGTGCTTCACATAATTCCTTTTCTCAATAGATATTTCTTTATTGACATAAATATGTGGGTTTTTTTTTTTCAAGGAAAAACAAAGGCTTTTAATCAGAGATGGTCAGAACTTTTCAGAATCTGAAATATAGACATTTGACAAAGTCACACACTAACCCAAATGTGTTTACATTTCAGTCAATGCATCTATATACAGAAACTCTAGGAAAGGACCTATTTTGCAAACTCAGTATTTAATATAAATGTACAATTACCAAAAGACATCCCAAAATGTGTGAATGGAGATATAAATACTGTCTTACATCTCTGAATCATTCTTTAGGAAAGATTTAGCACTTTTTAATAGGGCTTCTGTAACATTTCCCAGTGTTTGCAAATGCAGCAACTATGACTTGGCAGAAGCAATGAAAGCATTTCTTCCTCCGTTACCAACAATAATCCCAGAAGTTGAAACTTCAGATATACAGTTCCTTGATATACAAGAATTTACAGCATATTAAAAAGTGCTTTGCTTCTTCTGTCTTTACCACTGTGTGAAATATAGTGAAACAATACAGGGGTTTTTAGGTAGTCATTAACTGTTTTGAAGTATGTAGTATATCTTGAAAGCATTCACTAGAGATCCCTGTAATTAATGTCAGTAGCGTAACACATGGCTGTCTAAATCACTACCTGCAGCTCCTGTTTCTACATAACTGGTATTTAAGGTGCTTCTTGACTATTAGCACCTACAGTAGTCTTTCCTTATCCACAGGGGATACATTCCAAGGTCCCCAGTGGGTGCCTGAAAGTGTGGATGGTGCCAAACCCTGTATTACGATGCTTTTTCCTCTACATAGATACCTATGAGAAAGTTCAGTTTAGAAATTGTAAAAAAAATAAATAACAACTAATAATACGATAAAACAATGATACCAATGAACTGTTAACAAAAGCTATGCGACTGTGATTTCTGTCTCTTGTCTGTTCCTCTCTTTCTGTTTCTCTCTCTCAAAAAATGTCGTATTATGCTGTCCTCACCCTTCTTCTTGTGGTGATGTGAGATGATAAAATGTCCGTGTTGAGATGAAGTGAGGTGAATGGCACAGGCATTGTGATGTAGCCTTAGGCTTCTATTGTCCTTCTGTCTGACCTTATGTCTTATATCCTTCAGGATGGTGGTTGACTGCAACTGTGCAGTGAAAACCACAGACAAGATGAGCCTACTGTATGCTAAATGCTTCTGTTAAATCATAGTAAATGAAGAAGCCGTTTTGATGTTGCAATTAGAATGATATGTTAAGTATTTTCTGGGTATGAGTGGTTGTTCTTAGCAATCTTTTTCATCGGAGTGTTTATCTTTGTTATTTTAAGGCACACAAGTGAGGTAAAACAATGTATCTTACTTGCATATTGGAACTACAACTATAATTGATGATACAGTTTCGTAGCCACTGAAATTATAATCATTTTGGTTTTGTTTTCTTATTTGTTCCGTTGCTTTTGTTGAAAATATTTTACGTATAAATACATGTACATGAAGACTGTCTTCAACCTTCCAAGAAAGTAAGATAACTAAAGTATCTTCTAAATATAAAAACACTGTTTGAAGGCTATCATAAGCCAAGAGCAAAAACTGAAACCTGTGCAGCTTCCACTCACTAACATTTTTGGTGTTGGAGACCATTTTTTATAGCTCCTTTCCACCAAGACTAAAGCAACATATCATCCACTTTTGGCCTAGATTAGGTCTCATTATTTCATATCAAGATTTTCAAGGATAATTCTTTGTTAGTCCCCCTCTTTATTGCTGAAAATTTCTATGTACTAAGTTCACTCTCGTGTTAATGATCTGTACTATCTATATATCTGATTTGTAAAGGGTGAATGAATTCATGTTTCATTTGTCAAAGTAGGCATCTATTTTCTTAAGTAAAATCCAATGATTCAACAAGAGCAATCAACATATGGAATGGCTATGTATAATGAACTTCCAGATAGAAAACGTAGTTAGTTTAAATACATTCTTGTTAGACCAACCTCATTCGTGCTTTACTTAATTGCGGTTACTATCAAATAACCATTTCTCCTTCCATAAAAATGCAGGACTTCTGCACTGAGTACCTTAACTGTTCCTTTGTTTCCTTTATTGTTGCCAAAATCTGGGTGGGTAAACCAAGCTCCTTACCTTGCCTTCTGCTTACTTCACTTTCCTAATCCCAATGTCCCGTCTTCTTTTCCAAACATCCCCAATGCATGTGCCAGAGGAGTCCTCAAGTCATATCTATAAATCCACATCCCTTTTTCCTGTATCTTATTTTCATAAAAGAACCACAGATAATTAAAATTTTTATTTTAATTTATTCAAAGTTCAATTTTCTATGTCAGAACCAATGCTTTATAGATCTCTTCATTTCCCTTTAATTCCATCAGAAACTGTCCATCCTCTTGGAAAAGAAAGAACTAAATTTCACCTCGTGAACTTAAAACTAAATATAAAATGTAATCTCTTGTCCAAAAGCTTTGAAAATTGGCTTTGTGGTCATGGGCACGCTACTGCAGCTTCTGAATGCAGATCCTTCTTCTGTTAGATAAAAGTGAACATTAGACGATCCTTAGAACATTATTCAGTCCTAAAACGTATTCTGTGGTGCTAGTTGAAGAAATGATTTTATTTATGTTCAGTTGTATTTTACATGGAACTCATTGTGAAACCAAACTTCAATAACATATATCGATTTTTAAAACATAAGGACAGTTACATCACATCATAGTCTATAGTCCAGATTCAAACTTGTCAAAGGCAGTCACTTCTTCTTTTCATCTACTCTTCATTGTAAATCAGACAGCAGCACAAATTGTGGATTTTGCGATTTCATTTTCTGAGAAGTTTGTTCTGCTTAATTGGCCTTCCTGGTTGACTTAGAATTAATTAAAAGGCTAGTCTTATTAAAATGAGTCTTATTGCTTATGTTTCTGAAATATTCCTTGCGTTAATGAATGCAAAGGACAGAAAGGGTTGAAGTTTTGAGGATTTGGTTTCTTGCAGTTCCCCTGCTTCTTCACTCAGAACTCACCTCAAATCTTGTTTGACTTTGTTGCTCTGAGTCAATTTTCTAGCTTTTATGGAAATATTTAGCTCTGAAACCAGCTTGTTGAGTTATATGGACACACAAGTAAGCTCTAAGAGACTGTCACGAAAATCAGAGTAGATTTTAGTGCTGATTTCATCATTGAAAATATCCAAATAATAAAATTGATTATATTATTAAAAACTTCCTTGTATTATCCAGGATTGGCTTATTCTTAACTTTCTTTTAGGCCCAGAAACATCATGGCTAAATAATAAATAGTATCTATTAATCTTATAAAGCGAAGTTTCCATAAAACAGGAGTACTGAGTATACCATCACTTTTGTTATGAGGAAGCAATTGCAGTGGTTCTTTCTACACATGATCCATCATGGGCCTTACATCAATAATACAAGTATACAAATATTTTCACTAGTATAACAGTTTAATACTTCTGCACTGTAATTACAGAATTTCACCTTGCAGAGAAAACCCTAAAGGTTGTGAAGTAATAGTTACCAGCAATCTCCAAATGTTTGTGGAGAGAGGTGAACACTAATTTTGTAAAATGTATCACCAAGTCTTTGGTGTTGCTTTCCTGCCGATTGTTTATAAATGCTGTAGGCAATTTTGTTTTGAAACTACATTCCCCTGTATCGCCCACTTCTGACGTAGACTAACATGCTAGACTCATTTATGATTTGCCTTTGATAATGCTTCCTTGAGTTCCTGTGTTGGAAAGAACATGGACTTTGAAGTCAAGCAGTTTTGGATCTAAAGTCTATCACCTGTAATGTGTGGGACGCTCAAGAATGTAACTTCTCAGATTTAGGTTCCTTATATATAAAATGAAGATCCTGATATAACTTTAAAAGATTGCCATAAGGGCGACCTGGGTGGCTCACTCGATTGAACAATGCACTGATTTTGGCTCAGGTCATCATCTCAGGGCCCTGAGATCAAGCCCTGAGTCGGGCTCCGCACTCAGTGGGGAGCCTGCTTAAGCTTCTGTCCTCCTTCTCCCTCTGCCCCTGCTGCTCATGTGCTCTCACTCTCTCTCTAAAAAAATTATAAATAAATAAGTAAATAAATAAATTTATTAATTAATTACAAAGAAAGAAATAAGATCATTGTAAGCATTAAATGAGGTCCTGAGTACGTGAAATGTGTTTGCACCCCTACACAGAGGAGATTAATTCTAAAAGTGTTTTTTCAATCCCCATTTTTTAATATACACTTAACCAAACCCTACAAACTTACCAGCATCTTTATCTAAGTCCATCCTCTTTCATGTCTTTCTCTGCTGAATTATTTTGGGCTTATTTTAAGACTTGCTTAGCAATTCTCTTGTTCTTTTCAACACCAAATAAGTAGTGTGTTTCTCAGCACCAATGCTCTGATTCTTCCAAACCTCTGGGAGTCCAAAATTCAGTTCAATGCCAACACTGACTGCCTGGAGTTAGTGAAGATCCCACGAGTTAAAGGGCTCAGTCCTGCAAGGTTACTTGCCTGTCAGACACCAGATACAATTTCCAGTTGCCACCCACACTTCTAACCAACCAGCTTTAAATTTGAGTGTTCCCAAGACCTCCTCCCCTTCCAAGTTTGATAATTTGTTAAACACCTCATAGAACTCAGGAAAACACTTTCCTTAAACGTACCAGTTTATTATAAAGGATGTAGCTCAGAAATAGCCAAGTGAAAAGGATGCAGAGGGCAAGCTATGGGGTTGGGGGGAGGGGTATAGAGAGATTCCTTGCTCTTTGCAAGGGCAGCATTCTTCCAGCACTTCAGTGTGTTTACCAACCTGGAAGCTCCCTCACCCCATTGTTGAGGTATTTTTAATGAAAGTTTCATTATGTAGGCCTAATTGATTAAATCATTGGTCAGTAGTACTTGAACTAGGTCTCTAATCTCCAGCCTCTCTTCCCTTTCTGGAGGTAAGCAGATGGGACAGAAAGTTCCAATCTTCTAATCATGGCTTGATCTTTCTGGAAACCAGCCCACATCCCACATCCTTAGCTAGTGACTAGCTAAGGTTCACCTCATTAGCATAAGTTTCTTCGTGGTTGAGAGGGGCTTGTCATAAATCACAGTGGGCACGCATCACTCAGGAAATTCCAAGAGTTTTAGGAACTCTGTGCCAGGAATCAAGAACAAAGATCAAATATATATTTCCCATTATACTATAGCAATTAATCAGTTATTGCCTTATAAAAACTCACATATTGCTTGCTCATATTAAATTGTGCTTACTTAACTTATTAAGATATTTCCTTTAGACAACGATTGTAAATTGCATGTTGACAGGAGCCATTTTTTATTCATTTTCGTTTAATCCCCTGATACATCATCTTATACCCAGCATTATTTAAGAATTCTGTAAGTATTTATGTGCTTGATTGATACAAATAAAATAAGGATCTTTGAATCCATATCCTTATAGTAACATGATGCTTAGAGAAATCACGTGGTAAAGTCTAAATGGCTAACGTTTTGTTGGTAAATTGCCCTGGGTTCATATATGCTTGGTGTTTCTCACTCCATAAACAAGTTACTCGTAATCATCTCTGAATTTTAGTGTCCTTACCACTAAGATAGATATAATTGCAATACCATGAAAAGATTTGAGAGAAAGACGCACACAGACACAGAAACAGAGGTTGTCCTGCACTAAAAGTGTCAACTTCACTATTTTTATTGGACAACAGGAAAATTTAATTCACTGACTTAACACTCAAACTCCTGGATTTTCCTACCTAAGTATTGGATTTTTAAAATTATTACTATTAACAGCACAATTTCCCCAGATCTCCATAAACAAAGAACAGCAAAGAATAGACAAGTGTTTCACTGGACAGGTATTTGGCTTGAGCAGAAATGGCTTGAGAAGAAATGACCCTAATGTGTACATGTTTAGCGGTGACCTCTCTAAGAGTTAAATAATTAGGATCACATGTACACTGAAGTTCTCCAAACAGGTGACTGTCTTCCTCTTTTAGCTATAAGTAAACTGAAGATACTCCTATGCATATTTACCATCCATAGATTTACATTCCCTTAAAGACTTAAAAATGGGTTATATTAACATTTTAAAAAATTAGCTTGAACGTTTTTTATTATATATTCAAATGTATTTTATTATTTGCATAAATCAGAAGTATTCTTTGTTTATACTTCTGGTGCTCATCAGAACCTGGCAATTGTTCTTAAGAAATAGAGGTAAAATTTTATTCATACACAGTATTGAAAGAAATCGGGAACTCGTCTCTGATCCCATTATTAAGAAATAAAAGACTAATACACATTTCGCTATAGTTGGGTGTTTTCCTGGGTTACTCTTTCCAAATAAGTTAGACATTTGTATATGGAAGTAAATATTTAGAACCATACCCTGCTTGGAACACTTGCCAGACACCCGGAACCAGGAGGTACAAGAATAATAAATACTAAAAACCTAATTAATTGTGAACACTTTCTACTTAATAATTTTATTTTAATCAAAATCCTTAATAGCTATAAAAGGTTACACCTTTACCTCCAAATAGCTAATCTTCTACATGCACTTATCATATATATATTAATATATGGGTAATACAGAAATTCATTTACGTGAAATACTTTGTTATATACACTACATTTTGTATTTGGTTTGAAATCCATCATTAACATTTTTTTCTTTAACCTAGCAGTTTTGTTGCAATACTTTCATGCTTTCCATAAAACATGATTTCCTTTTTTGACCTATGCAAGTTTATACATTCTAAATGTTAGTGTGAATAGACCAATGTCTATTTTAGTTGATAACCTTAATAACCAATGTTTTCACAGGAAATATTGTGGGAGAGTACTAAATCATGAAAATTTGGTAGTATTTGTAATCGGAAAGAAAGAAGTATAGGTTACAGTTAAAAGCCTACTTTCTGGAGTCAGATTGACTTCTTTGAATCCTTATTCTGCTACTTTTTAGCTTGATGACTTTGCTTAACTTCTATAAAATGAGTTACTATTATAAAAAGATAAATCATGTGACTATATTAACACAGTACCTAGAACTCAGTAAATTATTCACTATCAACATATGTAATTGTTATTTTTGTTACCATCTCCCTTCAGTATATTTATGTAGGGAGGTGGTTTGACAAGGAAATTTTTGAACCAGAGATTACTAACGTAAGTGAATACATTTAATATGATATAATGGTATGTTTTTAGAATATAATGGTATAATTTTAGAATCATTTGTCCAACTGAACAAAACACAATTACCTATTTATTTCTCCTAAGGAATCTTTCCTAAGTGGATTTTTTCTCACAATATTTTTTAATTTACAGTTTCTGAAAATTAGATGCTTCATAATAAAGCATACTGAATAACACTTACACCATGAAACACTGATTTTATCAGAACAATGAACTCTAACTTTTTTGACATCTGAAGCTTTCTTTCATCATATTTAAAGTCTTCACACTACACTATTTAATCCTAACTGTGTAGGTCTATTCTTCTAACTGGGTATTCCAGGAAATGAAATGCTGAGCTCACTAATATCCAGTTTGCTTAAAGTGAACCTTGTATCACAGAAGCTTTCCATAGGCAAATGTGACTGGGTTACAGTGAGTGTGCTGTTTTACATTTTCTCACTTATTTTGAGATGAAGGAACCACCCCGGAATCCAAGTAGTCTGGGCATTCTATTAAATAACAGTTATGATTACTTTCATTAGGGATGCTTTCCAACTCAGACTCTGTTGAACTTTATGAAAACACACTGTGTTTGAAGAGATTTAACCCAACACTATCAAATGTTTTTATAGGCTGTAAATGAGTGGACTGAATCTTCTAGGTTTGGATGAATGACACATTCATATATCGTGAGGGTCTAAAAAAGTCCATTATTTTAAATAATCTAATAGGTCAGATACATTCAAAGAATTCCCACAGAAAATCATTCATACGAAAAGTAAATACTTATTTTAGGATATTGCCCTGGTAAGTACAATTAATTACATTTTGACCTTTGCCATTTAAAAACAAATTTATAAGAAGAAAGATAAGCAGTTGCAAACATTGTTAGACAAATACAAATATAATGAGAGTAAATGTGTATTCACTTAACGTATTTGGATTTGACTCTAGTATCATTAATCTCTACTCCATTTCAGCTTTTCATTCCAGTGAATATATCTCTGATCCTATAATCACTCCAAATTCCCCTACCTCTGAAATAATAAATTCCAGCAAATTCTGTTTATCCACTGCAACTCTCGGTCCTCTTGACTCCATTGTTCTCAGTGTACTGGCTTTTCAGGTTTTCAAATTGTCCTAGTAACTCAATCCATTGTCTTTCCCCGTTAGTTTTCCTTCTGAATTCATTTCCTTCCGGAACCAACTTGAATCCCAAGGTCTGCTGCTTCAACTGTGTTCTCCCCATTGCCCTGTCCATTTGTTCTTTGCCTCGCTCTGCCGAGTCTCCACTCATAATATCAAACTGCTGAATTTTGAAGGCTCAGAGGCAGTTGTGTCAGTCATCTGTTATTGTGTAGTGAACTGCTCCAATACCTAGGAGCTTAAAATAATCACATTTTATTATATCTAATTGCCTGATCTCTAGCGAGTCAAGAATTTGAAGGGAGCCTGCCTGGACTAGTCCTCTGTTTATGTGGTATTATCTGGGTCACTTGGTGATATTTTGCAGGTGGCTCGTCTGGTCTGGAAGGTAGAAGATGGCCTCACATGTCTGGAACCTTGGTGGGGATGGCTGGAAGGCTGAACTTAACTCTGCCCTTTCCTTCTCAGTATAATCTGAGGGCCTCTTGAGGTGATTTCTATAGTAGGGTAGTTGGACTTATTTCATGGGTCAGGGCTCCGAATAAATATTTAAAGGTCTAGAAAGTAAAACTCCCAGTCTTCTGTGGCCTGGGCCTAGAAAATGATAGAGCATTACTTTTGATCTATTCTATTGGTCAAACACAGAATCCATAGAGTAGACATAGAACCCGGTCCTAATGGAAGGAATATTGAAGATCTTGTGGATATCTTTACTCCTTTCCATCATTCATTCATTCTTTCCTTCTTTTATGCATTCAGTAATGATCTGGCACTAGCTATAATGCTGGGTGTACAGAGGGTACAGAGGATGATGCAATGAGAGAGACTTTTAAGTCCCTTTATAATGGAACGTATATGAACTGATACGAACAAATGGTGTTGCTATGCAGGAAATAAATACAATTATTACTAACATTATTAATAATAGGAGAGATACTTAACTAATTGGTAGTCAAAGGTGGGCTTTCTAAAGAGGTAAAATATAAGCAATGAGAATCAGACAGCCATGGAAAAAGTGAAGGAAAGAACATCTGGGGAAGAAAGAATAAATTCCAGAATCCAGAAAGGGCTTCTCATGAAGAAATAGGAAGAAAACCTATGTTTCTGAAACACAATGATTAAGATAAGAATGGTTGAGAATATGGCCAGAGCCAGAACTTGCAGGACTTTGTAGGCCTGGTTAACAAGGAGGGGCAATTCGGGAGAATAACAAGAGGTGTTTTCTCTTTTAAGAGAATATGTGGCCAATATCCGAGATATAGGAGAAGGTCAAAAAAAGGAAGCGCGTTGGCCCAAGAGAAAGCTATTGCAGGACTTTCGAAGCAGCCCGTGTGAGAGTTAATAACAGCAGTGGAGATTGAGAGAAATGTATAAACTTCTGATATATCTAGAAGGTAGAATTAATAGATAAGGGGCACCTGGGTGGCACAGCGGTTAAGCGTCTGCCTTCGGCTCAGGGCGTGATCCCGGCGTTATGGGATCGAGCCCCACATCAGGCTCCTCTGCTATGAGCCTGCTTCTTCCTCTCCCACTCCCCCTGCTGTGTTCCCTCTCTTGCTGGCTGTCTATCTCTGTCAAATAAATAAATAAAATCTTTAAAAAAAGGAATTAATAGATAAGTATCTTTCTAATCATAGACAATATTATTGAACAGATAGGTATCATTCCTGATCTCTACTATTTAGCCATCTCTTCATATGCCAAAAATCCTGAACACACATTATATAAACTCCACAGAAAATACTTTTGCTATAATCATTTATGATATTAAACTTCTCAAAATATTTTTTTTTTCAGTCTAAAGTTATGTATTGCTATCATTTGGCACATTTTGTTACTTCATGTTCTTTAAAGCATTCAAATCTTTCAATTTTTGTAACACAACTCTCTGGATCCACATATCTCTCTGCTTACTTATATTTATTGCCCTGTAGTAGCTTGTATTTTCCTCTAAGCCCACAAGTGATATATTCAGGAGTAAATCCAAATTTGGCATTTTATTTGTCTTTGTTTATGCTCGCTCTGAGCTATCTCAACAAAACCACACCCTGCAGTCAGGCCTCCATTTTGAGCTTTAGATCCTTATTTCCACTTGGTTATCAGAGACATGTGTGTTATTCTGAGCATATATTAGACAAAATATTCCTCAACTTCCTTCCAATGCAAACAACCAAAAATACTAGAAAGTTTCTAAAAATATTATTAAAAGCATTAAAGTGTTTATTTAAAAATATGATGTCAAATTTATAAGAAAACAGAACAATGAGGCTGATTTTGCCCTGAGGGCATTTGCTGACAAGGGCAAAGTTGTGCTTCAGTTTTCATGGCATTTCTGGCCAAGGGGTGCAAAACTCCAAACCCAGAGTATTTCCTGGGGGAAAATTCTACCCATAGAAGTTGGAACTCAGATGACTATATCCATGGATAAGAGTAAAGTAGAAGTAAACCTGGTCTACACATTCTTACTTCTAAGAAACTTGCCTTCGAAGCAACCAGGGTAGGGGTGATGTGGGAGCACATACTTTACATTATAATCACGAATTGCCTCGTATCTGGATTTTTAACTCAAATTCATATGGCCTGGATGATTCAAATAAAACCCAAGCCATGAACTTAGATTAATGTGATCCTAGCATTGATGTCAGCAGTTGCCTGTAGACAAGAATCTCTCTAGAGGAAAAAAAAAAAAAACATAATCTTAGGCATTAAAGAATTCCCATAACTATTTTTAAGGAACAGTGAATGGCACATACTCAAAATTAACCAAGAATACACAGAAACAAGTTACCCTGAGAGAAGGCCAACAGAAAAACATCCTTAAAACCATAAGTGGAAATATCCGACAGTATAGAACAATTTTTTTTGTTTAAAGAAATGAGACAAACCTTACTACATTTGCCAGTAATGAGAAAGTATAAAAGTAATGGCATAACAGGTATACAAAAGAGCAACACAGAGCACTTATACATGAAAGCTGTATTCTTGTAATTAAAAACACAATGGGTGGTTTAGCAGATTAAGTAGAGCTGAAGAAAGAATTAATGCTCAGAAGAATTTATTCATAATGCAATGCAGGAAAAGCAAGAAATGGAAAACTTGGAAGAGAGTTTAAGAGACATGGAAGACAGAATACAAACGAAGCTCATGTGAAGATAGAAAAGAGCACAGGTATTATTTAAGAACTCATGATCAGATTTTCCAGAAATTTCTTAGATGAAAGACATCAAACTTAAATCAACAGATTTTAAAAGCCCAGCAAATCACAAACTGTTAAGTACAAAGAAATCTCTACCAAAAAACATATTGAAGCTGTAGAACATCAAAGGTAAAAACATTTTGAAGTAGATGGAGGGAAAAAAAAAACACAGTGACCTGAAGTCTGAGACTTTGAACGTACTTCTCTACAGCAGTAGTAGCCATGTGAAGACAGTAGAACTATGACCTAACACACTGAATGAAAATAACGGGCAACCTCTAATCCTATGTACTAGGAAAACAACTTTTAAGAAAAAGGTTAAGGGGCGCCTGGGTGGCACAGCGGTTAAGCGTCTGCCTTCGGCTCAGGGCGTGATCCTGGCGTTATGGGATCGAGCCCCACATCAGGCTCCTCCGCTATGAGCCTGCTTCTTCCTCTCCCTCTCCCCTGCTTGTGTTCCCTCTCTCGCTGGCTGTCTCTATCTCTCAAATAAATAAATAAAATCTTAAAAAAAAAAAAAGAAAGAAAGAAAAAGATTAAAATATGTATTTTCAGAAAATCAAGATCAGAAAGGTCACTAAATTTCATTCTCAATGATGAACTTTAGATAAAATTTGGAAAGTGATCACAGATTTGTAAGGTCTATAGTGGAAGAAGGAATTAAAGGCAAATGAGTCAGCATATATCTGGACATTTCTAAAAAATAGTGCAGGCATATAATTATATTAATGTCCAACAGGTTTTAAGAAAAGAATAGAGAATTAAAATTAGTAGCAGGAAAGAAGTTGGAATAATCATGTAGTCCATAAATCCGACAGAAGACAAAGTTTAAAAAGATCCCAAAACAAAATAGAAAGTACAAAATAGGAAGGTGCGTTTGTATTCCAATATATCAGTAATTAGAGGAAATGTAAATAAAATGTTAAGTGCTCTGGGTAAAATAAAAAAAAAAAATCCAGACTTTCTTGAAAAAATAGAATATAACCACATGCTATTTAAAAGAGATGCTTATAAAATATAAGGATAATGGAACTTTAAAGGATGGAAAAGACATACCATGCAACTACTAACTAAATGAATGTCAGAGTAACTATATTAATTGAAACGAAATAGAGTTTTAAATAAGAAAACTTTAATAGAGATAAAGGAGGTTATTGCAAAATGATGAAAACTTCAATTTACCGATAAAATAGAGCAATTTCAAATTTGTATGTACTTAGTAGCATAACCTCAAAATATGTAAAGCATAAAGGAGACAGAACTATAATAATTGTTTTTTAAACTACTACCCTTTTGGAAGAGTTTAACCACTCTTCTAAATTAATCCAAGTAGAATAAGTAGGGTGAAAACAACTATGGAGATGAATTTGGACAGCTCATTTGTCAGACTTGACCCAACACCACAGCACATCCCTAAACTGCAGACTATTTCTTCTTTGCAAGCATACGTAGAACAAAAATCAATTCTATATTGGACTATAAACTAGATTTCAAAAAATTTCAGAAGATTGAAAGCATATGAACTATTTTCTCTGACCATGATTCAATTAAGCAAAAGATCAGAACAAAAAAATCAGAACAAAAGAGATAATAAAAAATAGCCTATATTTGGTTGCCTACTAGGTATCCCTACTGTATGACTAGCAGGTGCACAAGTTCACCACGTCCACTGTACCCTAAACTATCCCTCCTTATTTCCCCATCTTTGTCACTGACACCATTATTCACCTCATTATCTAAAAATCATTTGTGGTTTCACCGACATTGCCTTAGTTCAGCCTTTCAGCAATCATGTTCTCATTTTCTCTGTAACCAGATTCTTCCCTTTGAGGTCTATGCTCCTCCTATCTGCCACAATATTATTTCCAAAAGATCAGCTTAGTAAATGAAGCCTTCATTTAAAACAAAACAAAACAAAACAAAAAAATTTAGATGGACCTAGAGGGTATTATGCTAAGTGAAATAAGTCAAACAAAGATGAGCACCATATGATTTCATTTACATGTGGAATCTGACAAATGAAACAAACAGAACAGAAACAGACTTCTCATAGATGCAGAAAACAATCTGGTAGTTGACAGAGGAAGGGGTAAGGGATGGATGAAATAAATGAAGGGGACAATAGAAAAAAAATAATGATCCTCAATACCAAAGAATAAACCCCAAATTCCATAACATGACATTCAAGAATCCTTGAATAGAGTCCCTGTCTTTCTTTCCATCTGTTTTCTCCAGAGCTCTCATGCACCTTTTGTGCACCAGTTATGCTAACTCATTCATACTTTTCTGAACGCCCCTCCTCTCTATCTTCTCTTTACCTCTGCCCGTATAAATCTCTTTACCTAGGATATCCTCTCTTATTGCTTACCCACCTGACCATTTCCTACATATCCTGGAAGACAAAGCTCAGGTATCACATTCCTTGAGATGCCTTGCCTGCTCAACCCCCATCGTATTATTCACTTACTTTCCACCTGAGAATTGTTTTTGTCCTTCAGTTTTGTGAGTCAGCTATTTTCCTATTGTGTTAGATCATAAATCACATGCAGACAAGAATTTTTTTCTCATTCATTTTTTAAAAATTCTTAACACCTATATAGGAAGAACTCAAAAATTGAATTTATGAATAAAATTAGAGTAAGTAAGATAGTTTAAACATATTTGTTGAATGAAGCAAGAAGGGTCAGTCAGCAGATTGGCAATGAGAAGGGACAGCAATAGTATAAAAGGTAGACGGAATAACACATAAAGAATACTGGAAGGCACATTTGGTGTGGCATCTCTAAAACCTTTTAGCATCTTGATGGAAGAGATGCCAAGGAGAGTTGGACGGTTTTCATACTCCACAACTCGAGAGTGTCATACGCATCGAGTCAAGGATGCAGTAGTGCTGTGCGGTGCAATCCTGGGTGGTCGTGGGATTTATTTAATTAAATGAATCCCATCATTCGTGCCCAGGAAGTAATTGTTATTTAATATAACTACTAGGAGTCATTAAGAAAAGGATTATATTTTGCATATTCTACATGAGAGATGTAACACTTTTTAGAAATCTTTCCATCAAAAACAAAAAGATTAGGTACCTGATGTACTAAATTTTAATAATATGGAAAAAATCATAATTAAAACAGGTAAATGAGTCACTGCA
The DNA here is from genome assembly GCF_017311325.1 of Ursus maritimus. Lineage (NCBI taxonomy): Eukaryota > Metazoa > Chordata > Mammalia > Carnivora > Ursidae > Ursus > Ursus maritimus. The sequence goes on along the minus strand of NW_024426230.1, from coordinate 21,207,501 downwards.
GTGAGTTAGAAACCATGTCCACCTGTGGTATAATTTGCAAAGTTTGTTTAAGGTTTACACATGAATATTATGACTTCCAGTCAAATAAGTTCAAACCAAAAAATTTAGAACATAAATTATACGCTTGGGTTACCTATTTTATTAAATAACGGATACTCAGAAGCCAAACTGGGAATAATTAGAATTCACGGACTTGACCCAATGGCTTTATCAGTTTCAAAGCCTTCTGCTAGTTTGGAGATCCTGCATTTCCCACCTAGAATATCATTTGATTGCTGACAGTATAAACCAAACATAGTCATGAGCTTTTGTTCTGGGAAGTAGCTAGAAAGAAAAAATGAACTCTGCTACTTTTACCTGCAAATGCTTTTATAAAGCAATGAATCTCATTCTCTGCCCACAGTCAGTAAATGATGTTTCCCATTTCCCCTTGCAAGCTGAAATTCCTGGTTTGTTCTCCACCCACCTCTGACTCCTTCCCTGTTGCTAGATGTGTTCTTAAAAATAGCTTCTCACAATAAGAATAGCCCTTGGCTTATTGCAAACCATTATGCTTCATCTGTTTTACCATGTCTTCTACAGATCCTCCTGCTGTGGAACCGGCATTCCTGGAAATCCGGCAAGGACAAGACCGAAGTGTTACTATGAGCTGCAGGGTCCTGAGAGCCTACCCAATACGGGTGCTGACCTATGAGTGGCGCTTGGGCAATAAATTATTACGGACGGGTCAGTTTGACTCTCAAGAGTACACAGAATACCCGGTGAAGAGTCTTTCCAATGAAAACTATGGGGTTTATAATTGTAGCATCATAAATGAAGCTGGAGCTGGGAGATGCAGCTTTCTTGTTACAGGTAAGAGTCTAAGTATTTCACCTTTTATATACTTTTGATGGAGGAATATTCGGCTAAGTCAATAGAAGAAAGCATTGCAAATCCATGGAACATGAGTAGCTTCTCTGCCATAGTTAGAGCTAGTCATTTCTTTTCAAGGTAAATTTATTTTAGCAGTAGCCGTTTATGTGCCTATAAAATTAGAAGTTTATGTGAATTCAAGATTTGGTGAAGAGGTTGGTTATTTTGAGCATTTAAGTAATAAAGTAACAAATCTTAACTAGCTTTTTTTAGATCAAATTGCAAATATTAATACATATTTTCTTCTGCAACTCTAAAATTGCTTGTTAACCAACACCTGCTTTGGTTTTCTTAATAGTAGAAACTGTGTTTTTTCTTCTTCCTATATGATATGATAAGGAGGAGAAAATACATTTGTAGCACTGTGCTGTAAAAAAAAAAAAAAAAAAAAAAAAAAAAAAAACAGAAACCTCCATGTGTCAGTGGACCCATGAAGTTCAAATCTCTGTTGTTGAAGGATCAATTGTATAAAGAAATCAATGATTCCATAGAATCAGAGGTCTAGAAGAAACTTCGAAAAGGCATTTATTTCTTCTATTAAAACACATCACAGTTAGTAATCCTTATGAATTTCCCACAATTCAAAACCTTTTGAAGCTATACTGAAGGGAACTAAGGAATAGGATATATACAAGAAGACATATATTTTTATGCATATATTCTTTATCCACAAAACAGGAAAAAAAATTGTCTTTGAAGACAATTCTATTTACTTCCTGACAGCCAAATTAAGAAAATCTTAATTTTTATTAATATATATTTTTATTAATATAACTATTTTACCAAATTCAAGATCACTCTTCCACTAGTCATGAATATTATACAGTCACCCAAAAGTGAACTTGATCTCACTATGCATCAAAATGTATAGAATTGAACTAAAAAGCAATGGCAGCCCTCACATTTATATTTACTTTAGCTCCCAGGAAAGCTAAAAAATTCACACCTCCTTTTCCCAGTTATATCATGTGTGTGTGATGTGTGTGGGAGTATGGAGGTAGGTGATTGGGGTTGTGTTTACTGAGAAGTCAGGGTGTGAGAATATTTTCCTATAAAGCAAAAGAAGAAAGTAAGCAAAGATATTTTGGGAACAGTGAATAGCCTACCTTGTAGCGCACTGTCCTGGTTAGAAAATATTAACTATAATACCACAAAATACAGTGTATTTTCATTTCTTTTATTTACTAATATTGCCATGGTAAAGATAAGCATAGTTTTGTTTGTTTTATGGTTTAAGTAAGCTTTGCAAACAATGGTAGGAACCCAAACACCATTTATGTTTTTCTCTGGAGAATTTTTACAAGTTCCAGGAAATATATATACACAGTTACATAAAATTTAGACTTATAAACCATTTAAGAATTTGATCAATGGAGAGAATTTTAGATTATTTTAAATGAAACATAACAGGTAACAGTGGATATATACTCTGTAAGAATCTTTATTGCATAACTACAAAATATAATTGAACATAAAACAACCTATATGTATTGTCTCACCAATGAAAGCTTTGCAATCTGGAAAATACTTAACAGTTATTTACTGTGTAACTACTTTTGCCGGGTACTAGGGTAGACACAGGAAATAGAACAATAAATACTGTCTCCCAGAAATCTTTCACCATCATGTCAGTTTCTAAGTCTTATCCATTTTATATTCGGTATTTTGAATCATTGTATTTTTATCCCTATTGCACTGTAAAGCCTTACGTTCTCTTATCTGGGATATTACAGTAGCCTTTTATCTGACATCTGAACATTCAGCCTCTTTCCCTTTCAGTCCATTTTCCATACTGTGGGACTTTATTTTCCTGGAAAATGTGTCTTACTCTTAGTGGAAAATGTTGATGACCTTCATGGCTGATATGTGATATATAAATCCATTGTCATGAATTTTCAAACCACTCATTAATATCCCAAATAGAATATAGAGAATCATCTCTCCTTCGATCCTACCAATTACACCAAACTCTAGTTGAATTAGATCATGCTGCCTGCCACTAAATCATCACACATTTTCAAATCTCTCTGCCTTTGTTCACATATGACTTTATTCTTAAATACTAGCCCTTTGTGTATTCCTCTCCTAGATTATCGTGACCCTTGTGTATGCCTTTACTAGGGTCATTTTGGCCCTTGCTCCTCAGCCAGCTAGAGATGTGTAGGTTATAATACTATATTATTTTATAATTCACAAATTAATTATGTATAGTATTATTTTTCAAGTATCTGAAAGTATCAGGAAAATGCCAAGTAACCGTGATTTGAACAAGATAGAAAATTATTACACTCAGGTTAAACCTTAAAATATCATTTCAGAAACTAACATAATGGCTCTTCCACAAAGTCTTCAGGGATTCAGGTTTCTCCCATGTTACTGCTAAATTGTCATCAATAGATGGCACATGTTATAGCCCTAATGGCTACTGAAGTCCCAGCTATTACTTCTACATTTCAGTGAATCACGTCTTTTTAAGAAAATTTCCTTAAAAAGTAATAATTTTAGATACCCTTCCTGCTTGCATCTCATTGGAGACAACTTAATCCTATCGGTGTATCTTCAATAAAGACTATGGGGTATAGATTTTATTCCAAGGTTGTATCACACTTGCTCATAGATATTTTAAATTGCCTTAATTGAAAATATTGCAATGAAATTAAATGGAGATTTTCAAGGAAAATCTTGGTTTTATCCTTGTAATACTTAACACCATTACTGACAGGCAACTTTTCAGGAATCATGGCCATTGGGGTCTTAGAATAATTTGAAAAGACAAGAATATGTTTAATCAAAGACTTCATAAGATATTTATTGATGATTAATGAAATTGAGGGTACTATTTATTGCTGCCTAACCCATTACTACAAACTGAGCATCCTGAAACAGCACGTATTGATAATCTCACAACTGCGTGTCGGGAGTCCAGGCATGGCTTAGCTAGATCCTCTGTTCTGGGTTTCACAAGGCTGCAATCAAAGTGTTGGCTGGAATGTTCTTATCTGGAGGTTCACCTTTAGATAGGAAGTTGAGTCATGTCCAAACTTATTAAGGTTATTGAAAGAATTAATTTCCTTATGGTTGTATGGTAGAGGGCTCAAGTGTTTTACTCATGGTTGTCTGAGGCCACTTTCATGTCCTAGAAGATGCCTGCCTGTCCTGGAGACCACCTATAATTCTTTGTCAGGTGGACTTCCCAACATGGATGTCTAGTTCATCAGGCCAGCAAGAAGAATCTGTAGCTCTGGTCAGCTAGGATGGGATCTTTTATATTACAACATAATTACTGAAGTGACATCCCATCTGTTCCTTCCCACTTTCAGTAGGAAAGAATTACATACAAAGCCACGAACACCAGAGGTAAGAATCCCTGGAAGTCAGTTGAGGGTCTCTGCCACAAATACCAGCATTTTCTGCCACAAGGAGTATTTTTTCTTTAAATACAGCCTACATATAAAGGTAACTAACTGCTTTATCAATGGCAATATTTAAAGAAATCCTTCAATTTAATCTCTTTCAATAAACACGGCAAATAGGGTTTTACCAAGCAAAAATTTGCCTGTGCTTGTTACTTTCACCTCTAGTTTGGAAATATTTGTGCTAGGATTGTGCACAGTTTTCCTTTTGATATATTACAATATTCAGATTTATATATTAGAACTACTCTTTTCTCCATGTTCAGCAACAGCAGATCAGACACAGAACTAAAATCAGATTCTAGAGAACAAATAAGGCAAAGATGAGACAGTTTTATAAACGGGAGTACATGTTATCACTCAGCAAATGCAAAGAAACTCAGGTTGACTGGGAGCTGTAATGTTGCCCAAGACAGGAGAGAATATTGTTGGAGTACTTAGCGTTACTTAGTTTTTCGGAATGTAGAGGAAGAAATAACAACCAAATCAGATTTGACTCCAAATCAAAATATCAAAATATTTTATTCTTGTTTTCTAATGTCAGGTTGAATTATATACTGACCAGATAGAAAATACATTTTATCCCCTGGCAATGCATATGTTTGTACTATTCATCCAGATACTTAATTTCTTATAAATATTTAAAAATGAGCAACGTAAGATTATGGATAAATCATTAACAACTATCAGAAGCAACAGCAAATGAAGTTAGAGAAATATCTAGTACAATTTCCGGTGATAACTTGGGGCACCTGGGTGGCTCAGTCAGTTAAGTGTCAGACTCTTGGTTTTGGCTCAGGTCATGATCTCAGGGTCATGAGATCAAGCCCTGCCTCTGGCTCCTTGGTGCTAGTCTGCTTGAGATTTCTCTCCTCCTCTTTCCCCTGCAGCCACTCCCCCTGCCCCCATGTGTGCTCACTCTCTGTCACGTGTGCATGCTCTCTCTCTCTCTCTCTCAAGTAAGGAAATAAATAAATAAATCTTTTTTAAAAAATTCCTGTAATAATTCTAAAAGGCAAGAAACTTGCATGTAAAATCAAATATTTTTCAGGGCAGAATTTTATTAAATTTATTAGAATTTCATTTATCGTAATAGATAAACTAGTAGATCCCAATGTTTCATCCAGATTATAAGTTATAGTTATTTTTTAAAGAGCAGAATAATGCGTCATATATTCTAACAACTCTTAATGTGTAGCATTCTATAGTGTGTAAATTGATTCCACTTATTTCTTTTTCATCTCAAACAATCCTGCGAATCATGTGAAAGAGGTGTTATCACCCTCCTTTGACAGATTCGGCTGACAAAGGCTCAGGAAGCCAAAAATGAAATGTGTGTCTTCTGATTGTAAATTCAAGCTCTTTTTGACACACCTCAGTGACTCCTCTATCAGTGGTGCCAAGGGAATTTTTTAATAATTAAGCTAGATAAAATGTAGATGAGTCAATGCTGAATCTGAAAAAGTAGAAGCAAAAATACGAATACTAATTAAGGAAGTCAGTGCTATACCAATAAGCAAAAATTGTACCCAAATATTTACTTTAGTCTAGGATCTAATTTACATAATATTTTAGACTAATTTTATATTTTCCTCTAGTAAACATTTCATGAATAGTCTATATTTCACATTATACTTAAGGAAAAACTTCAATTAAAATTTTTATTGTATTTAGTTTGGTATAGAAGTTTGACGCTTCCTTAAATTCTCTCATTACTCATTCTCTTCATTACAAAATCGTGTAATTCCTCCAATGAAAGATGCAAAGCAGTCTTCAAAAGCCTACTGTTGGACCCAAAAATAAAACATTGCAACATAAAAGAGCAATTTAAGGTAGATTTCAAAATTATTATGAAAGAAAGAAAACAAAATCATCCATCTCACAATAGATAGGAGTAATATACACAGTACTATTTTAAATACCACAAAACAGCATCTTCAGAGAAAGCAGGGATGATATAAGAAATAGAAGGAAGAAAACTAGCAGTGAAGAGAAACCATTTGGTGATAATGGTTATAAAAATGTAATAGTAAAATAAGTAAGTAAATAACTAGCTTAACTATATAGAACAGACCCAGCCAAAGAATGAGTAGGTGAGCTGGAATATCTGGTTCAGAAACCTTCCCAAAAAGCAGCAATAGAGAATACAAATATAATGTGAAATTTTAAGAGATGGGAGAACAGAAGCAAAAGTATAAATAGAAGTCCTCCCGCCAGCACTTGGAGGAGGTCCTGGCACAGCATACACTACTGAGCACTTGAATGAGTGAATGAGGGTGTGAGCGAATGAAGCCATAGGAAGAGAAGAAAACAATTTAAAGTTTAAATTTCATATGTGAGTTTTCATCCAGGTTAAATTAAACACACTACTTAAATTATAGTTTAAAGTTTGGGGCCACTTTTTGACTCTGCTTATATGTTATAGAATATTTGTCAGTTTTTTTCTTTATACTAATTTTTTTTCATTTCTAATTTAAGTGGTCTCATATACTTAACCGTATATGAACTAGGTCTTTAAAATACACACGATATAACCCATGGCTTTAAAAATTCCTACTTTTTTAAATTGAAGGATACTTAGTATGCAGTGTTATGTTAGTTTCAGGTGTACAATTAAAAATTGAACAGTTCTGTACATTTCTCATTGCTCATCATGGTAAGTGCACTCTTAACTATTTCACTCATCCCCCTGCCCACCTCTTCCATGGCAACCACCAGTTTGTTCTGTGTATTTAAGAGTCTGTTTTTTTGTTTGTCCCTTTTTTTATTTGCTTTGTTTCTTAAATTCTACATATGAGTGAAATCATATGGTATTTGTCTTTCCCGACTGACTTATTTCACTTAGCACTATGCCCTCTATGTCCATCCATGTTGTTGCAAAGGTGACAGTTTATTCTGTTTTATAACTGAATGATATTGCATCATGTGTGTGAGATATAGATAGATAGATACATATATATATATATATCTCCCCCACATCTTCTTTTAAAAACCGTTGAACATTGTGATTTAGCTTTGCTAAACTCTTGAAAGTTACCTGGTAAAAATGAGTAGGACCAGCCTTTTTACTATTTACTATAGGACCAGCCTGTATACTATACACAGCCATACAGTCAATTAGACAAACTCTATGAGGTGACAGTTTTTAGGAATGGAAAAGAGATAGCATAAGACTGCAATTCCTGCAAGATGGGAAACTCATGAGGTGAGACCATCATCAGTCTAGCTCTCTGTCTAGGGACATATACCATATATGAGCATTCTGAGCTGGAGTCCAAACAGAGCACGGATTTCTGGCAGACCTGAGGAAATATATAGTAAAGTTTGGGGCAGCACAAGGGACTATCTACAGGGCAGAGCACGGGAGCAGATAGGGCTACGAAGAAGAAGGGTAATGAGAGTTTGTGTGGATTCCATAGTAGTCTTTACTTGAGGATTGGGCTACACAGACAAGGTGGAATTATATGAGGCTTAGCATTTTCTGCTATTTGGGGTTCAGAGTAGAAGAGTGGTAGTAGAATTCAAGCAGTGCTGGAGGAAGCTAGGATTTCAGCAAAAAAATATATACCTCCTTAAAAGTCCAGACATCCTCATGAGATAGTAGAATGATTAAGCCTTAGGGAATAAGGGTCATGCTAGAGAGGAAGGGCCTAGTCTAGATACTCCCTGACAAAGGCTAACACCAAGCCCTGACAAGAATCATGGGCAGGCAGAATTTAGAAGTCGACTCCTACCAAGTTAGAAGACCTTGGGAAACACCCTATGTTCTCCACTGATCTCACCCCAATAAAATGTGAAAAGCTAGCATGCAAAAGTATCAGGTGGTCAGCAGGTAACTGAATTACCCAGTAGAATAAACACAGTACTCTTCAGGGGAAGAGAGCATAGTCCATTATCTGTAATATTTAATGTTATATAGTATGCAGTATTATACTTATTACTAATGTAGTAATAACAATTATAATTTATTACTATAATGCTCAATAAAAAATAAAAATTATTGACATGTACAGAAAATAGGAAAATGTTACTCTTAGTTAAGAATAACAATGGTCTATTAAAAAGGAGCCCTGAGATAGCCCAAATGTTGGGTACAGCAAAAACTAGCTATTATTAGTAATTTCAAAGTATTCAAGGAAAACATATTCTAAGATTTAAAGATAAATGCAGTATTTATGAGCAATTGATAAGAAATTTCAGCAGAGAGGGGGAAAAAAAACTCTTAAAAAGAACCGAATGCAAATTCTGCAACTAAAACTCTACAATAACTGAAACAAAAAATTACCTGGATGGGCTTAACAGCATACTGGAAAAGTCAGAAGGATCAGTGAAATTGAAGACAAATTGAAAGAGCTGATACAATCTGATAGAAAAAGAAATGAAGACTAAAGGAAAGAAACTTAAGAACCTGGGGGATGATATACAGTGGTCTAAAATGGATATGATTGAAGTTCTAAAAGAAGAGAATGAGAACGGGACGAAAAAAAATTCTTCAAACCCACAGATCCAAGCATATCATGGTACAGAAAGCAAGAAAAACAAAGAGAAAACCACACCTAGGTACACCCTCATCCAATTGTGGAAAACCAGACAGAGAAAATTTTCAAAGCAGCCAGAATAAAAAAAATGATATTCTGATGACATGCATGGCAGTTGGCTTCTCATTAGAAACACCGTGGCCTGGAAGACAATGGAACAACATCTCTAAATCTTCAAAATTCTTTAAAACACTGTCGATTTATAATTATATATCCGGTGAAAACATACTTTTAAAAATAGCATCAACTATATTTTTCTGAACAATGAAAGCTCGAGAATTACTAGTAAGAAAAAGTGTACCACAAAATATGCCAAAAGATACTCTTCCTACTAAAAGGAAAGGTTATCAGTGGAAACCAGAATCTATAAAAAGAAAGAGTCTTTCCTCCTATGTTTCCTCTAGGAATTTTATGGTTTCAGACCTTACATTTAAATCTTTAGTCCATTTTGAGTTCATTTTTATGTATGGTAAAAGACAGGGGTTCAGTTTCATTCTTTGGAATGTGGATATCCAGTTTTCTCAACACCATTTATTAAAGAGACTCTCCTCTTCTCATAATGTATTCTTCTCACCCTTGAAAAGATGAGTTGACCATATATGAGTGAGTTCATTTCTGGGCTCTTAACACATACACTCTCACACACACATACACACACACTCATGCAAACACCCTCACACAAAGAAACTTTTGAAAGTGATGAGTGTTTATTACCTGGATTGTGGTGATGGTAACACAAGGTATACATATGTCCAAAATTACCAATTAATTAGGTGCAGTTCTTTGTATACCAATTGTATCCCAATAATCTGGGGAAAAATGAAATGAAGAGAATCAGATCCAGTAAATAAGTAGGTAAAGACAATAGACTATGTTTCTTTTTTTCTTCTAATTTCCATCATAAACAGCTATATAAACAGTGGTCCGCAAACTACAGCTTGTAGACCAGCCAACTGTTTTTGCAAATAAAGATTAATTGGAACATAGCCTTCCCCACTTGCTTATGTATTGTCTATGGCTACTTTTCATGCTACAACAGGAGATGTGAGTGAGTGGTTGTAACAACAATCCTATAGCTCATAATCCTAACGTATCTGCCCTCTAGCCCTTTAAAGAAAAGTCTGTCAATCCTTGATTTGAAGCAAAAATAATCACATTATTAAGTTAAGGTTTATAACATATTTAGAACTAAAATATCACAACAATAGCATAAGTCATGGGATTAATTTGAATTATATGGTTATAAATTTATACCATTTGTGAAGTGAGAAGTGAATAGGGATCTCAGAGAATAATGAAACGTGACGTGTGATAAAGTGAAGTAATATCAGTAGGTAAAGGTGCACAGTTTTAGCCGTACAGAAACTTCTAATTTTTTTTAAAGTAGTACATCAAAGAAATTAAAATGTACTTTTTACTCAAAATATCATAGGAAAAGAGCAATATGTGAACAATAAAAACATTGAAGGGACAAAGAAAATAAGAGTAGGATAGTGGGCTTTAACCTAATTCTACCAATAATTACATTAAATGTAAATGAATTTAACTCTCCAGTTAGTTATCAGAAATCATGGGACCAGATTTAAAAAACAAAAATAGCAAGTTCTTTACAAGATGCACCCTGCTGTCTACAAGAAACAGAGGTTACATACAAAGAAACAAACAGGCAGAGAGGGAAAGAATGGGGGAACACAACATGCCAACAGCAGACAGGAAAGCTGGCATGGTTGTATTATTACCAGACAAAGTAGATGGAAAGACATAGAAAAGTTGTGAGTTAAAGAGGGACATTTAGGGGCGCCTGGGTGGCGCAGTCGTTAACCGTCTGCCTTCGGCTCAGGGCGTGATCCCAGGGTTCTGGGATCGAACCCCACATCAGGCTCCTCCGCTAGGAGCCTGCTTCTTCCTCTCCCACTCCCCCTGCCTGTGTTCCCTTTCTTGCTGGCTGTCTCTCTCTGTCAAATAAATAAATAAAATCTTTTTAAAAATAAATAAATAAATAAATAAATAAATAAATAAATAAAGAGGGACATTTAAAAATAATAAAGGAGGAATTTACAGAAAGACGTAACGGTTCTAAATATGTGTATATCTGTAATAATAGAGCTGCAAAATTCATAAATACAAAAGTGCCAGGAGAAATAGACTATTCCATAATTAGAGCTGAAGATTTTAACATCTATCTATGAATGATTGATAGAATATATACCCAGAAAATCACTGATGTTTTAGAAGATCTGAGCTATATTATCAAGCAAATTAAACTAATTGACATTTATAGATCATTATACCCAAAGTGGTAAACTATACATTATTTCATGTGCACGGAGAATACTCACTAAGCTATATAATATGCTGACCAAACATTTTCCTTCTAAGATTAGGAGTAAAACAAAAATATTCACTCTTAGGGCGCCTGGGTGGCTCAGTCAGTTAAGCATCCGTCTTCAGCTCAGGTCATGATCCCACAGTCCTGGGACTGAGCCCCATGTTGGGCTCCCTACTCAGTGGGGAGTCTGCTTCTCCCTCTCCCTCTGCCCCTACCTGCCCCTGTGCTTGCTCTCTCTCTCTCTCTTTCTCAAATAAGTAAATAAAATCTTTAAAAAATATATTCTTATCCTCCACAAATATTATACATTCAAGTCCCTACCACTGCATTAACACAAGAAAAGTAAATAAAATGCATAAAAACCAGAAAGGAAGAAATAAAAATAATTCTACTCTCAAATCATATGGTTATTTTTGTGGACAATCCTACTTGAATTAATAAGAAAATTTAGCAATAGCATAGGATACAAAATCAATCATATTTCTGTATAAAAATACAGTATGTAAAATCACTCATTTCTGTATAAATAAGCTATAAAATTTTGAAATTGAGATGTAAAAAACACCATTTCTGATGGCATCAAAATATGAATAAATTTAATAAAATATGAACAAGATATGCGCTTGAAAAAAAATGCTCAGGGGGGGCGCCTGGGTGGCACAGCGGTTAAGCGTCTGCCTTCGGCTCAGGGTGTGATCCCAGCGTTATGGGATCAAGCCCCACATCAGGCTCCTCCACTATGAGCCTGCTTCTTCTTCTCCCACTCCCCCTGCTTGTGTTCCCTCTCTCGCTGGCTGTCTCTATCTCTGTCGAATAAATAAATAAAATCTTTTAAAAAAATGCTCAGGGAACTGAAACAAAACCTACGTAAGTGGAGAAATAGACCACATCCATGGACTGGAATAATCAATATCATTTTGGTGCTTATTCTCTCCAAATTGATCTATAAATTCAATGTATTCCCAACAAAATTCCCAGCATTTTCTTCTTTCTTTCTTTCTTTCTTTCTTTCTTTCTTTCTTTCTTTCTTTCTTTCTTTCTTTCTTTTTCTTTCTTTCTTTTTCTTTCCTTCTTTCTTTCTTTCTTTCTTTCTTTCTTTTTCTTTCTTTCTTTCTTTCTTTCTTTCTTTCTTTCTTTCTTTCTTTCGATTGAAATTGACAAATCTTACTCTAGTTTTTATTTGGAAAACTGAGGTCCAACAATAGTTAGATCTCTGTTGGGGAAAAAGAATAAAGTTGGAGGTCTCATGTTACCTGATTTCAAGGCTTACTGCAAAACCACAGTAATCAAGATAGTGTGTTTTTTGTATAAACAGAAGGAAGGATCCATCAGACAAGAGAGAGAATGAAGAAGTAGACCTCTGTGGTTGCATATATAAACATGTAAGATCAACTGAGTTTTTCAAAGTCACTGGCATAATCCATTGCAGAAATAGTTTTCTGGATAAAATTTGCTGGAACTGGATATCCATATTAAAAAAAATAAGTCATAAAAAACACACTGTCCACAAGATTGATTTAAGATAGACTGCAGATGTAAATATAGGAAACTAAAACTGTAAAATTCTGGAAGAAAACATAGAAGAAAATTTATGCAAATTTGGAATAGGCAAACAGTTCTTAGAAAGCAAACCAATAAGAGCACCAGCCATTAAAGAATAATACATCAGAGGTCGTTTCTGCTCTTCAAAAGACATCATTAAGAAATAAATAGGCATGACACAGGCCAAAGAAAATATGTGACAAAAGGTTTGTTTCCAGAGTATATAAGTAATTCTTAAAACTCAATAATAAGACAACTAGTCCAATTAAAAATTAACAAAAAACTTGAATGGACATAGCACAAAAGAGCATAGAGTTGACCAATAATTGCATAAAAACTGATTGCTACCATTTGTTACAAGGGAAATGAAATTTAAACCACGGTGAAATAACACTACACACGCATAATAATGGCTAAAGTTAAAAAGACTGACAATACCAAGTGTTGGTGAGGTTGTAGAGTATCTGAAATTATCACACACTGCTCCTAGGAATGTCAAAAGAGATTACTTTTCTGAAAATAGCTCTTCTGCCTCTCACATTTAAATATGCATTTACCAAGGAATCTGGCAATTCAATCCCTAGATGATTACCCAACAGAAATGAAGGCATATGCCTATATAAAAATTATGCACAAACTTTTTTAAAATTTTTAAAAAGATTTTATTTATTTATTTATTTATTTATTTATTAGAGAGAGAGGGAATGAGTCGAGCAGGGGAAGGGGCAGAAGGAAAAGCAGACTACCCACTGAGCAGGGAGCCCTACTTGGTGCCCCATCCCAGGACCCTGGGACCAAAAGGTGAGCCGAAGGCAGAGGCTTAACCAACTGAGCCTCCGAGGCGCCCCTATGCCCAAACTTTAATAGCAGCTTTATTTGTAACAGCCTCCAACTAGAAACAATCCAGATATCCAGCTACAAGTGAATGGATACACAACTTGCTATCTACTCATGAAACGGAAATATACTTAGTCATAAAAGTGGAAAAAAAGGGAAAAATTACTGGTAAACACAATACATGGATGGATGGATTTCAGAAACTCACTGAATACGTTTTCTGTCAGAACCTGACACAAAAAGTGCCTTATTTATGATTCCATTTATACAGATTTCCTGAGTAGGCAAAACTAACCTTTCGTAAGAGAAACTAGATTCTTGTTTGGCTGAGACTGAGTGGAATTGATTGATTACAAAGGGGCACAAGGTAACTTTCTGAGGTGATGAAAATCTATATCTTGATTGGGATGGTGATCACCCAGTAATACATATTTTTCCAAACTCAGCAAAATCTGCAGTTAAAAATGTGTGACTTTTATTGTATGTAAATTATACCTCAGTTAAGTATTACTAAATAAATGATATTTGCCAACTAAGGTAGGGTTGAGAATAGGAGGTATTTTATAATACGAAGGTGCTTGTTCTATTTAATGTTATCATGGATATAATTTTCCTAGTCCATATCATGTTAATGTATTTAAGGTAATTAAAAAAAAATTGCTCTTCAAAAATCCTTTGTTCCTTTTTCCTCCACTAACCTCTAAATTAATCTCCTTTAGATGGAGACACTAAACTGGTTATCTTCACAAATTTCCCTTCCCCATGATAACCATTATCATCTTTTCTCAATTATGTCCCTTACTTTAAGGGATAGTGGCTGTTACATTAAGAATATAGAGTGACCTAATGTGTTGATAGCAAAGGTCATACATACAAGTTAAATGACAGAGGTATGAATCAGGGTTTGAGGTTCTTGGAGAGTTACCATTTTATAAGCAACACTGTGACTGTTGGGTATCATGATGGGAAGACAGAGATAACCCAACAAAGTTAACCTGTCGGATTCCAAAACTATTTCTCACAGCTTCCTGATATTATTTCGGGCAGGCATTAGATCCAGTTTGCAGAGGATAGAAACAGTCTGAAATCACAAGTAGTTTCCCCTGAGAGAAAAGAGTTCTCATAATATTTCACTGACAACCAGAGAAGAATAAAACAAAGAAACCTAAATGTAGAAAAGACACATATGTGTATGAATGTTATATGCTTCGTATTTCTGTCGCTAAGAACTAACAGGCACTTAAGGAAGGATCTGTTTAGTACTTGGTACAGTTGGGTTTTTCAGGAGCTATTGGGTGGTAATAAAACCAATCTTTGAAGGAATCAAAGAGCTTTTTAGTTCAGTGGAGTCAAAGCCAACTCCCAAACTTCCAAGTGTCTGTTTAAGCACCTGGCCTCTGTTTATCACCCTGAAGCGATGGTTAATGGATGAGAACAGTGCAAACCTTGTTCCAAAGGCATGCCGAAAACCAGACTGAAAGTGGTCAGGAGAGAGAGTCCACAGATGATGGCCCACAACCTGCTCCATCGTCTTTTCTCAAGAGAGATCTTGTGACAGAGACCTAAATTGAAAAAGTCAATAGAGGCTTTCTTTTTATAAATTCTTTTCAGGCTTTAACCCAGAGGATAAAACCAAAGTCTCACAATTTTACATTACTTAAGTAAGCCTAACTTAAGAAACCCCCCTTCTTCCATCATTCTAATGAACTTTGTCTATTTCCAAAGAACTCCAATATGACAATTTCTAGAAGCCTCAGCATCTGACTGCAGGCAGATACCCACTTTGCGGTCAGATTCAGACCAGTGCTTCTTAGCAATAGGATAAGAACAGTTATTTGTGCTCTAATCTTTTTCTTGTGCTAGGAGTCATATTCACAGATCTTTTAGTTATTCTTAGAGAGGCAGGGTGATTCGGTTTCAATAACTAGTTTCCTTTATTCACCTCTAAATCCACTTTATTAATTCAAGTTATATGTTTTGGAGAAAATAAATGTTCCTAGAAGATAAACAGCATACCTTCTGGGCTCCTCTCCAAGTCACTTGAACACCTCTTGCTCCCTGCCTAAATGATATCCAGCACATTCATATTCAGCAATGGGCCACCCGCATATGCAGCAAACAGCACTTGCCAAGAAGTTAATGTGCTCTATCAGTACGCCATCGAACATTCAGCTGCCTCAGCCCGAGAGCCACTGGGTCACTTCATCCATCTGTGCCTCCTCCGTGCGCACGCCCTAACCAATGGTCCTTTAAAAGAACACAAGGCTTTACGATATTCGGTGCCATTAAGTTTTTAGGGAATGTATAGCTTTAGGAAAGAATAAATACATTTATTTGCAGCTTATTGTATATTCATTATTCCTGAGTTAAATATTTAATAAAATACAGGTAGCTCTCTTTCTAGAGATTTCGTCAGTCCTTGTCTTGATGAAGTCCTGAGTTGATAATACTCTGAGGTAACAATATAACATGGCAAACCTGGTTGAGTACTGGGATAAATTGCAGTTTCAGTTTCTGTACTCACAATGGACGGAGTAGGAAAGCAGGGATGCTTTTTAGATTAGTGGAAGTGACATCTTATCAGAAAATCCACCAGCCTGTACAGTATTTGGGTGTGAATTAGGGGAAAAGTCCCCTTTAATGAGCAGACGTGGCTCCCGTGGCACGGCAGGAGTTGCAAGAGGAATAGAGGCTGAATTTCAGCCCCACTCACCCCTTCAGCCAGACTCACTTGGTCCTGAGCCACCATTGCCTGGGACGCTGGATGTTAGAACAAAAAAAGGGGCTTTGGATCGCATGAATTCAGAGCATAGCTCTGTTACTGGATGATTGCTTTCTATAGGGAAAGCTGTTTAAGATCGCTAATATTCACTTTAATCTTTTGTAAAAAGAAAATGATAAGAATATTCTCATCCTGCAGGGGACTGAGCATTTTAAAAAAACATAATGTGTGCAAGGTGATTTGTGTAGTGACAAACTGTGAAATCTAACAACAGAAGTGCCTTATAAAAACTCATTTTTCTCTAGGAGAGTTCAAGCATCAATTCTTCCTTAACCCAAGAAAGAACGGTTTTATTCTCTAGACTAAGCCTTCTTCTAACACTTTAGAGGCCACAATTGGAATATTTTCTGTGACCAGGCGGAAGAACACTAGAAGCAGGTTTACAAAGTTATGAATAGGAAGACCCCGGTTGGGTCTTCATGAGAAGTATCCAGATGTATTTGTGGTATATGAAGAGAATAAAAAAACCCTCAGTGTCTGAAATTACAAGACTGAATAAAAATAAATTGAATCTCTAGTATTACACCATCGGTGGGACTTTTACCCTTGTAGACACACCCCATTGCAAATTTTGTGCGTTGGTATTTGTTTGGCACACGGTGCCAGTTACATAACTCCGATTTGCATAAAATTTCCCCGCACTTTACACAACCAAAGGAACTGCCTGTTTCTTGGAAGGAAGGGCAGGAAAGGCTGAAGTGATTGGCTTTTGGATTACCTGTGAGAAGTCTTTTAGGGGTTTCCAGAAAAAGCAAGGGTAAAGTTTGGAAGCTTATACAAATATGGGTGCTAGTATATAAACAGAGATTTTTGGCTATTCCATATATGGGCTCATAAATGCTCTTCTTGTGTATTGAAGGGGAATGTAGATAGTATTTCTGTTTCTTTTCTGGACCACGTAAGAATTAGCAGTTGACTTCCTAAATAATTGGTTGCTAGACACTTCACGGATTTGATTCTCCAGCAGTATTTCTTAGGTGTAGGGTGTATGGGGTGAGTCAGGGCAATAAAACTGGCCGGAGAACAAGGGTCCACTCACTACAAAATAGGGAGTTTGTGTTTATCCCAGGGACTGGACACCATGCACGTTTAATCATTTCCTATTTCTGAATCTGCTTTCGTGTTGTGAAATTTAATGACATCTATGTAATTTCTTCTGCAGTCTCAATTTTGTCCCTGCTCCCTATGCCACCATACATACATAACCCTTCTAGAGTTAGCTCATTTCATAGGCATTGTTGCAATATTTGAAAGAAGTGGCATGACTCTTGAGGGGATAACCTAGAGACCTTCACCCAAAAACAAAGGAGAAGCACAAAATCCACCCGCATCCATCATTGTGGCAGAGCCAGTGTAGCACTCCAGATGGCTACCCTGACCTTGAGCTTCTCTCACCCACTGACAGTTGACATGTACTATGTATTAATGAATTTTTTTAAATATAAAATAAAGCAAAACAGTTTTGTAGTCTCTCTGCCTCGGGATTATTTCCCACAATGTTTCTGAAGAGAGAGATTTCTAATAATTTCATTTTATCCTACCATTCTTGAAATAATATACATTGAGGAAGATAGGGATCAGATCGTCTGTTTGAAGGCCAGCTTTCTTTGTATATTTAGGTGAATGGTGTAACCCCTCTTCCTTCTCACAAAATGTTCATTTGGATCTTTTTGAGGGGTGATCTGCAAACCAGGCAAGGACAGCAGTCTGCATTAGTTAAGTAATTATGATGTTCATATTAAGTTTCAAGATTCACAGCTCAAGCCAAGTAATATCCCTTTGCATATTTGCCCTTCTCCAACTCTGTGAAGACTAAAATAAGTTAATATTTGTGAAAGTACTTTGTAAACTGTAAATTCCTATATAAATTTGAGATACAACTTTTGTCCCTTAAGATTTTGCTTGCTCCAAGTGTCCTTGGTTGTAGTGGTAAGTTATAGTACAATAACTTCTGAACGTCAGCCCCAGATGTATGACTTTCATATGTGTCTCAAATATTGGACGGGGTGGTGGGCAGTCTCTATGGTAAACAGAGTGACTGAAGTACAGAGCTTTTTCTCCTTTCCTCTTCATAATCTCTCCTCCATCAATAATCAGCCATCTGTATTTCGTGAGGACCTCTCCACATTATTTTGCTTAAGAACATGTGGGTTTTTTTGTTTGGTTTGGTTTATTTATTTATTTGAGAGACAGAGAAAGAGAGAGGGAGAGAGAGAGCACGAGCAGGGAAGGGGCAGAGGCAGAGGGAGAAGCAGACTCCCCGCTGACCAGGGAGCCTGAAGCAGGACTCGATTCCAGGACCCTGAGATCATGACCTGAGCCAAAGGGAGATGCTTAACCAACCGAGCCCCTCAGGCACCTGAACATGTGATTTTTATACACATAACATTTACTTAGATATTTCCTGGTAAAATTAGAGTGGATTTATAAGTTTCATTTCCAGACTTTCTCTAAACCCTTAGCAATTTCCTATTTACATGCTAAATGTGAAAGCTAACAGTTTCATCAAATCCAAGTCATCTTTTAAAATTTTTGGACCAGATCCTAATCTAAACCTGTTTGGAAAAAAAATATTATTCATATTTTGCATCATTTCTGGCAAAGTAATTTCAGAGTTTTAGAGTTAAAGGGGTTATTCATTTAAGTTGAAATGTTATCTGGTAAATACATATATTTATTTTATATTACCCACGACAATATGTATTTGGTGTGTGAGCCAATAACTACTTATATAAATATTTTATTTTCTAGGTTAGAGGTGACTCAATTATGTTGAAATATTGCTTCATTAAAGTCTAAATGGACATTCATTTAAATTTGTCCAATTGAGTTTTAAAATTGCTTCAATTTCCCGTGCTGCTACCATTACAATGAAACCAAGCATGGAACGCTTCCTGCAAAGTTTTATTTCACTTTTTTTTTCTTTCCTTCATTTTGTGGGAGGGGATACAGTAAGAAATTAATATTTATTTAAATTTATTTCCCCAGTGCTATAAGTATTTTATACAGACTATATCAAATAATATAAACAGAATAAATTGCATATGCAGGTCCACTTGAATCTCCAGAGGTAGCTTTCTCACCCAGCTAACTTCATAAAATAATTGCTGTTTTTGAGAACTGAAACACCTAATTGAAAGAGTCCTTGACAGTAACTAAATGGATCTATTATTAGTAATATTTGCTGATTATACCATATTTATTAATTTTTTATTGTATTAATAAAGCATTTTGACTTTATGGCAGATCCCTGCTCAAATAAAATTATGAACTCCTCTGAGAAGTGTCTTAAATTGGAGGAGGATTTTTAGAGTGGAAAACATATCCCGTTACCTACTGATGTGGATAGGTATGGTTTGAGCATTTAGTGTTTTGGTAAAGCAGACCCTTTTTTTGCAAGAAGTAATTACTAAACCATATTACTTCTGAAAACCCTACCTGGTTGCCTATATCAGTATGAGTGATTTCTTTCCTAATAACCAATCACAGGATTCTTGGTAAGTTGTCATCTTTGCGTCTGATCATTTTCATTTAGCAAATAGGCCTGGAGGCCATTTTCTTGGGCCATCATTTTAATGGCCTCTGCCTTCCTAGAGATTAAGAAGAAGGCTAAATTGTTAATACTTGAAGATGATTTTAGAAGAATTTATAAAATCGGGTCTTTTGTTCATTCCACATTTCAGATATTGAGGTAAAAATACGTAGACAATTTGAACTCATTATAGTTAAATAATTCTCCAAGTAGGTATTATAAACATACTTCCTCTAGATATCTAATCATTTAAAAACTATCTGTAAAAGAAAATTGAATTATATAGTAGGGTATTATATTCAAGTGAACTTACATTATTGAAACAAACTATTAAAAAACTAAGTTAAGGGATGCCTGGGTGGCTCTTTCAGTTAAGTGTTGCCTTCTGCTCAGGTCATGATCCCAGGGCCTGAGATCAAGTCCTGCATCAGGCTCTTTGCTCAGCAGGGAGCCTGCCTCTCCCTCTTCCTGCCACTCCCCCTGCTTGTGCTCTCTCTCTCTCTCTTTCTTTCTGACAAATAAATAAATAAAATCTTAAAAAAAGAAAAGTTTGCCCTTAAGTCTAAGTATTTTCCTTCACAGGCTTTTTTAATTAAGAAAAGGACATGGAATCGACATAATTTCAATTACTTAATAACTAGTGTACTTTATGCCTACACATTTTAATAAAGGACATGAATTGTACTAAGTTATTTCATGATTCGTATCATGAGAATCCCACTATGTGGTGGGGAATGGGCAAAATAAGTGATGGTGTGTGTCAGATAGAGGCTTCCAGTTAGGGAATGAATAGGTCACAGGGATGAAACGTACAGCAGAGGGAATACAGTCAACGGTATTGTAATAGGGTTGTATGGTGACAGATGGTTGCAGTTGTGGTAAGAATAGCATAATGTACACACTTCTACAATTGCTACATTGTACACCTGACACTAATGTAACCGTGTGTGTCAGCTGTGCTTCAATAAAAGAATACTCATTAATTCGAGTCTAAAAAATATTACTGAAAAAAATAATGTCATAACAATGACTGATCATTTGAAATTGTATTAACTGTCTCTAAACAGGAAGACAAAGTATGGATAGACATTTCTCTGTCTCAAGTACAAAGGCATTCCACTTAAATGATCTGGTTGTGTTATAAATTGTTACATGTCTTACAATTTTTTTTTTTACAAACTCTAAACAAATCATTAACTGAGAGATGTTGTCATTGACTGCACAGCTGTATCATTTAGTTGTTACGTTTTTGTTTCCCCGCACACTATTGACAAGTGATCACTGCTGAAAAAACTCTTGACATTCAGGTATTGCTGCTGTAACATTCACTTTAATTCTAAGATAAATTGTTCTTTATCAGATACAATAGTTTCTTTTGTCAATATTACTTAGATATTTTCCATTTTTTTCATTCTTCCCTTATATTAATTTACTACCTTTCTAGTCAGATGAGAATAGGCAGAATCCATCAATTCAGCAGTAATTCCTTTATTACTTCCTCTTAATGAGATCAGGCTTAATAGTAAATACCAAATATAGGTAACACAGGTGAGTGTACTGAATCTTTTTTCCTTTGACTTCACAGCATTAAACCTTTTTGGTCCTCTGAATACTTCTTATGCCTCCACTTTCAGGATACTAACCTTTACATAGTTTCAAGTCAAAACATTAAGGTTTCAGAAGACTAGGATACCAGGAGGTAATGCAATCCTTCATTCATCCAGGATGAGAAGCATACAATCATTCTCCATCTCAGTTAGAAACTCTAGGGTCCACTCTGGGGTCTGAAGATTGAAAATTTAGTTTACCCACAGTATCCACTCAGGACAAGTGGTAATTGGATGCTTATCTGCAATGATTTTTGAATTAATCAGCCTTTCTTTGTTTCCCAAATCATGTTTTTGTTGTTTTGTTTTGTTTTGTTTTGTTTTTAACATTATCTTCTTACTGGTTTCCTGCCCAGGGCTTCTCACTCATCCAGTCCACTCTCTTCTTTTCCACCAGTTATAGTTAAAAACTATAATGTGGATTTATATCATATTTCTGATTAAAAACTTAGAAAAATCCCCATATCCATAGAAGCATTTCTTTTCTTTTTTGAAGATTTATTTATTTATTTGTGAGAAGGGGGAGGGGCAGAGGGAGAGAGTGAGAGAGAGAAAATCTCTAGCAGACTCCCTGCTGAGTACGGAGCAAGAGGCTTGATCCGAGGATCTGAGATCATGACCTGAGCCAAAATCAAGAGTCAGACGCTTAACGGACTGAGCCACCCAGGCGCCCCATCTTTTCTTTTCTTTTTAGTATGACTCAAGATTCATTAATTTGAAGAGAAAATATTTATGGTTCCAATGATTGCATGTTCTTTCTTCTGTCCCGTGTGTGTGACAGAGTGGAGTGACAGTGCTGCATAGATTTTTGCCATATATTATGTCTAACAGATCGTGATGAGTAATCGAGTGCCTTAGCTGGTCTATGAGTCTGACTGAACACAGTGTGACTTGACTGTTTTGTTAGCTTCTACTAAAAATGCATACAGGCACAGAGCTGTGATTCTTGTGATTTTTAGAAGTCTTTTTTTTTTTTTTTTAATCAGTGCATCATCAGTGTTTTAAAGTCCCCATGGATCTCTGTGGCTACCCTCCTTGTGAAAATAAATACACATTTGAAAAGTTTTAAATTGCTTTATTATTTTTGATATTTTGCAAGTGTGTTTTTATGAAATTCCTTGATTATTACCATTTTGATTATTTAGTTGTCATTCAGTTTGTTGATTTCACTGAGTTCATTCTGGGAAGTGAAAATAAGTAGATAACACTATAAAATCTTCTATTTGAGTACTGGTTAAAATAATTGGGGAATAGTTGGACTATATGGTAAGTAGCAAACATTTTATCATATCAAGACATGTCATAAGTTAGCACTGGCCTATTCCTCCTGTCTTATTCTAGCTCGCGAGTGTGTTAGCAGTCATATAACAGCCGATGAGACCATCCCTGTTCTTCAAAAGGGCAGAGTTTGGTAGGAAAGACGGGCACTGCATGCTACAGTTATACCAGTTCTCGTGGGAATTCTAAAATATTATCCATAATATATTCATTTTTCTCTACCAAAGGCCATGCTTTATTTCTTCTCTTCTTAATCCCTCCATATGCCATCCTTGTCTGTCGAACAATTTCTTCTTTAAGATCTGTAAAGATGTCCGATATGTCCCCTATGAAGCCTACCTCTGATCCCAGTAGAGAGTATTAATTATTCTTTCATAGAAAGTCCCATAGTATTTGTTTATCATTCTCTATTGTATTTCTTCAGTGGTCTTGGGCAGACTTTATTTATAAATTCTGTTGTATGTTTCTATTACCTATAGACTAATCCAGCTGTTCATTGGCTTTCTTAGTCACATAGTGGAACATTTTCTTGTGTGTTAGTAATGTTGTGCTCTGAATTCAGATTCATTGAGGTTTAATTAAGAGAAATTTTCGGTAGTCTAAATTGAGAGCATGTCTTTCAAAAATAACTTGATATTGGATTTACTCAAGTGGTCCAGTGATGTCATTAGCCAAGGATGATTTTTTTTTTTTGTTAATGTAAATATTTTTGGCATCTTCCTGTGCTGGTGAGGGGACATTTTTTTCTAGTAGACCCTATGTCTGAGATAGCTGTTTTTACTGATGTTGATCATATGTGGTGGCCTCATTTCCACCTTCTCATCTTGCACTGGCCCATTAACCTCATCTCCTCTGGGCCTAAAATACCAGCTCCCAAGGGTGCAATGACCAACAACACTCCTTTCTTCCCTAAACTCTTATTCAGTGTTGGGTTTTCTGTTCTGTGCTTTTTGACCCTCAAGGAATAATTCCTTCTTGCTTGCAAGCTTAAAAAACACCTAAGAAAAATTTCTGTTATACTTCAATCTAACATTCTTAGACTGGGAAAGTGACATGTCATAGCTTCTTCCTATTTCCTGAACTTTTAGCTTATGCATAAAATCATATTCTGAAATCTCAATCACTTTTCAGAAGTTATTTGCAAAATAGAGTAAATGTATTTTTATATAAATTCTATTTAAAATTTTGAACAATTAAATATTTTGTCTAGGTATATTTAAAGAATATTTTAAAATCCAAGATCCATATACATAATGAATCTAAAAATTATCTGTTCGTTTAGATAATGAATGTAGTTCTAGGTCATTTAGTCTAAAAAGACTTAAACTGGGACAGTGTTGCATAAAAATGAAACCAGAATGTAAAAGAGAAAAAAAAATTTCTTGGCATGCTTGTTGGAAGGAGGAAAAAATGCCCAGAAGATAAAAAAGAAAAAAATATATTATGAATTCTTTCTGTGTTGACCAGCAGATGTCATCTTTGGTTGTCAAAGCCTATTATTATAAGGGTGTTTCCTTAGTATTACGGTGTGCTTCTTACAAAATGATTGTATTAATATTAAATATGATTGGTTCTGAAATCAGAGAAAAATTTGTGAATGTGTTTTTTTTTATCTTTTAAAAATTATTTTTTAAATAAAATTAGAAAGCACTTTGGTAGTTAAAGCAAAAGAGATTTAGTACAAAATATGTTCTGAGACATAAACAATAATATCTATATTTAACTGCAACTGGTCAAGATTGTTTTTTTTTTTTTTTTTTTTTTTGAAGATTTTATTTATTCGTTTGTTTGAGAGAGAAAGAGAGAGTGCCCGCACAAGCAGGGGGAGGAGCACAGGGAGAGGGACAAGCAGACTCCATGCTGTGCGGGGAACAATGCCAGGCTCTATCTCATGACCCTGAGATCATGACCTGAGCTGAAATCAAGAGTCAGACACTTAACTGAGTCACCAAGGTGCCTCAAAATTACTTCTTATCAGTAATTATTTATTACTAATCAGTATTGCACACCATTTAAAAACTTTTTCACCTTTGATTCTAAGGTGTGGCAATTCAGCTAACATTAAAAAATTAACAATAAAATAAAATCTTGAACTAAAATAAAACTTTCTCCATGAATCAAAGTCAAAATTTGTAATGGGGCCTGTTTATTTGGTTATTTCAATTGTTGTACACCATCACCTTTTCTATTTTGTTCCTAAATGTCTTTATCTATCATATGAGATATTGGAACAGTTCTTCTTTAAATTATTTTCTATACTGATGTTCCATGAAAGATTATAATGTATTATGTTACTCATAGTAATACAGATATATCAACTCAGATAAAACGTTTTAAAAATATACTGGAAAAATATACTGGAAAACCTTCATAATAATCTGCAATTAAATGTAAAGATGATGGAATCTTACATTGAAATTTGATCTGTTCGGAATACTTATATAAGGGTTAGATGACCTTGAAAATAATCTTGATAAGCAAATTGATATTATTCACAGAGTCATGAGGATTTTTTTTTACCTTCAAGGTTAAACTGCTTCAATAACCTTAAAAGTATTTATTTGGATAATCACTTCTAGAATTAAGGCAATTTGCATTTATGACAGGCAGCCAGTTTCTCTCCTGGTGGTCAGCAAAAAAATAGGATTAGACCACAGGTAATAGAAACATGAAATGGAAGTCAGTATGCTTAGTACAATTAAGGTAGTACAATAAACAGCAGGCGGATGTTTCACGGCACCCTATAGATTGAGACTCAGAGGTGCTTTCATGGCCACGGTGTGGAAAGCCACCCATCTCAGCCCTGCTCAATGACTGGAAGGTATTGACAAAAAAAACCTCTAGTGAAGAGAAAATCACAGTCCCCTGAGGTAGGTCATTGCATATTCAGAAAGGATTGGTAGAAAATTTCAACATCAAAATGTGTTTCCTTTTAAAATCCACCCACTGGTAGTCATCTTATTTCATAGATAGGTTAAAATTTGTCTGATTTTCTTTCTCTGTGATAGAATTTTGAGTCTTAGAAAAACTATATCTGCCTATTTTTGAGAGACTTTTTTGTTCTTTTGCATGCTAAACAAGCCACAGGTTGGGACTCTCCTCTCTCTACTCATTCCATTCCACTGCATCACTCATTTATGAACAAAGTGATGCTTAGAACTAAATTGAATACCTCCGTATTTCCCCCTTGGTTAAAAAACAAAAGCAGGGGCACCTGGGTGGCTTAGTCCTTAAGCGTCTGCCTTTGACTCAGGGCGTGAATCCAGCGTTCTGGGATCGAGCCCCGCATTGGGCTCCCAACAGCGCTGGGAGCCTGCTTCTTCCTCTCCCACTCCCCCTGCTTGTGTTTTCTCTCTCGCTGGCTGTCTCTCTCTCTCTCTCTCTCTCTCTCAAATAAATAAATAAATAAATAAATAAATAAATAAATAAATAAATAAATCTTAACAACAACAACAAAAAAGCAACTTCTCCCCTCCCCCCAAAAAACATTGAGACTGTTATCCCCTTAATTCAATGTAGACACTAGTGTCTACTGAAAATATCCCAGGTTTACATTACTTAAGCAGCTCATTACTTCATTTATGGGTTTTGGATGCTTTTTTTTTAAGATTTTATTTATTTATTTTGAGAGAGAGCATGCGTGCATGCACGCCCACATACGAGGAGAGGGGCAGAGTCAGAGGGTCAGTCCTAGGAGCCTGACGTCATAACCTGAGCTGAAATCAAGAGGCAGAGGCTTAAGCGACTGAGTCACCTGGGTGTGCCGGGATGCTTATTTTTAATCAAAACCCCTAGCTCTTTATCTAGGCTGCTACTAAATGCACATCCTCAATAACATTTGGTCTCAAATACAAGCTGTCAGTGATGTTTTAGGTATTAATTTCTTTATTCAGAATATTATTTTCCTCTCATCTAGATTTTGCTCTTAAGTGTTGTGATTCATGGATTCATGGATTCATGCTATCACTTAGTAATGAGGAAAAATACCATAAAGAGATAAAAGAAGCAATAAAGAGAA
Organism: Ursus maritimus; assembly: GCF_017311325.1. NCBI lineage: Eukaryota > Metazoa > Chordata > Mammalia > Carnivora > Ursidae > Ursus > Ursus maritimus. Next base: position 21,180,713 of record NW_024426230.1, on the reverse strand, counting down.
TGTGATGACTCTTTTCTAGAGATCTTCTATGCCCAAGATCTCCTTTTAATCTATTTTCAGCTCAACTGAATGAATATCCTTAGAACATTTTCTTCATTGCATACAATGTTGATTTGGGAGAATTTTTCAAATGTTACTAAAATTTAAGTATTTTAGTCCATGTATTTAATTTCACTAATAAACTTATCAAAAATCAAATTCAGTTTATCTGATATTATTTTTTTCCTGGTGAACCTCTCTGGGATAATAGAGACTATCACTTCTATTCTTAGTGTGCAAAATCCATCCTTTAACTATCTGTTAGAAATTTTTATGAGCCAGCCCTTCTGCAACCATATTAGATGATAAACAACTAATAAAGAAATATGAAAAACCAGGTAAGAGAAGTTCTTGCAAACAGAACCCCATGAGGAAAAACCCAGGAGGACATTTACTATTTAGCCTAATTTTATAAAAGAAAAAACAGAAAAGATGTTGAATGAGGAATAATAGATGTACAACTTATTAACTCATCATTCAGTAAGAATTACAGAGCTATTTGAAAAATCTAAGAAATGTTAGCAGTTTCTATGAGGACAGAGGCTATACTTCATGCATTGTATCCCCATTGCCCAGTATGCTACATGGCATTTAATAGGCTTCCCTTAGATATTGTTAATTTAATAAATAAATACTTATAGGTAAAAAATGGAACGTATAAAAGTATCTATATTTCAGAATATCAAAAAGTTGGATCTATAATTCCAAATGGTCTGTGCACTTTTCAATTTGGTAACTGGAAGAAAAAAAAAAGCAGATGGTTCGTATATGTTGTATACACTATATGCACTTGACATAGGTACCCTTGAACTCTAAATAAAGGCTTCTTTGTCATTGACCCAAGTTCTTGTGTCATTGTTAAGTTTTTGCTTGGGTAATTTCAAATGTATTGACCAAACACAATATAAACACAAATTTTCATTTTTACTGATTTTTTTTTTTTTGACAGAATTGATCATTCACTTGGCTGATATACTACTTTTGATCTCTAGGATGCCACAGTTTTTATTTTCCTCTCATTCACTGGTTTGTTCCACCTCAGGCTTTGTTGGGGTTGTTATCTGCTCTCATTTCTCTTAACGTTGGCTTGCCCCAGTGGTCAAGCTTTAGCATTTTTTTTTTTTTAAGATTTTATTTATTTGAGAGAGAGAGCATGAGCAGAAGGAGGGGCAGGGAGAGAGGGAGAAGCAGACTCCCCACTGAGCAGGGAGCCCGACTCAGGGCTTGATCCCAGGACCCTGAGATCATGACCTGAGCCCAAGGCAGGCGTTTAACCAACTAAGCCACCCAAGCACCACAGGCCTTAGTCTTCTTCTCTATCTACTCACAGTCCCTTGGTGATCTCTTCAGTCTCATGGCTTTAAACTTAGAATCTATCCATATGCTTATGGTTAGCGGATTATAGATCTAATTCAGGCCTCTCTGGAATTCTAGACCAGTATATCCCACTCGATGTCTCCATTTAGATCTTTCAAACTGTTAAAAATAACTTTCTGAAGTTCTCCCCCAAAATTTGACCCTCCCATGGGTTTTTCATCTCAGTTGGAAACTCCCTTCTTTCAGTTCCTTGGACTAAAACACTTGTAGTCGAGCTTGATTCTTTTCCTCCTCTCACACTGTTCATCTAATCAACCAGGAAATCTTCTTACATCTATTCTCAAAATTCTCCAGAAAATTGGTTAGATTTTATAAGGTTTTTTTTGTTTTGTTTTGTTTTGGTTTGGTTTTTTTTTTTTTTTTTTTAAGATTTATTCAACAGAGATAGAGATAGCCAGTGAGAGAGGGAACACAAGCAGGGGGAGTAGGAGAGGAAGAAGCAGGCTCATAGCGGAAGAGCCTGATGTGGGGCTCGATCCCATAACGCCGGGATCACGCCCTGAGCTGAAGGCAGACGCTTAACCGCTGTGCCACCCAGGCGCCCCTGGTTAGATTTTAATAATGACTTTTCAAATATAATAATTACTCACGGGACACATGGTAGAATGTGGTAAAAGGACCAAAAAAGAATAAGCGTGTTTGACTGTCGTATGTCATCATTCGAATTTAAGCACTCTTTCTATTTGTAGGAAAGGCCTATGCCCCAGAATTCTACTACGACACCTACAATCCTGTGTGGCAGAACAGACATCGTGTTTATTCTTACAGTCTACAGTGGACACAAATGAACCCTGATGCGGTAGATCGGATTGTTGCATACCGGTTGGGTATTAGGCAGGTGAGAAATTTAATTGCTGCCTTTTTTTTCTTTTTGTGGTTCTGTGAAGACCTTGTTATGATGATACGTTGCTATAAATTTCTAATCATTTTGCATAAATTCCAGACTGTATTTTCCCATACGAAAGATAATTGTGCTCTACATAGAATTGTTCCTAACTATTCACAAATGTTTGGAATTAACTTTTGTGTTTTCTACTGTAACAGCAGACAATTTAAAGTAACATCCTTTGAGCCTCCTGAAATCCTTCACCAGGAGAGAGGCTATAGAAATTACAATGGATTCTTGCTATGAAAGAAACTTATTTAAGATGTGCTCACACTTGCCTGTGCTGCATAATTCTTTGTCATGTTTCCTAAGGATCTAGAAGTCTTACTTATTTTTATTTTATTTCATTTATTTTTAATTTTTTTTAATTTTTTTTATTATATTATGTTAGTCGCCATGCAGTACATCCCTGGTTTCTGATGCAAAGTTCGGTGATTCATTAGTTGCGTATAACACCCAGTGCACCACGCAATACGTGCCCTCCTTACTACCCATCACCGGTCTGTCCCATTCCCCTACCCTCCTCCCCTCTTTTAATCGAAGGGTTTCAAAGTATAGAGAGAGGGTGTTTTAAGAGTGAAGTTAAAGTATCTGAAGAATAGAAATATTTTAGTAAAATGAACAGAAACCATCAAGAACAATGTTTTCCTAAGGTAGCTGAAGATTATGGGTTTTGTGTAAATAGATCTTTTCAAATGAACCATCCTTTAGCCCGGTTATCCTTTGTTGGTGCAAACGATATTTTTGAAATTTAAATGTAAGTCTTTATATTCTTTCCTGTTACATAGTTTATTATGGGGGGGGGTGACTGTTTCTGCATAACAAAACATTTTCTCCAGAAGTTATTTGATTCCCTCACAACTTTGTATTATCCACAGATTTGTAAAGTGTTGTTTTCCACTTCCTTAGTGAAATCACAGGATAGCATTTTGAATTTCCACAGTAAAAAGGACAAATTTGCTTGGAGAAGGATTGATCGATCACCAATAATCCATTCAGTTGTATTGTCATAAAACTTTTTCTACCTTGTTCGAGAAGTTTTAATAAAAGGCTATGTAGGATACCTCATCCAAATTAAGATACATTGGTAGTTGAATATTCTTGTCCTTCTTGTCTAATAAGCCAAAAAAAAAAATTAAAAAAAAATCTTTTCTAGTGAATACATCCTGGTATTTGATAATCGCTACTCCTTGTCTAAGTAATCACAGGTCTCTGATATAGCAGACAGTGCGGATCATTTCTTTTTATTCCTCTTTTACTTCAGTTCCTAAGGAAATCTGAGTAAATCCTAAATCCATATCAAAATTGTTTGTTCTATTAGATCTAATTGGATGACGATTTTCCCTGATAAAGAAAATATAAACAAGAAAGATTAGCAGTTCTTTCTCCCTCAGCTGGTGGATTTGCTTTTTTTCTTTTTCTTTTTCTTTTCCTTTTTTTTTTTTTTTTTTTTTTTTTTTTTTTTTTTTAACTACACACGGCTAACATTTTTAGATCTTTCATATTTGGAGCTTCTTAGAGCATTCTTGACTTTAGACACGTCAACTCATTTTCTAAGTTCTTACCACTTGATTTAGGCATTCACATTCATCTTGCATTATCTCTACTTTGAAATATCTAAGAACCGAATACCAAATTGCTATTTGTAAATTAAATTATTTTCCTTAGGTGTCTTTTCCTTTTTTCCGGTTATAGCTTTATTTGCAGTGATAGAGTCAGATTTCATCTTTGGTTTCTCGCTTTCTTGTTCAGGTGTATTTTCTTAGAGTATGTGGGTCATGGCCCATTTCTCCCTGTAAACTGAAGGGCTGCCTGGTTTTCTCTGCAGAATTTACCCAACTCTGCCCATCGTTCCCCTCCTTTGCTCTCATGTTCCTCAAAACTTTCATTCCCAATGTCTCCACCTTCTAAGTCAAATTTAGCAGAAAAGTAGTTACCATTAGAGTCTTCCCCCGAATACCTTTTTAGCAGAATTAGACTTCCTCCTAAGAGGGATCCAGCTAACTGAAGCCCTTCCTTCTGGTCCACGTCTTGTGCTCATTACTAATAAACTACTTTCTGTATTATGTTTGGCTACGATCACTACACTATTTTCCAGTGGCAGTTTCCCTTCTTTTCAGATTTTCCTCTCCTATATTAGCATCTCCTATAAATTCCTATCTTTACGTTTCTGGATCATAAAACTAGTATATAACTCCCTGATACGCAATGATGCACATTTCCCAGTCACTGTGTTGTTCCTTGTGAACAAATTAGGTAATTTCCCCCTACTCTGCTACTTTAGAATAAATGCTATATGTGTGCATATGTGTGTATAAGTTTCCCTATGTTTTCCTAAAATTATGAATTCCAATCGTACCTGGCTTCCAATGCTAGCCAGTCTAGCCTCACCATTTTTTAGCTAGATACCCTTCAGCCGGTTTCTGAACATACCTAAGTCTAGGTTCCTACCCTATAAATTGAAGAGAATGATACTGATTGGGCCATTGGACGTGGAGTGGAAAATGTTCTGCACTTGCCCCCCAGGCCAGCTTCCCCTGTGCGGGGCACTCCTTACACAAACATCTGTGGCAATTCTTACACTCATCCACTGAAATTGTGTAAGGACTAAAAAAAGAGAGTGCATTTTGAGACCTTAACACGTCTACTGTTTTTTAGTTTTATTCGGTATGCCATATATCCTAGGCCTAAGTATGTTTCCAAGTCATGATTTTAACAAAATAATTTCTGGGCATTTTTGTCCCTATGTCTTATTTTCATTTCAAACCTGTTGTCCTCCGTAATATCCATTTTATGGATTCACATTTTTCTCTTCCACCTCGAGTCTTAGTTGAAAGCCTTCTTGATCAGATCAGTAAGGCTGCTGCTAATACTGTTCTTTCTAAGTTCGTGAGATCCCTGCCATTCGCTGGAGGAAAAATACTTCTGGTGTTATAAGCGTTGGTCTGGAAAACAATTCCTGTCTCTCACACAATTTTTGAAGCTAATTCTTTCCTCGCCAAGCATTTTTTCTGGGTTTCTTTATTCTTCAAGATTTTCTTTTATATTTAGAAATGAGTGTTTCTTAGAAAGAAATAAGTGCTTTTTTCTTTATAATACTGTATTTTAATTGGTAATTTTACTCAGATACTATGTCTTGCCACGGGAGAGAAAGTTGATATGTATTTTGGGGAGATCGCAATAAAGAGTAATGGCCTCGTGCAGTTCTGACAGCGTGAGTAGGGAGGCGGCGTTTGTAAAACGGAAGGAGCGTGAATATCCACTTGTCTTTTCGCCACTACCATGTTCTGTACACTTACCCTTACATGAAGAAATCTTTACATGCAAAATAGCCTCGAAACAACATTTCTTTTGGAAAATCTCCTTATACACCAAAGTTCTTGATGATAGGAAACCATCCCAGATACAGTGAAAGTGATACAGTTCTTTTAAGAATATCCCCCTGCTTAATAATAGGAAACAAAGGCATTAATGTAAAATAAGGTTATTTCTTCTATATTATCTTAGAAAATTTAGATTTCTTCTTTTTCAGGCATGTACGTTTAGATATCAACATTTTTTTTTTTAAGGTTTTATTTATTTATTTGACAGAGATAGAGACAGCCAGCGAGAGAGGGAACACAAGCAGGGGGAGTGGGAGAGGAAGAAGCAGGCTCCCAGTGGAGGAGCCTGATGTGGGGCTCGATCCCAGAACGCCGGGATCACGCCCTGAGCTGAAGGCAGACGCTTAACCGCTGTGCCACCCAGGCGCCCCAGATATCAACATTTTTTAAGACACGATCAGATACAAGCATTTTAAAAAAATCACTCTTGAATTCTGACCTAATGACCAGTGTAATGAAGATTTTCTATTACGTACAAATGGCTTTTTTCATCTCCTAAGCTATGTCAGAATCTTGACTCAAGAGCTTTCGAATATAATCACTGTAACTTGGGTGATATTTGGATACACAATGTTAGGAATGTACCCTCAGCAACATAAGTTTAAAAAATGGATGCTCTTCCCTAATAATTAATATTTATGCCTTTGATTATGAGACCAACTTTTCTACAAGGGATTATTAATAATTTATGCCACATATTTCCTGTTTTTAAAGACTTATTTATTTAGCCTATATTTTTATTTTGAGCCTATGCATCTAAATAATTTCTTCTTTCTGCAAAATGTGTCGGTTATCTACCTCCCCTTTTTATATTGAACATAGCTTTAATTATGCGATACATTTCTGTATTAAATGAAGTCTGAAAAACAAATTTGACTCTTTAAAATTAATGGCAGATTCAGCTCTAGAGAGCCCCATTTTGTTTTTCAGCTGGACACTGTGAGAAACCTTGTTATCTATTCTTAAATTTAAGGTGATAAGATCACTGCTGTGTTATTAAATTTACCACAGCTGGACGGAGTTGGTGGACTGAACCCAGCATTTCTCTAGCTTTCTGGTAAAATTGGTTAGTTATTTCAATTAAGCTATTTGGCCTGTATTTAAATATGATAAGGAAATTTCTCTAGAAAATTTGAGTATTGGCTTATATACTTTTCTTAGAAGCTGTTGCAGTGTATTTGAAAAAAAAAAGCACTGGCATTCTGGAGGTACTGTTTTAAGAGACTTAGAGAACAAAAATATCATGTGAAGTCAAAAATATTAATGTGTGGAAAAAAGTTTTCTCAAGATCTTAATGTCCTTAATTTATACTTTTTAGGCTCAGCTAAGCAATTGTTTAATCTCCTTTGACAGCTACTAGCCTCCAATTATTTGCTTCATTTCTTGCTTAACAGCAAAGAGAAAAGGTTATTTGAATGTCTGCTTTCCTTGGTATCTAAGGAATTAAGAAACAAGCAAAACTCTTTCTGGCTCATCTGAATATACCATAAACAACATAAACATTATTTGGCTACATTTGAAACATACACAGCTATAGTTTCTCATAATAAAGAATTTTAGACTTTCTCGTAGTTTCTTTTTTATACTCTGCCGTAGAGATGCACAATGAATGTGGCTTTTTGACTGTCCCCTGTGGAAAGTAGGATGTGTTATTGAGTAAAATGAAATTGCCACTGTTCCTGTCTTTTTGACTTATGACCTATTGAAATGCTTAGAATTATCCTATTCCTTTGATCACACAGTCAGTCAACAAAACTTTAAGTAAATTGATCCTACAGTGATTACCAGGAGTTCAAGAAGTAAGCATTGCCCTTAGCGTCTTAGTGAAGCAGGTGCTATCAGAGGGTGTGTACAAAATGCTACAGAAACAAGTATTTAGGAGCAGTTAGTGCTGCAAGGCAGTGAGGTTAAGAGACATGATCACCAAGGTACAGACTGGTTTGTTAGTTTTCATAGGTTTATACTCAATTTTTTTTTCATAAATAGTAATCCTTAATAATGACGAATCGAGAAATCACTAATTGCAAAGATGCTTTTTGGTATAATTATTAGATGAATTTATTATCAATTTCAGTGTGGTCTTCATACATGTGACTGTAGTGACTGAGCCATAGTTTATTTTTCCTTCCACTTAAAATACTTCTTGTTATTTTATTAAATAATTTGGTGGTTTTTTTGTTTTTTTTTTTAGTAAAGCCTTCATGTTATAGTAGATCATAGTAATTAAAAATTTATAAATTTATTGTATACACAAATGACTATATGTGTGACAATTGTGGCTATTAATATGGCTAAGTACCTAGTTTAATGTGTTTATAGAAGCAGAAAATTTTAAGGAACAGGCAGTATAATTGGTTGGTCATGGGGGATGACTTTTAATGCTTTAGCAACTTGTATGAGGAAAGTACTGGCAGCCTGCAGATGCTGAAATATATGAGAGTAATGTACGTGATTGGCTGAAGCTAGTTGGTCAGATTTTGTTGAGAGAGATGTTTGGAGGAACCATGTGACATAGGGCATTTCACGCCAGCCTTGGGAAGTCAGTGGGGAATTGATAGATGATCTGAATTCATTGTATAGTCTTTTTTTTTTTTTAAGATTTTATTTATTTATTCAGCAGAGATAGAGACAGCCAGCGAGAGAGGGAACACAAGCAGGGGGAGTGGGAGAGGAAGAAGCAGGCTCCCAGTGGAGGAGCCTGATGTGGGGCTCGATCCCATAACGCCGGGATCACGCCCTGAGCCGAAGGCAGACACTTAACTGCTGTGCCACCCAAGCGCCCCTCATTGTATAGTCTTAAATCATGAATAAAATGGCATCTTCTGTAGATTAATCTGATCATATCCTATATAGTATATTAAATGATATTACAATAGAGGCAGAGAAAAAATTAGGCACTTTTGAAGTAAGGTTGAGTAAGATTTAGATTAGAGTCTTGAAAGGGGAAAGAAAGAAAAATTGAATTAAGAAAATGTTGAAATGGACAGAACTTGAATACTGATTTAATTTTTGAGAAACAGTTTTTAAAAGTACAGTGACATTTGTTCTCTGCCATTTACTTCCAGTCTCTTTAGTGAATGTTCTGGAAATCATCAAATATATAGATGAAGAAGAGAGCAGGTGAGAGAGAGAAAGGTAGAGAAGCCATTTTGTTAATGGTCTCTTTGGCTCTGGAAAAGAAATAAACCATAAGCCAGTTCATAAAAAGTGGTTATCTCCATCTTCCAAATCAAGGACACTGCACATGTACTCTTCATTCATTCCCATAAATACTAACTTCACAATGTAATTACCAGGAGGAATAAATACAATAAATCTGAGATGATGAGCCATGGGCCTTTGATGTGAAAGGCTTTGTGAAATAGGGGTACTTTGTCTTGGAAAATTCGAACTACTTTCTGAAGAATTTTCTGAGTCTGTGGCCCTTTGTACTAATTTCATTTTATGTAGTAATACTGCTCAGGAAAATAAATTAGTATTTTCCTTTTCCTTGACCCAGAATATAGTGGAAAAAGAGCAACCTCAAAGAGACTTTTGGAGTGAAAGAGTGTTAAATTATTGACAAAAGTAAGATATTGAATCAAAGTTTGCAAGAATGCTCAGATTTTTGAACTGGACTTGTTAAATTTGAATGATAGTGAACATAAACCAAATAAAGGGAGCCTGGTTAGGAAGATGCTACTAGAATTTGAGTGAATACTTCCCTTCGAATATGTAAGCTTACAGGTCAGAAGCATTAGACACAAGAACTGAAGGCAGCAAAAATGTAGAGACATAAATTTACTGCATGAACACAGCAAGGATAGAAGTTCCAGTGAAAAAGAAATAACCATGAGGTAGAAAAATCTGCTGTGTCATGAAAACTAAGGAAAGAATGTGTGAATGTGTACGGGGTGGAAGGGCTGGTATTTGTAATTTCAAACAAATTTTAAAAGTTTAAAAAGGCCTAAAGATAAAAAATACAGACAAACCAGTGTTGCTTTTTTAAGGTAATTAAGAGGGCAAAGGAAAAAAAAATGTAGATAGGTTTAATATTATTCCAAGGTCAACTGATTACAGGTCAAATTAAATTGCCCGGAGCCTATCCAGGCTGTCCATTTGAATCAGTATTTTATTAAGAAGAGAAGACGGATTCATATATTTCATTGGATAAAAGAACACTTCTTAAATGTCTCAATTCCATCTCTTACAGTCTGTAAATACATGGTTATTATGGATTCCAAGAATTTGCTCCAAATCAAAGAAACTACCGCATAGACATATATATAATATATTCTGTGCTATTATATATATTATATAAATTCAGAGTCTTAAATGACTAGGATTATAAAGGTCAGTGGAAAGCAGTCATTCATTCAATGACTTTTTTTTTTTTTTTAGATTTATTTATTTTAGAGACAGAGAGCAAGAACACAGGGTGGGGAGGAGCAGAGGGAGAGAGAGAATCTCACGCAGTAGAGCCTGCTGGGGGCTCGATCTCATGACCCCGAGATTATGACCCGAGCTGAAATCAAGAGTCGGACACTTAACCAACTGAGCCACCGAGGCACCCCTTCACCTGATTTTAAGGGAAAAAAATATCAAAACTCGAAATGGAGAATGGAGTTAATCGAGTCTTTTTTTAAATTAAGCTTTTTATTTTAATTATAGTGTAGTTAGTATACAGTGTTATGTTAGTTTCAGGTGGACAATGTAGAAATTCAACTAGTCCATACAACACCCTGTGCTCATCACAAGTGCACTCCTTAATCCCCATCGCCGATTTTACCCATTCCCCCACACCCCCTCCCCTCTGGGTACCATTAGTTTGTTCTCTATAATTAAGAGTCTGTGTCTTAGTTTCTCTCTCTTTTTTCCTTTGCTCATTTGTTTCTTAAATTCCACATACGAGTGAAACCATGTAGGTATTTGTCTTTCTCTGACTGACTTCACTTAGCGTCACACTCTCTAGCTCCAACCACGTTGTTGCAAATGGCAAGATGTCATTCTTTGTTATGGCTGAGTAATATTCTGCTGCATATATGCGCCAGCTCTTCTTTATCCATTCATCTATCAATGGACACTTGGGCTTCATTTTCTTTTTTTCATGCTTCAACACTATGCAAGTTGTTTGAATTCAGATTTATATATGGATTTATACTCTATGTTTGTACTCCCTGTACTATATCTGTTAATAAACTGAACACTGTTTTCAAATTTGAGTGTGCATCAGAATCACCTGTAGTGCTTGGGAAAACAGTTGCTGGGACCCACCTCCACAGTTTCTGATTTAGTGGGTCTGGGGTACGGCCCAAGTGTTTGTATTTTTAACAACTTCCTGTGTGATCTTGATAAAGCTGTTTCAGTGCCATACTTTGAGAACCACTGTTTCATATGGTCATTCTATATTGAAGAGATTAAGGTCAGATTTCATTTCCATCTTTTGGCATTTTCTTATCATTACTATTCCTATATCTGATCTCAATATAGAAAGGACGGATAAATGCTCTTTCAAGCACAGTGCTAGGCAATGCTGTTCAACACCATTTGTGGATGAATTTGAAATTTACATCTCATAATGGCTAACTTATAATGGGTACAGTGAGTTCCAACCAGAGATGTATCCTCTTCTTATGCCTGGATTGATGCATTTCTAAGGTCAGTGATTATTAAAATATTGTTCTCAGTCCACAGTTGATGAAGATTTACCTGGTGGACTGAGAACTCAAATGCAAATAAATGTTTTCTTTACTTCCGGGCAAGATATACACAGTTTCTTAGGCTTATACCTGTATGCATTTCCAAGGATTTTTTACAAGACACCTATCAATGAGGTATTAAAACTTACTTAATTATGGTATGTGTAAACTAAAATTTACATTTGGTAGTTTCCTAATGACTAACTCAGTGCTTCACAAAGGAACGTGACCACCTTGAAACACTGTTACAACTCCTAAGTGACCATTCCCTCAAATTTCAAGAATGAATGATTGTCAGAGTTGTCTTGTATTAATGATCATTTTCTATTACTTTTTTTCATTTTTAATTATAAATTACCATCACTTTAGCTTTGTCATTTTCAGTTTATGTTAGTTTCTTAAGTTGTCTGAAAATGTGGAGTCATACATATTTTTACACTATTTTCATAACAAAAACCTGATTACTTTTCAGCAGTTAAAATATTTTAACTAAAGTGTCTGGAACAATATTGACCTTTGAATAATAAATGCTGAACGTGACAGATTTCAAAAAAATTACATAATAACTACTGCTTTACCATTGCTTGATAATGGATTGCCTGATTTTCCGTTTGTGTCCTCTGGTTCAAGAAGTTCAAACAAGAAATGCAAAATATCATAAAGTGTTTACGTTGCTTGAGGGGACTCCAAGTTCTGGAAACCAGTTTTGAAGAGATAGAGCATGATGTTAGGAATCTGAAGACCATAGTTTGAATACATGGTCTTTACCTATTCTTACCAGCTGTTCTTGAAGGATGTATACCACACAGTCTGATACTATTCTAGTGCCCTATATATACTTCCATATTTAATTCTTTAATCCACACACTGAGGTAGATATTACTGTTATCCTGTGTTAAGGATGAAGAAAGGATGGGGTTAAGTAACTCACCCGAGATCTCAGAGTTAAATCAAAGGTGAAACTGGGATTTGAACCCAAGCCATTCGGCTTGGAGTCCGACAGGTGTAATTGAGCTGAATATTATTACCTGAGCCTCAGGTCTTTTTCTTTATCTTTTTCTTCTTTTTCTTCTTTCCTTTCCTTTCTCCCCCTTCTTCTTAATTTTTTAATAGTAGACTTTCACCTTGTTTTCTAACCCCCTTGTAATGATTTTTTATTGAAATTTAATACCTCTTTTTGTATGAACTTTAGTTGCTATACATATTTTAAATTATATACTTCTGTGTTTATATTTCTGTGCCCACATAATTAAATATTATATTTTTATTCCTTTAATCTTTCCCATATTTGAGGATACATCTGCTTTTCCACTTAACAGTGTCCATAACTTATACAAACCTTTCTGACTTTGGAAATCTTTTCCTCAATTTTTTATTTTATAATTTATTCAGGTGCGGCATGATATGAATACCTGTTTTTGCTTTTTTAATGGTAAATGAGGAAGAAGTAAAACAATTGTTTGGTTTCAGAATAAATAAAATATAAATTAGAAAAATATGCCAATATAATACTAAATCCCAAAATTTCCTGTGAAATTAGTATCACTCTTGTTTAGATGCAGAAATAATCGTACAAATGTCAAGCTATATAGCCATGTTCTGCAGAGAGTGGTCCTTGGGGAACTGGAATATTAACCTTGTTTGTCTAATTCTGAAATCTCTTTTCCTAACTTCCGTCCTTCGCTGCTGTAAAACTGTGTGCATCTATGAATCATCAGAATGTAAAGTGATGGGATTTGGTTGGAAAGGAGATTGGATAGGCAGCCCAGAGCTCCATCATGAAAAGCTGTCTATGTCTGCTCACCTCTTACTGCTCTTTCTACACACAAATACAAGAAGTTTATAAATTAAAATACCAATGCAAGAATAGCATGTTCACTGTGCTTAAATAAATGAGACTAGACAAAATAGGGTTAGGCTTTATTGTAAATGAATGCTTAAATCTACATTCTGTATCTCATGCCAATTTATTAAGAGGTCACTCAAGAGGAAGAATTCTTTTATGTAATCAACAAAGTGTGTACTTAAGCTGAGATTACATATGCAGAACTCTGCCAAGCATTTGAGAGTTGCCAAAGGGGTGGGGATGGGTAGGTGGCAGGATAGTTCTTGTCCTCAGCAGATGGATAACCAAGCCGGCAATTACAGTACGGTTTGATAGGTATGATAATAGGTGTAGATATAAGGTATTTTGGGAAAACAATGGAGCGGAACCTAAGATAACTTGGGAGGTGAGGAATGCTGACAGAAATAATAGCAAACTTACATGGGAAGGGTGAATAGAGGTTTCCCAGATCAAAGAATGTGGAGGGAATTAACACATGCCTGGGTACAAAGCCAGCACGGTAAATTTAGAGAACTGAAAATAAAGCAGTATATCTGGACCATAGTGCAAGAAAGAAGGAAAAGATCAAGCTGGACATATGAGGGACCAAGGACATGAACTGTTCCAAAGATGCTAGATTTACCTTGAGAGAAGTGGGGAGACACAGAAAGAGCCAAAATAGAGGAGTCAAGTGATCACTACTGTGGTACAAATTCAGAAGGGACCGCATAGCATGAAAGCTGTTGTTCTATTTCAAATGATAATATAACTACCCCACATCGGTGCTGCTGCCTTGGTGATTGGAGAGAAAGTGATGTGGCAACATGAGGATTTGAAGATTACATGTAGGTCGGGGGAAAGAAGGGAGCAAAAGGCAGACATGAAGAAGATGTTCACTATTATGTGCTTGTTGTCTTCTGAAAATCTTATGTCAAAACGTGAATATTTGTTGCTCATTTCAGTATGTTAAGAAAATATTCTTAAATATGATTGTTTGTATTAAGAGGAAAATGAACTGGTGTTGAGATGAATGTTAGGCACATATTTAATGTAATGTTTTCAAGGAAATGTAAAATGGTAAAATTTTAAGAAATCTGAAGGAAGTTTCATGTTATAATGTAAAATAACTTTAATGTATCCCTGCAACTCTTTTTCTTTTAATATTCTAAAATTTATTCTCAGAGACTCATGTCTTAGCAAAATGACACGATAAAAAATTCATGGGAAGTTTTCTTATATTTAATAAGCAGCTCCTCTACTTTGGGAAGCTAATTTTGAACATGTGTATGCTTATCGTATAAGGCGTTGCAATAATAGGTCTTCAAAAAAAGAAAAAAATTTGTAGTTACACTTAAAACATATATATATATATATATATACATATATATATATATATATTTTACTTTATACTGTCTCCTCTATAATTTTATATTATCCTTTCTTTAGAAAGTATCTTAGTGCCCCACAGATATCGGTGGACTAGGTTAAGTGCTTCTCTATATTAACACAAAATGATTTTTACAGTATCAGTTGTTTTTTGGAGGGAGCATGTTGAAGCATGTACCAGCTCCTAAATCTTACTCTTGTGAGATCATTAAAATTCATTCTGTATGCAGAGAATCTGATGAAAATCTGAGAAGGTAGCAAAAGTCTTGTCTTTACTTTTCCCACATGACATCATTTTGAGACAATTTTCAAATCATGTGCATAGGAAGGGGACTTATAGTTCAACCTGGAGGAAAGAAGGAATCTAAATTTGAATAATCAAGTGCATTAGCTAAAATGAAGCAATAATAATTTCTGCATTCATTCGCCATGTAAGTTTTTCTTAAACACTAAATGAGGTAAGGTAAATGACCCAAAAATTCAGTGGCTACATTCATAACTCTTTTTTTTTTACAATCATTTTCTTTTTTTTACAGATTTTATTTATTTATTTGACAGAGATAGAGACAGCCAGCGAGAGAGGGAACACAGGCAGGGGGAGTGGGAGAGGAAGAAGCAGGCTCCCAGCGGAGGAGCCTGATGTGGGGCTCGATCCCATAACGCCAGGATCACGCCCTGAGCCGAAGGCAGACGCTTAACCGCTTTGCCACCCAGGCGCCCCTACATTCATAACTCTTAATTATATTCAAGGATATGAAATAAGTCTGAGTTGCAATATACTTTAAATCTATATATTTTGAGGACCTATTGTGACTGGTCGGTCTGTAAAAACCCGTTGACAATTCGCAAGATAGTCACTTACATAAGAACAAATTGCCAACTAAGAGGAATATGTGAGGTCCTAAGAGGCATTAGGGTAAAGAAAAGAAGTCATGCTTTCAAAGGCATTGACGCGCCTAATGTTTCTATGGTAACTGCATTTTCTTGCTTATTTAAATATTATTTTATGGGGCACTTAGGTGGCTCAGTCAGTTAAGCATCAGACTCTTGATTTCAGCTCAGGTCGTGATCTCAGGGTCCGGAGATGGAGCCCTGGTTAGGCTCTGTGCTGGGTGTGGAGCTTGCTTGAGATTCTCTCTGCCCCTCCCCTATCCTCCCTCCTTCTTGTGCATGCTGTCTCTGTCTCTAAAAGAAAAAAAAATATTTTGAATTTTGTATTCCATAGTCATAAGTTTTAATTGGGATAGAATGTTCCTAAGTAGCTACAAAAAGCTGGCTAGAGTGTCAAGAGATAGGTGACAAAAAATAAAACTGAGAAGGGAAAAGTTGCCCAGGGCAGCATACTTGCCACTAAGAAATCAAGAACTAAGGCCTTAGCTATATTGCAAAATGGCTTTTTTTTTTTTTTTTTTAGCCTTTAGTTTCTGAAATTCTGGACAATGTTTTTAGTGCTCTGAATTTCTAGCCCGTATTTTTAAATAAGCACCAGGAATGGTAATGTTAAGGATCATTCTGATTTTACTGCTGATCAATGGTTAGATGATATGTGTGGCTTTCTTTCATATTCTGTTTTATTGCTAAGAGTGGTATGGTGATTGCCGGGGTTGTTTGAGAGACCTTACGTCAGGGTAACATGAGGTTGCCTGGAACTCTTCCTGTTGCCTTTAAATTGGTACTCGACACCTTACAGCTGAGGACAAAGATGAGCCTCCCACCCCTAGCTAACGGAAAGTCAGAAACAGCCCTAACAACAGACTCAGGAAAAGTTCCTTACCTTGCAAAACTTTCCTTTTCTTTAGGAAGAAATCCTATACACAAATCAGCAGCTATTCTGATTTCAGGTGGAAAAAAAATTGGGAAGAGTGGTGGAACGTAGTGAGACAATGGGGTGAACAGTAATCCTTGTGCTATAAGAAATAGCGTGGTCAGGGAACCCGTTTCTTAGGAGTTGACATTTCGGTACAGACATAAATGAGGTCAAGAGATAGAAGCCACAAAATAATTAAGCGAAGATATTAAAGCACCTCATAAGTATATCAAGGGAAAATAAAAACATGTATAAATGTATATATATTTTATAGTTAGTTTTGTGGGCACCAAATCTTCAAATGTCTATTTGACAAATAGAGTACTCTATTACAAGAAACAGTGGAGATCCAGATTTTAAAAATTTGGTGTGAATCTGATCATTATAATAATGCAAAGGCCAATAGGAAAGAACTGGGCGTTTTGCCAATTAAGGGTATGATTAGCAGACGTTTTCATTTGGTAAGGGAAAGGGAACTGTAAGACACTGGCTGTGTGGGACAGGACAGTGCAGAGCCCACAGTGGACTTGCTGGAAACTAGGACAAGCAAAGAATGAAACTTTGTTTGTAATTGGGATTGCTCAATCAGAGACAGTTGGTAATTAATCTAGGTGTGGGGCTTGAGTTTTTATTAGCTGTCAGTAAATCTAAGAAATGGCACAACATTTTGTCAGGATGGGCAAAATGCCTTCTTTCTGATGCAGAAAGTAAGACATATCTTCCCACTGAGTAAACAACTCAATAATGTTTATGCATGAATTCAATAAATACTAGTCTGGACTGTGAGAATATTACAGTGACTCAAAAAAAAAAAGAAAATCACTTTCCTTCCTGGAGTTGCATTATAAAGAATAAATTAACCCATTGTCAGACAGTTGCGAAGAGCAATGAGTTCTAGCTAACAAATAGCAGGTAAATATATACCATAACCTAGAATAGTGAAATCTTACTGATCCTAAACAGAACATAGAGTCACAGTGTAACAGTCTTTTTCATTGTTTCACTAAGAAAGGGCCGTGACAGGTTTTATTTTACAAAACAACAATAGCAAAGCCCAACTTTTCTATCAATATCCAGATTCATTTCGCATATATTAAAGTTTTGCTTTATCTCTCACAAAATGGAAGAGTCACTTTGGTCCCAATTATTCCTTCATTTTTGAGATGTCCAGAGGATTATAAATTTAGGGGCACAGAGTAAGCACTCAGTAAATATTAGTTCTTACTATTTTAAAGAAAGACTCATTTTAAGATAAGTGAATTTAAGCACTCATTTTGGGGGAACACACTGTCCTGAAGATTAAATGAATGAGATTTTCTCAAAGGCAAGAAAAATGGTCTTTTCTGACCTACGTTTCTTCTTCCACCTGCTATTCTGTCGTGCAATATCTAGCTGGGGGTGGCCTATCGTAGATGCCTAATACTAATCAATGACTTATGCTCTTTTTATAGAATGGCCTTAATGGGCCATTGTTTAAAAATAAAAAAAAAAGTTTCATGAATTATTTAATGTAACATAATGCTTTTTACCTTTTCAGCTATTTTACTTGTACATCTATGCATACTTTCAGTGCCCATTATATAACTGTTGACTGTCAAGGATTTACGTCTACTTCAGTTATTTCTATAATCACCCACTAAGTGGCTCCTGGCTAAAGCGGCAGTTTCGTTTTGTTTTGTTCTAGTTATCTGATTTTCAAAGAATTCAACAAACATGTTTTTTTTTTCCTTGTTGTCATGATGAATTGAACTGCATGCTTATGAATGCTCCTTATTTATTTATTTATTTATTTATTTATTTATTTATTTATTTTTGGTCACTGGCTGATCAGTTATATTGTTAAAAGGAGCTATCAACAAAGGAATTGTAGTTTTACTATAGTTTAATACCATTTTATATAACTAGATAATAAGTTGATAAATTTTAATGTTTCAGAAGTATTACACATTCCTCTATTTCAATTTACTTTCATTTGCTTCTGTTTCCAATTTGTGTGTGGTCTAGCGGGAAGATGAATAATGACACAAACTGGTGTCGTTAATCATGAATGAGATAGTTGGCTTGCAACCTCAAAAGGATCTAAATACAAGTGTAAAATGGAATTTAGAAGCATGAGGACATTTGCCAAGTGAAAAAATAAAACATGGTTTTATTTGTGTTCATGCAAATATTAGTACTAAGTATTTTGACATGGAGTTTTCAACATCCCACCTGCTCAAAAACAGCTCTCTCAATCTTGTGATTGCACCACTGGGAATTGCTTTGAATATCTGAAATTTCTTCTGTCATTATTAGTCTTTTGTATAAAATGAGTTAGTCCTCCAGAGAAGGTGAAATTTTGGACTTTTCATCTAAGTTAAAGTTTTAGCAGCTTATCTCATAATAATGAAATAGGAAATGGTCTTATGAAAATGAAATGAGATGTAGGATAATCATCTGGGTGTAGAGTCTTCTGAGAGATTAAAATGTGTCTGATTGTCTGTTTTGCATAAAGCTGTCCCTGCATGTTTCATTAATATTGTTTGATTAAAGCCGTGACTTTTATGTACCTTCCCATATCTGCAGAGATCCACATTTATTTCCAGTGGTCCCACATAGATTACCCTAGTAATACCACCTCAAAGACCAGGACATAGTTTTCTAAAGGTGCAAGGGCGAAATTTTTAAGAAGCAAGGATGCTGAGACTCTAAAGTTGGATGTATTGAAGGAGACCTTACTTGAGTCCAAAGTTTCTAGTCATTTCATGTTATAAGAATTTTTTAAGAACTAGATATGCTATTCATTATTTATGTATCCCTATTTCTTTAAAAGAAAATATGCTGATGTGGACAGTGAAACATGTTAGCATGTGTATTAGAGACATCAACAAGATTTGATGAAAATAAATGGCTCAGATATGAATTTTCTCAAATATTCTTAGTATGTTTGAAAACTCATGAATACTTCCATTTTAGGTTCTCATCTGAGAATCGTATTAGGCTCAGAAAAGTACTGAGTCTGGCTCAGTGATGCTCTGGACGTCTATTCTTTTATAGATTAGACCCACATCTAATCTTTAAACTAGCACTTTTAGTGATAATGCCAGTGTCAGGGATAATAGCAATGCTGAGATTTTAAATAAAATATTTCAAAGAAAATTTTGTAGTTTGTAAATTTCCCTGTTTGTTAACAAATGTATATTTTGAAACCACTCTTGTTTTATAAAGTGATTCTGATGGACTCACTGTTAAAAATCTTATTCTTCCTTCTAAGCTAACATAAAATTCCTTATAAGCTAGTATAAAATTGTTTCATAATATGGTCTATATTTGTCCATTCTAATTAGATGAACACAAAAAATAGTAGTCAAGAGATTGCTATATACAGAGGTATTTAATATAATTTCAACTTCAAAAAACTGTTGCTTGGAAACCAGATCCTTGTAATAAATGATCAAATAGTGCTCAGGAATTCTCTGTGGTGGAGTGAGAAGAGCACTCCGCTAAGACATACAATACAAGTAACGTGATAGGCACATATTAGACTAACAATGAGTTCAACTAGGTTTGGTCGGAAAATAAGTAAATTATATTGGCTATCTCACACCGTGGCTCTATCATGGAGGTGAGGAAAAGAAATACTTTCTTTGATTGGAAACAGAAATAAGATTCCTGAGGTCAAGTATAAAACTGGACATTTTGGTCAAGATAGAAAATAAAACTCTCGAAGTATGAAGATAAAATTTATTGTTTTGGAGTCGTAAAAAGTCAAGGAATATAACCAACCGTTAATTTTGTCTGTAAAAGCTACACTAGGCTAACTCTGCCCTAACACTGAAATTAAGAGTGTATTTCTCGACATTAAAAAACTGTAATTTTCATTTTCTGGTAAAATCTGTTACGAAGGGGAAACAAGGTTGTACACGCAAAAAGAGAAACACTGATTAATCTATTTAAGTAGATCTGTGGATTCTCAGTGCCTTAGAGATGGCAGCAAATGAAGTATTACCATACACAGTAGAGTAAATCTTGAGAAAATGCATATTTTCTCTCCTATAAAAGGCTAGATAACATTACCTTGAACATACTTCAGATCCTTAGTCATTATTAGTTGATAGTATGAGGATATTATGGCCATATATGAAGCAATAAAGACAGACAAATAGTGAGAAGAAACCCTTGTTGTAGCTCTCATATTATATATTTTCTGTATCAACACAAAGCAGTTGTTTTGAAAACAGAACAGAACAAAGCTCAGTTGTAGGAAAATTCCTTTTAGCGTAGCGAAAATGCTAGTATTTTGGAAGATAGTTGTTGTTGTTGTTGTTCTCAACCAGTATAACTTCTGTGTATTCAAACATATGTAGGAAAAACCATATTTGGGAAAAGATTAAAAAAGCACATCCTGTATATAGTTTTTCCATGCAGATTGAGGGAGGAAGGAAATATATCTGGAAAGGGGTAGAAGGTGGAGGTTCATAAATCTGTAAAGTTTCATCTCTTTTTAAAAGAGATCTGAGCAAAATATAAAATATGAAGTTCATTTTATCAATAATTACGTGGCTAATTTTTTATATATTCTGTGTAGTTTTGGCAATTTAACATTTTCCATCGCTTTAAAACTGTTTTTAAATTTAAATGCTTCTGTGGTTCAGATGTTTGGTTTTGTTGTCACACAGTCTAATTAATGACTTCCATGAACTTGCGGCAAATGTTCAGCCTGCTCAGTTATTAGTAGACTGGGACAGCTAATAGTGGATTATGATACAGGGTTAGCGGTACCTCTCGTGTACAGAAGTAGATATTCCACAGTGTTCAAATACTCATCAGTTTTAGTGCTACAGTGGATTACAAAGACCATCCTTATTACTGCTGAGGAAACTGCAGCCCTCAATTTCTTCGTGTGTCTAAATACAAATAGCTAATAGGTGTAAAAACAGAACTAGAAACCCAGTAACCAGATTTAAGTATTCAGTCCTTAACCATCCTGGAACCTTTCGTT
The DNA here is from genome assembly GCF_017311325.1 of Ursus maritimus. Taxonomy (NCBI): domain Eukaryota; kingdom Metazoa; phylum Chordata; class Mammalia; order Carnivora; family Ursidae; genus Ursus; species Ursus maritimus. The sequence continues at coordinate 21,159,351 of NW_024426230.1, read as the reverse complement.
TTTTAAGACATTCAACTCCATTGGATCCCTTTTCTGTCCTAAATTTCTGATGAACAAATCTTGTCAAGTAATGCCCTTCGGTTTTTATGATAAAATTCTAGTAATATGTGTGAGCTACAGAGAGCTTCAAAAGCTATCATTTTAAAAAACTATTAAAAAAATGCAACAAAAAGTTCTACTTGAAATAGAAGAAAAACTATAAAAAAAGCACTTCATGTTTCCACAACTCTAGAAGGTTCATGTGCAGTCATGGGTGTACTGTCGTACTGCAAAACCCAGATGATGTGGTAACAAACTGTATTCTAAAAATGTAGAATTTTTTTCAGTGTAATTTTCATGAGATTCCTTGTTCATTATTCAACTTTCCTGACTTACTTGTCTTATCACACTTATTACTCTCTGATATATTATTATTTCCTTATCATTTAGTATTGTTTCCCACAGCCAAAATGTTAGCTTTGTGAAAGCTGGGCATTTTTCTTTTATTCTTATTCCCGTTGTTGTTGTTATTGTTAATTTTTTTTTTATTGGACGTTCCTAGTGTCTAAATAAGGAATACTATATATCTCAGTCTAGTTAAGTTCCTGACACATAGTATGCATCAGATAATTTTTTAAGTAAATTAATAATGGCACATGATAAAAATTCCACTATTTATCACTTGCGTGGATATTGAGAAGTAAAAAGCAAAAAGTAATAATTCAAATATTAACTTTTTCAAGATCAAGATCTGGGTGACACTGTTTAAAAAATGAACTAAAACTAATTTAAGAATAGAAGTGTCTCTTTATATGAAGACATTATACTACTTCTACATTTGCATATGGTTTTCATAAAACCCTTTCTTGTAAAGCAGCAGAAAAGAAAGAAAATACTACATCATGCTTATATGTCCCAGTAGAGGGGGATGAAAGAATAAAGCTCATCAGTGACTGCATTTGGACCATAGTAGCAATTGTATACCTTATGAAGTTGTTGCTGAAAGCTCCAGAAGCCCAAGCAACACTGTTCGTGGTGATGAATGATTAAGATCATTGCACAAGCCATAGTTACCTCTCTTTAAGTTTACTTCCAGGCTTAGCTACAGTTCTTCGATGAAGATTGTCATGCCAGGATGGCCCAGGAAAGCTCCAGGCCACACAGGCTCAGTTCTCCATCTTTAATCTCTAGCAGTGAGCCTGGATAGTTCAAGTTAAGGGAAGGTGTAAGCACGGCTTTCTGAAGTGGTTGGGAGAGCTAGAGACGATTACAGATTGTTGAAATAGTGTTTGCAAAGGTATAGAAGCATGGAAGAAGAGGTTTTGTTCTCTTTTATTCATTGATTATCCCCAGTGCCTAGACTATTGGTACAGTACTAAATTGTTGCACACGGATTCAATCATTGTGCAATAATTTAGCTGGACATTAATTCTAGGGGTTATTTTCCTTTCCTTACAGTTTAAAAATATTGCTTCATTGTCTTTTGTATGCACTGGTGCTATTAAGAAGCATGATGTTAATGTTCTTTTCCATCTTTTCTCATTGAATAATCCCTGCTTGCTAGACGCTTCCAATATTTTCTTCTTCTTTGATATTTTTAAGTTTCACTCTAACAAGTTAAAGTGTGTTTGTGTGTCTTTTTCCTATCCTTATGTATACCTTCAGTAGTTTCAAAGTCTTCAATATGAAGTCATTTTAAATTAAAAAAAATTTTATTTTGAAATAATTATAGATTCATGAGAGGTTACACAGAAACATATAGGGAAGTTCCATGAACCACTCCTCCAACCCATTGCCAAGCCATAGACTGACACAAATAGGGTATGTTGTCAAAACCAAGAAATTTACATTGTTACAATCCATGGAATTTAATGGGAATTCACCAGTTATGCGGGCACTCATTCACCCCTCAGTGAAACCTTTTTTACTGTTATCCTGGAAATGCTTTGTCATGTGTAATTATCTTCTTAGAGAAAAAGAATAGGGAAGAAAGAAAACACTCAGATTTGGTTCCTCAGCAGAAAAAGCCTGAATAGTGATCGATCCATAATGATGATGAGGGGCAGGAGAGAAAACAAGTTATGTGCTAAGCTATCTCCTCTTTCTGATGTGACCCTTTTTCCATTAGGGTCTGTAGTTTTCCCATCAGGTCCATTAATCAACCTCTTACTTTAAAGGTGTCTCCAGGGTTGGTTTGGAAAGAGGCAAAAATCCTGTTAAATTTCCTTTCTATGGAGAACCACATTATTGACTACTAAATGCTACCTTTGCTTAATCTGACCTAAAATTTATACCGTGTTCTAATACTTTTGTTGATTCTGTCTGTCTAATTAAAATGATTGACATTCTTTGAATTCCTTGGGTGATCTTGATGTAACATTTCATTTTCTTGCCAAACCCCTACCCCCCCATTTAGTCTTACAGTCTTACCATAGAACATTTGCGTTTAATCTTTCTTTCCCAACCTCCATATATTTTCTTTAAAGGAGCCACTATATCATATGTGGTTGCCATTACTGTACATTATTTATCAAGTACCAAAGAACATGTCAATGAATAATGTTCTTGGAGTTTTGGTTTTACCTCCTTAGACCCACACACTTGATAAATCTGCACTCGGACACCTCATTTGCCTCTTAATTATAACATGTCTAAATCCTGACCTATTCTATCTGAAGCCTGGTCTTTCTCCAGGGTCCCCATTACACTGAGTAGTTTCATCATCCATCCCATTGCTCAAGCCAGAGAGAAACTGGGAATAATTCTTGACCCTTACCTTTATTTCATTTCCCATATCCAGGTCATCCATTTTCCACCAATTTTATCTCTTGAATGTCCCTCAAATCCTTTTACTTTTATCCAACTCTTCCATGATCACCAAGTCCAATTTCTTGCCAGAGAAATTGCCAGAGCCTCTTGCTGAGTAAATTCTTACCTCCTCCAAATTGTTTTCCGTAATTAACCATACATTTTTAATTGCTAATATTTTCTTTTTGATAATCCAAAGTCTTACATATATATTAAGAACTCTGTCATATATTTTGGAAATTTTCTTCCGTGTACTTATCTTCTCATTTAAATGTTATTTTTACTGTGCATGCAACTGAATATTTCCATCTTATGGTTTCTGAATTTGAAGTGTTCTTGGAACAGTCTAGCACACTCAAGGGGCTAAACAAAATCTCAAATGTTTACCTCTACTACTTTTGTGGTTTCACCTTTTGCTTTAAAATTAGGATCTAAATTCCACGTATGAGTGAAATCATATAGTATTTGTCTTTCTCTGACTATTTCACTTAGCATAATGCTCTCTAGCTCCATCCACATCATTGCAAATTAAGAAACAAAACAGATGAACATAGGGGGAAAACGATGAAAGAGAGAAGCAAGCCATAAAAGAGACTCTTAACTATAGAGAACATACCGAGGGTTTCTGTAGGCAGGTGGGTGGGGGGATGGGTTAAATCGGTGATGGAGATTAAGGAGGGCACTTGTGACGAGCACTGGGTGTTGTATGCAAGGGACGAATCACTAAATTCTACACTTGAAACTAATGTTACACTGTATGCTAACCAACTGGAATTCAAATAAAATTTGAAACAAAAAAGAAAAATAAAATTAAGATCTAGCTGTAATTGAGGTAGGTAAATTTTCCAATTTAAGAAAATGGATAAAGATGATTGCAGTCCCCAAAGTAGGCCAGCTCCCGATGGTAATCATGTTATGCATCCCCAACTTATAATTACACATTTTTCAGTGATAATTAAATTAATCTCTCTCTCACTGTATCCTTTCCACATACATACCACTTGCCTCTCAGTAACGCTAGTAGGACTGGCAGATGTAATTATTGTTGTATTAGCTAACACATATGTAATGCTTACTTTGTGTCAAACATTGTTTTGAGTGCTTTCCATCTATTAACGCTTTTAATCCCCCCAACATCTCAATAAGCCAGTTACTAGTTTCGATTTCAAGCTCTGTGAAGAACAAGGATTCTGTCTCATTTGTTTGAGTAACAGGCTCTCAATAGATGGCTTTGAATGGGAATTAATCAACCAATGATATTGTGCAATGTTTTCCATTAAAATAAAATATAATTGACATTAGTTACTGAAAATGCAGTTTCAGGACACCTGGGTGACAGTCCATTAAGTGTCTGCCTTCAGCTTAAGTCATGATCCCAGGGTCCTGGGATCCAGTCCTGCATTGGGCTCCTTTCTCAGTGGGAGCCGGCTTCTCCCTCTGCCTGCCCCTTCCCCCTGCTTGTGCGTTCTCTCTCTCTGACAAATAAATAAAATCTTTAAAAGAAAGAAAGAAAGAAAGAAAGAAAGAAAGAAAGAAAGAAAGAAAATGCAGCTTCAAAATGTCAAATGGCCTCAGGATACACCTTTGCATACATATTGCTTGACTGTTTTCAAAAGTAATATTTTAAGAACATTATGATGACTAAGACATTTTTCTGGAAATAGGAAAGCAGGGCATAGACGTGAGGATGATATCAAGCGTAAATCATATTTAAGCATAGGCATTCTTCAGTAGACATTGATAGATTTTATGCTTAATAAATAAAATAAAATAATAATCGAAATGTGGATTTCACATATAGAGATATGGGTTTTCTGGAAAATCATTTAAATATACTTATTATGTAATAAGACATTGTTTTAATTATCATTTTTTGTGCTATTTGGGGGGACATATAAGTAGCATTTCTTTAAACAAAAGACTGCCGATAAACTGTATTTACTAAGGACAGCTATAGAATAATTTCAGTAATTGTCTAAATTCTAAAATTGGAATCAGGGACACCTGGGTGGCTCAGTCAGTTAAGTGTCTGCCTTTGACTCAGGTCATGATCCCAGGGTCCAACCCTGGGACTGAGCCCCACATCAGGCTCCTTGCTCAGCAGGGAGCCTGCTTCTTCCTCTGTCTGCTGCTCCCCCTGCTTGTGCTTCTCCCTCTGCCTGCCTCTCCTCCTACTTGCACTGCTCACTCTCGCTCTCTCTCTCTGACAAATAAATAAAATCTCAAAAAAAAGAGAGATCTTTAAAATTGGAATCATTTTTGTGTTATAGAAAACACACATATCTAGCTAACCATCTATAGTCGGTAGCATTTTTTTAGAATGAGGTACATGTTGGCTTCTAAAAATGTCCTTTTAAGTGTGATATGTAAAAAGAAGTATAAAGATGTGATGTGTAATAGGACACATCTTTTGTTTAAGTTCTAAGAACTTACAGATTTTGATACTTTCCCTTTAATAAGAAAACTTTGTTGCTAGAACCGTGTGGTACAAAGTTCTAATACAACGTTGTGGTATATTTGTAGTATATTAGATTATTGTTCATTAAAAGTTTATTTCTCCCCAGTCCTGGTCTTCGAAAGAGCGTATCCTTTACTCACAGATGTGGAACTTGGTTACGTGATTTACCTTTGTCATTTTAGAATATATGTAGAAATGATAGAGGCTAGTTCTAAGCACAGTCATTAAAAGACCTTGCAAAGCTCTACTCACCCTCCAAAACCATCTGACTTCGTCAGTGTGAAAAACTGCCTTAGGTGGTTTGGTAATCCAAGAAGGGTAAGAGGCATGTGGGGCCGACCTACATTCAACCCATGACTGGAAGAAAGCCCAGTGAGGCCAAGCTTAAATAATCTGAAATCCAACCAACCGATAGATGTACAAGCGAGGAATGAATGTTTATTGTTTGATGCCATGAAGAACTTCTGGTCGCTTGTTACACAGCATTGTTGTGCAACAGCTAAACGAAGCCATAACTAAATGAAGCAATTATTTTTTTACTTTGACATTGATATATTGATATATCTTAAATCGCAGTTCGGCCAAGTGAATCTTTGATAGAAAACAGTGCTAACAAAGCCATACTCTTATTTATTAGAAATGTCCAGGAAATTTTATGTTACAGTTTTACATTGAATAAACTCAACAGTCTGTTTTTTTTTTTTCCTTAAGATGTATAGAAAAAGAAACAAATTGCTGGTATCTACAGTAATTAAGATTATGTATTGCTGTATACAACTAAAAAGACCAAAATGGATAGGAGCCTAAGTGAGATATACGTGTGTCTCCCTCTCACGAAGAACCAGTTCAGCAGCGGCGTCCAGTGTGACGCGTGCAGCACGGTATCCCCGCAGACCAAGGGTATAGCTTTCTGTTGCACTGTCAGAGGACATGACTTGCATTCTTGAGGTTGCCTGATGATCCAAGGTGGCTGCTACAATCGGAGGTATCACAGCCGAATCACATGCCATAGTCAAGTAAAGACAAACAAAATAAAATAAGATCTTTAAAAAACAGCCAATGAATAAAAACCCTTCCTAGTTGGTTAGGCTGTCTTCCCCAGCCTTCCCAGAAGCACCAACCAGCATTTCTACCTTGATCTCAGTGGCCAGGATTAGGTCACATGACCAAAGGGAGGCCCAGAAACGTAGCAGCCCTAAAAGCTGGGTTCTCTTGCTCAAGAGTCAGGGGACTGGAAATGGGTTAGAACGTGGCAGTTCCAGTGACACTGCTTTATTTTTTTTTTTCACTAAGAAAAGTGTTGTATCTCATTGGCCATAAAATCACTAGAAGGTAAGATTTATAAGTAAGAAAATTTGAAATCTAAATTTTTTAAGACTTGTAAAAAACCTGCACAGTTTGAAAATTATCTTTAAGCTGTTTTAATATATTTTATATAACACTTCAAAATTGGTGTCTCAATTTAACACTGATACAATATAAAAAGAAATTACTCCACTTGGTTCATCATTGTTATTGGGTTGGGTTTTTTTTTTTGTTTTTTTGTTTTGTTTTGTTTTTTTGTGCCCGTTCTTAGGTGAGTTCGAATGTATAAATAAATGTATCAGTCAATGAAGTTGTGTAATGTTTCCCATGAAAAGAGAATATTATTGACATTTTTAAAATCCAAAATACAGTAAGATATGCTCATCTCTATTTATACATCTGTGTGAGCATTGCTTGTTTTTCTTACTGTTTTTTCTTCTAAGCCTTTGAGAACATTTTGATGATTAAGACTTTTTATCATTGGCAATAATTGAATTAAAGCTATAACACACCAATACATTCAAATTTTTATATCATTATTTTCTATTACATAAAGTTTATGAAAACATAGTAACCTCAGGCTTCTCCTGGAGTGTCAAATTGATTGCCCAAGTGGATATTTATTTAAGTTGTATCAAGCTAAAATAGTCTAAGAAAACTTATAATATATTCATAGGGACATCACAAATTTCAACTATGTTTAAATAATATGTCTAAGTACATACTGAGTGCTCAATAATGTTACTATTATTTTAAATAATATTACAAAAGAGTAATCTCTCAGCTCCTTTGGTGGCAATATGTAGGATGGGTAGGAATCAGAATTTACTAGAAGGAAGGAATTCATTAAAAGAAGAAGTTGTTGGGGCGCCTGGGTAGCGCAGTCGTTAAGCGTCTGCCTTCGGCTCAGGGCGTGATCCCGGCGTACTGGGATCGAGTCCCACATCAGGCTCCTCCACTGGGAGCCTGCTTCTTCCTCTCCCACTCCCCCTGCCTGTGTTCCCTCTCTCACTGGCTGTCTCTCTGTCAAATAAATAAATAAAATCTCTAAAAAAGATAAAAATAAAAGAAGAAGTTGTTGATGAGATATGGAAAGTCAGCATTTATAGGATCAAAATATAAAACTATTAGTAATGGGGCGCCTGGGTGGCACAGCGGTTGAGCTTCTGCCTTCGGCGCAGGGCATGATCCTCGTTATGGGATCGAGCCCCACATCAGGCTCCTCCGCCGTGAGCCTGCTTCTTCCTCTCCCACTCCCCCTGCTTGTGTTCCCTCTCTCACTGGCTGTCTCTATCTTTGTCGAATAAATAAAATCTTTATATATATATATATATA
>NW_024426230.1:21149051-21151456 GCF_017311325.1 Ursus maritimus | reverse complement strand
TATATATATATATATATATATATAAAACTATTAGTAATAAACCCAGAACATAGCAAAAGTAAAATATCTTACAGATGTAAAGCAGCACACCATGTTATCCATAAAAATAATTGAAGGACGGATTATGAACCCCTTATATCAAAGAAATGCCAAAATGAAATGCCAGAATCAAAACCCTAAATGCTGATCTATTTGTACGTTCTAGCAACAGTAACTTATGAAGAAAGATGCTGACCAAGCTGCTTAATTCCAGTTTATTAAGGTTGAAATCTATAATGAATTAATCTTCAGGCTGAGTTGTCCTTTCACCTGCTGATCTAAGCATGGCAAGAAAATAATTAGACTATGTTATTTCCCAGCTCGATAGGAAACCAGTTTTTCTTCCATAGTAATTTATCATTACCTGCTAAAGAATGATTATTCTTACTGTTACACATGGTCTTTTGGGTGGTTCTCAATGTTGATGTTTTGTTTTAACAGATGCAAGGAATAAATTCATGGTGGAGGGGATATATGTCAGTAATACATACAAATTCCTTCCCAAGGCAATACGAAATACCCTGTCACTTAATGATTTATATAACAGTTATGATCACAGAACTCAGCCCAACCAGAGCATACATTCACTGGAGTCCTGAATTAAAATTCAAAAGCAGAATCTGCATTCTCTTAGACTGTCAGCACTCACAAAATCAAAAGCTTTTTGTATGACTAACCCTCCTTCTAAAGATAGGTTGGTTATCTTAAATCTGTCAGGCATTGCTATGTAATTCAGTTCAACATAATTAGGCCCTCCCTAGTGTAAAAAGTCCTTTATCCCTTTTCTAAGGGAATGTGAATAAAGTGCACATTAGTCAGAAAAACTTGTGAAAGTAATACATTTAATATAATAATAGGAAGTGGAGAATAGTGATTAAGATTAGGAAAGAGACTTGAAATCGGACAGTATTGGGGTCCTGTATCATCTCTTGCTACTTACCAGCTATGTGTCCTGGGAAAGTTTATTGGTTAAATTTCAGTTGCCTTGTTTGAGAAGATAAGGGTAAGAATAGTAACCTTATTGGAGTTTTATAAAAATTAAGTTAAAAATAACATGTAGAATATTTAGTGCAATACCTGAAAATAGTGAATCCTCAAAAAGTTGGTAGGTATTATTTTATTATTTTTCTTAGTAGACAAAAATACTTTGAGTATTCCCAACTGTCATCCCAAACTGTAATTCCTTAAACTGTGGAAGATAAAGAAAATGCACGTTGGAAGGATCAGCTTTCCTGGTGTCTGGTGGTTGGATTAAGGGAAATACTCTACAGCAGTACCCGTGTAGGCACCCTACTCGCTGGGGTCACAATGAATGGCAAGGAGCCTATTTTAGTATGACTTGTGCTAAAAATACAGAAGAGAATCTTTAAATAACCTTAATCTTTGCAATTAGTTTCTTAATTTCTACATAGAGAACACTGTAGTTGTCAGATTTCTTCCCAGAAATTTAATTATCGTATTGAAATATGAATCTACTGTAACTACATTTTTTATATTTAAAAATGAATATCACTTCATGTTCCTTAAATGACGTTTATACTCCATTTTTAAAAAGTTGCTGCTTGTGTCTTGAAAATTCATGTTTCTCATAATGGGGCATTTTCCCTCAGGTAAAGATGTGTTAGCCTGACCGTGACAAAACTGACAATTTTTCTGAGTCAGAACCACCTGTATTCAGTTCTGCTACATAATAACACATGAGCTTTTTTAAGTCTACATAGGAACTTTATCAAACATTCAAATTTTGTTGCATTTTTACCTTAAAAATTTTATTATAACTATACTATAAAGAGAAACAAGTCTCATTATCAAAAAATGTCCAATAATCAGGGAAAGCTTTGGGTGAAATTGTTTTGATGAAATCGTAGTTATTGGAATTATACATAAGTTCTATTAGTTAAACCAAAAGAACTTATTTTTTATAAACTGAAGAAAGATTATTTAATTGTCGCATCAAGATTTATCTAAACTTGACCTTCATATGTTCTATCCATTATACATCAAATCCTTTAAACTCTACCAAATCACAAGTCTAAACTGTGTTATTCAATATTTACACAATCGTGATTACAAGATCATCAAAGTTATTACTAAGTAACTCCATAAAACATAAAGTAATATTTTTCTTCTTTTCCTTCCCTTTCCTTTCCTTTCCTTACCTTTCCCTTTCCCCTTCCCTTCTCTTTCCCTTTCCTCTTTCCCTTTCGCTTCTCTTTTCTTTCCCTTCCTTTCCCTTCTTTTCTTTCTTTCCCTTCTTTTTTCTTTTTCTTCCTTCCTCCCTCCCTCCCTTTCTTTCTCTCTCCCTTCCTTTCTTCCTCTTTCTTTCTTTCTTTCTTTCTTTCTTTCTTTCTTTCTTTCTTTCTTTC
>NW_024426230.1:21123472-21149041 GCF_017311325.1 Ursus maritimus | reverse complement strand
TTTTATTATTTTTCTTAGTAGACAAAAATACTTTGAGTATTCCCAACTGTCATCCCAAACTGTAATTCCTTAAACTGTGGAAGATAAAGAAAATGCACGTTGGAAGGATCAGCTTTCCTGGTGTCTGGTGGTTGGATTAAGGGAAATACTCTACAGCAGTACCCGTGTAGGCACCCTACTCGCTGGGGTCACAATGAATGGCAAGGAGCCTATTTTAGTATGACTTGTGCTAAAAATACAGAAGAGAATCTTTAAATAACCTTAATCTTTGCAATTAGTTTCTTAATTTCTACATAGAGAACACTGTAGTTGTCAGATTTCTTCCCAGAAATTTAATTATCGTATTGAAATATGAATCTACTGTAACTACATTTTTTATATTTAAAAATGAATATCACTTCATGTTCCTTAAATGACGTTTATACTCCATTTTTAAAAAGTTGCTGCTTGTGTCTTGAAAATTCATGTTTCTCATAATGGGGCATTTTCCCTCAGGTAAAGATGTGTTAGCCTGACCGTGACAAAACTGACAATTTTTCTGAGTCAGAACCACCTGTATTCAGTTCTGCTACATAATAACACATGAGCTTTTTTAAGTCTACATAGGAACTTTATCAAACATTCAAATTTTGTTGCATTTTTACCTTAAAAATTTTATTATAACTATACTATAAAGAGAAACAAGTCTCATTATCAAAAAATGTCCAATAATCAGGGAAAGCTTTGGGTGAAATTGTTTTGATGAAATCGTAGTTATTGGAATTATACATAAGTTCTATTAGTTAAACCAAAAGAACTTATTTTTTATAAACTGAAGAAAGATTATTTAATTGTCGCATCAAGATTTATCTAAACTTGACCTTCATATGTTCTATCCATTATACATCAAATCCTTTAAACTCTACCAAATCACAAGTCTAAACTGTGTTATTCAATATTTACACAATCGTGATTACAAGATCATCAAAGTTATTACTAAGTAACTCCATAAAACATAAAGTAATATTTTTCTTCTTTTCCTTCCCTTTCCTTTCCTTTCCTTACCTTTCCCTTTCCCCTTCCCTTCTCTTTCCCTTTCCTCTTTCCCTTTCGCTTCTCTTTTCTTTCCCTTCCTTTCCCTTCTTTTCTTTCTTTCCCTTCTTTTTTCTTTTTCTTCCTTCCTCCCTCCCTCCCTTTCTTTCTCTCTCCCTTCCTTTCTTCCTCTTTCTTTCTTTCTTTCTTTCTTTCTTTCTTTCTTTCTTTCTTTCTTTCTTTCTTTCTTTCCCTTTCTTCGCCTTTCTTTCCTTTCCTTTCTTATTGAAGTCTAGTTGACATACAATGTTACGTCAGTTTCAGGTGTTCGATGTAGTGTTTGGAAAACTCTATGCATTGTGCTACACTCCCCACAATTGCGGTTCCCATCTGTCACCATACAATGCTATTACAGCACCATTGGTTATATTCCCTATGCTGAACCTTTGACTTGTTCATTCCTGTGACTTATTCATTCCATAACTGGAGGCCTGTGCCTCTCAATCCCCTTCACCTTTTTGCCCAGCCCCCTCCCTTCTGGCAATCACTAGTTTGTTCTCTGTATTTATGGGTCTATTTCTGTTTTGGGTTCGGAGAGAACATTATCTTTATTCATGCAACCTAAGGTTCTGCAAAGTTAAAAAAACAAAAATGTTTCCTTGAGCATTCCCTGAGCTTAGTGTTAGCGGTTACCTTTCAAATGCCATGTACGTTACAAAGGCTCCAAAATGTTCACGCGAGGGGTGGGAAAAGAAGGCTAGCAAGATTCATTTGAACATTCAGTCTGTTCTGTATGTCTTCTGAGATACTATATTTATTTTTTTCTCTTCTCTTTTATTATTTTATTTTTTGAGTTTTTATTTTTAGAAGCAGTAATTCTACACATGGTACTAGAATAAGTGAAAATAGAATAATATAGATTTAAAGTTAATTAAAATTTAAGGTTAATTATTTAGCTACTTCATTGAATTACTTGGGATTAAATTAAAAAATAACTATAATGTTTAGAACAGATAGTAGTCACTCAATAAATATTAGCTATTTAATATTCTCATGTAATTCTAATATATTTTAAAAGATTACATTGGGAATGTAAAGTTAAGTCACATAAAAGATATATAATAAATAGTTGAGTGTGTAAAATGCTAGTCTTTGTTTCAACCCCTTCACTCAGTGTTCAGCTATCACAGAAACTAAATTTTTTTCAGGGGGCTAAAAGACTTCCTTTTATTCAAAGTTCTATTCTAATATTTGTCTTATTTTTTTCTGGAACTACGTTTTTAACTTTAAGTCATAAAACTCTTAATATATTTAGAAAGTGTTTGGCTTGATTTTTCTTCTATTTCTTCCATTTCTATGGTCACTGAGCAAGAATGTTTCATTTGGTTGTCACTGAAGATTTTGTTCTATGTGCCTAATGTTTAGTTCTCATTTTTTAAAAATCATCCTTGAAATATATTTACAAGATCTTTCATTTATATACCGGGGATACTTTCCAGAGACTCTGACAAATCTCCAATTCACATACCTATATGAGCAGTGGTTCATTAGGTAGACAAGGAAAGAAAACGTGGGAAACTACCTGAAAGACTAAAATTCACTGGAGCTGCAGACCCATTCAATGCTGTCTTTACCTGAGAGTTGTTTTGTTCTTTTCTTTGTTTTGTAATTAGGTAACTATTATGGTAAAGAATGTAAATTAGAAAAACTGTAGGGAATAACTTTCAAGACATTCAAAGCTAAATACAGTGTCTTTCTAATGCTCTTTGATGTTAGTTTATCATTTAAGTCAATTCTTTAAATCGAAACTCTTTGATTGCGAAAGGACAGTTAGGAATTTGAAATATTAACAAATGCATTTTTAAAATTATTGTAATCTTTTTTTTTTTTTTTTAACCAACTGCTCCATTATTATTTAAGGTTACAACAGAGGATGCTGAGGTTATGGTCCATGAATGTGAAGACACATTTCAAGAACGTGAAGACAAACCCACGAGCACTAAATTAAAAAGATGGCAAATGAGCTCTGAATAGATCTTTTAAAATCTAAGCAAAAACAGTAGCCTTGAAAGCCTAAGCTTTAAATCAGATGGAAGCTGTGGTAGTGAGGTGGACAGGAGGTGGTTGAGGGAGAGAGAGCGTTGAGTTCCAAAACCTTTATGTCAGGGATAAAAACACTGGAAGAAATTCCCATACAAATACACAGAATCCCCAGGCATGAGGAATATTATAAAATAATTGAGAGAAGAGCAATAGAATAAGCCCTAAACATTCCCTGAGAAAGGTACCTACAGCCCATGTGAATAGGTAAGGCTATCTCACCTCTCAGTGTGCAGCCCAGAAGGAATGGCCTGGAAGTTGTGGGTCTTGGCAGAATGAGCCCTGGAGTAGCACAGTAGCCCAGACTGAGTCAGATTTTCAGGTCCTGGGGCCTGGCTGTCTTTTGGTGGCACGGGGGAAGCAGTCAAGATGTACCGAAACCTCTGAGAAATGGCAGAGAGAGTGCTTAGACCCAAAGAACCTATGATTTGCCAAAGATGTAGGCTGAATAGAAATATTGACCCAGAGGCCAAGGCAGGTTCAAAGATATAAGCAAAAGATGCTAGTAGAGGACAGGAAAGACCAAATGAAATTGACTGAAGATCAGTAGGAAACAGGATAATCTAAACAATAGGCATCCTTTCTACTACCGTGCCGGGAGCTTAAACCAGGGAATAGGTTTAATTACTTCCCCAGGTAGTACTCAGTACTCGAAGTGATTGCGTTTCAAATCTGAGTTTATCAAGTTCAAATCTTAAATATATTGAGTTCAACTTGAGTTGTCAAAAATAAGTTTTTCAAAAAACATTAGTTTTTCATCATCAGGATGAGGCAAGCAAAATTCAATTTTAGAAATATAAGTAACATTCAATGTCCAGGACATGAAATGTGCACTTTCTCTAATGGCTAGTGAATGTAGCTTTCTATCACTCCTCAGTTATATGCTGTAATATTATTCCGATCCCCACGCTTTGGAATCAGATTTCCCAGATGTTGTGTAGTAGTTAGTTGTCCCTACTACTAGTTAATATAACATCAAAGGAATTTTTAATCATGCAGAGTCTCACTACCTAAAGCAGCTGTTCTTATTTTGTATAACCTTTTAATAGGGTTCTGTATTTTACACAGCCGTAATAATATTGTTTATGTTTTGCACTCTGCTACTTTAACTTTACATTATCTTAGACATTTCCCATGTTTCTCCATCCTCTTCAAAATCATAACATTCATCATCTTGGTAAACAATAATTACTTAAATCAAATTTCCTAAAATAAGTTATTAACCAATTATTAACTGAGATCACTATTAAGTAGTATCTGTTATTTTGTTTATGGATAAATCTGAAATTAAAATCTACATGAATACATGCATTACTTATGTTAAATTATGAGAATATATTTTCAAGTCAAAAGATTTTAGGGTCACTGTGGCTGTTCTCAGTTTTTACAAAATAAGATTACAATGAAGTACAAGGCCATCTGTCCTGAAAGACGACACTGTCCTAATTCCTCAATTCTGTCTCCCCACTCCACCTTCCTAATGTTCCGTGTTTGGAAACCCTTATATCCTAGTTATTAAAATGAACTCGCCAGCATTTGGGCAATAGAGGAAGTTATTTAGCAGACAATATTGTCTATCCAGATACAGACTTTGCTCTGTATACATTTCTGTCAATCTGATTGTCACCACAGTTGCATTTTTGACATTCTCTGAATTCTGATTTAAACACGGACGCCTACATGCTTTCTAAAAAGCCTTTAATATTGCAACGTGATATACACCAAGAGAGGAGAGATGAAAAATACTATGTACTTGGCAGTGACCTATCCCATTTGTAACAATGGAAATGCAATGAAAAGCAGTAGGTGTTGCCCACATACCTCAGAAGACAATACAGTATCTTCAGTGAGTAGATGTTGATGTACTTTGTGGACGGACTCGTTACAAATCAACCTGCTGAAAGCTTCAGGCTGGCTTTCAAGCAGAGCTCCGTAACTTTCACTAAACAGGATTCAATTAAGAAAAATCATGCTAGCTTCCAAAGAGGAATGGCAGACAAAAACTATTAAACACCTGTATATCTAAAAGAATGTACTGTCACTTCCAAAGGCATTAATATCTTGAGCAAAGTCTGAAAAACCAAGTATTTCAAGGGTGTTGAAAAAAGTGTCTCTAATTCAGATTTCGTACTGTGAAAAGAATAACATTCAAATTCGTACTAATGAAGGAAGAAAGGGTATGTAATCAAGGATAAATATATACTAGTATTAGTTAGTAGAAAATAAAAATAAGGTACATTTAATGCCACGCTATTTATTAACCCTTTACCGCTAAGGTGTTACTAAAATAATAATGCATCTTAAAACCCATGTCATCTTTAATTGAGACTATAAGCCATCCAAATGTTATCTTAGCTAGTTTAGGCTCGGTGGAATAATTATAAGAGTATATGATTTAGGGTCTGTAATACCTGGGTTTTCAACATGAACTGTTATTTTTACTAGCAATGTAGCTGGTAAATATGAATGGAAGTTTCTGATAAAATGGGTGTATCAGTATCTTTCTTTTTTTTAAAGATCTTTTATTTATTTCAGAGAGAGTGTGTGTGTGCACAAGAAGGGGGACAGGCGGAGGGAGAGGGAGAAGCAGACTCCCCGCTGAGCAGGGAGCCCGCCCAGCCCACACAGGGCCCTGAGATCACAACCTGAGCCGAAGGCAGACACTTAACCCACTGAGCCACGCAGGTGCCCCTATCAGCATCTTTTTTATAGGTTACATCAAAATAAATGGTATAAACTGTATATATGTCTTATATTCAGTTGTGCACTCTCTCTTCTCCTTCAGGTTCTCTCTTACACAGTACCTTTCATTGGAGTTCATTATCATGCTGAAAGAGGTTTATTTCCAAAAGGAAAAGGAAAAGACAGCAGCTTCCCCCTCCTCAGTCACATTTCAGAATTCATTGCAGACTTCTACTTAAAGGAGCTAATTTTGTTCCTTTTAAAACTAAAAAAAAAAAAAAAAAAGTAATTTTTTTTTCCTTCTGAAGCCTTTTCAATGATAGCTTTTTAGCTATCTTCTGTGGTAAAAACAGTAAACCACAGCTTTTAATGAAATGCTTCATTGTAGGGGACTTCTAGGTTTTGATTGCCTAGGTTTCTAGGCTTCCCTTAAATCATCTGAAAAGAGTGTATCTCCTAGGAAAAGTAAAAGTTAAATGGAAATTTTTAGAGAAGATTTTTTATCGCATTGCTTTCATATGAACATGTGTATGGGGTATGTGCACGGTCGGGGCGCCACGGTCTCTGAGGGTTCCGTGGTCTTACCTCCGCACAGTGGACTAATGTTGCGTTTTCTTATGTGTATGTGCAGACACTGCATCTGGTTTCACGTTTTTACATTGGCACAGCTCAGTGAGATAGAATATGAAATATTTAATTGCTTACCCCTCAACTGCTGAAGTATATACTTTCATTACAACTTTAAAATTAAAGACTTGGAATCAAAGTTATTGCTTTTTTAATACACATATGAAATTCTGTACTCTAGTTTGTAATAAGTACCAACATCGTTGTACCCGCCTACTAAAATCACTTGAGGAGAGTATCTCATTATAACAACAGGATACCTACAGTCCTCCCTTGGGATGTTCTACAAGTATCGAGTGGTTTTGAACTTATATTAACACCCAGAAAAGTACACCTTGATTAAACTTGCTTGTCCTTAGATAATAGTTAAATGTCAAATCATTTATATATATTTTTGTGAGTTTAAACTACTTTTATCTATCTTCCGAAATAATACGTTGCCTTTAGTTTAAAATCTAAAAACAGTGAAAGATATCGTCATTTACATTCTATTATTTTGTAGAATACTTGACTCCAGAACTACTAGGAACTTTGTAGTGTCTGGTATCAACTATGCATGAGTAAAAACCTTCTGGGCAGTTAGGTTCTGTGTCCATTGTACCCATGTCTATCAATTCAGTGATCGTATGTGGTTATCGGTAAGTATGTTGGACTTTCTGCTGCACCCCTTGGAGGCCAGTTAAATATACACTACATGCTAGAATTTAATCTGATCACATCTTTATCAAGTTATTGACCAGACACTGCAGGTATAAAAACTATTAAGAAATTGTTGCTGGCATAGAATCTGTATGCAAAAAGTATTATAAGTGTAGTATAACTAAATAAATAAAGGCTCTGGTAAAAAAAAAAAGAAAAAAGGAAGGGAGCAATAAGTTCTGGGGAAGCAAGGAAAAAGTGATGAGGGGAAGAGTCATTGTGGGTGTAACCAAATTTTGCAGATGCTACTCTCTGGCTACATGACCTTAGAGAGTTACATTAACTTCTCTCTGCCTCAGTTTCCTTATTTGTAAATCAAGGCTAGTATTAGTTCTGACTTAGTAGAGGTTGTGCTAGATTAAATGTAAGAAGTATAATACAGTTAACATAGTGCTTGGTCATATAAGGGCTAACAGATATAGTAGGGTATTTTTGTTTTCGTTTTTATTAGTTTTGTTTTTAACTTGACTTAAAAATGCAAGTTAGGCAGTAATAAATCTAGAGGTGTTAGAAGAAGCTACTAGTATCAAAGAGGTGGTCTAGCAAGAGTGAGCCTCACCAAATGTAGCTCCAGGCCCATCCGCATCTAACCTGCCTTGTAGCGGCACCTGCCTGGCTCAGTACGTTAAGTGTCTGACTCCTGATTTCAGCCCAGGAGGGAAACAGAACCACTGGTACTTAAGACTTGAAATTTTGGTTTTTAGCGAGATTGTCCCACGATTCTCCTGGATGCCTAGATGCGAGGGCCACTGATACAGAGTATCAAAACCCACAGCATATAAAGCTCTGGGGACCATCAACATCCAGAAGTCAGGAGAAGGCACAGCAGCGCGGCAAGAGAGAGGAGAAGCCACAGATGTAGACGTGGGAAACACCACGAGACGGCACCATTGCCTATCTCTTTTATTTTACAGTCCTCTCTTTGAAAAACAAAGGGAAATATTTCAGTCATACACAAAAATATCATCCTAATGTGTATATCTATCACCAGTCTAAAGAAACAAAAAAATCACCAAATACAGTGAAGTCCTTTGTTTACCCCTCACAGGTGCATCTTCTTTTGGCACTCTCCTAACCCTCCTGACCCGTAGGATCTTGAGCTTAGCATTTACTAGTTTTTGCATTTCTTTATACCCAATACATAGCTATGCATCCCTCTTCAAGATACATACTTTGAATTTAATTTTTATAATATGCCTGTTTCAAAATTAAGTTTAGTTCGATATTACTTTTGTGAAATTTGTCCAGCATGATGCATAGAGCTTAGGTTCATTTTTCCTGCTATATTTTGTGTTACATTTTATGAAGAGTCTACGGTTTTATTATTTTATCTCTTATTGAGGTTTAGATCATTTTCTGTGTTTTCTACGCCATGAATATTTCTGTTTGTGTGTGTACAAATGCAAGAGTTTATCTGTTCTCATTGTAATAGTGTTTTTATTGCCAAATTGCTCCTCAGCTTACGTACTCATCAAGACTATATTTTTAGAAGACGATTTCCCACGATGTCTTGCTTTTTTGCATATCGCGTATGCAGAAACACTAACTGTCTTTTTATTCCAGCCTATCTTTTCAAGGTCATTTGTGGAGCTAGCATCCGTAGAAAACAGAGATATTGTCTCGCTTTAGAGCAGAGGAAGGTCTGTCTAACGTCCAGTGTAATAAATACAGCGTTGCCCTCTTCGGTAATGCTTGAGCAGGTTTTGTCACTGTCAGTCATAAAATACTAAAGTTTCTTTTTTTAAGTTTTTATTTAAATTCCAGTTAGTTAACATACAGTAGAATATTAGTTTCAGGTTACAATATAGTGATTCCATACTTCCATACGACACCTAGGCTCATCACAACAAGGGCCCTCCTTCATCCCCATCACCTAGTTAAGCCCCTCACCTTCCTCCGCTCTAGTAACCATCAGTTTGTTCTCTAGAGTTAGGACTCTGTTTCTTAGTTTGAAGCTAGAGAGTATTATGCTAAGTGAAATAGTCAAAGACAAATACCCTAGGATATCTCTCATGTCTCTCATATGTGGAATTTAAGGAACAAAACGAATGAGCAAAGCGGGGAAAAGAGAGAGAGATACTAAGCTTTTTTAAGCTCAGCGTCCCTCAGCTGTGATACAAACCCAAGGCACGTACAAAATCCATGTGGGGACTTGTCCACCCCCCCCCCCCATGGGACTTAGGAGACAAGGGGAACCGGTGTGAATGTAGAGCTTCTGCTGTATGCTGTGTCCTGAGTCCTTTTCTTTGATCTCGTTGTCTCTAGTCTTCTGCTACTATCTGTAACACTGTTGCAGGCTAACTCCTTCCCTTGTTAAGTGGACTCAAACCTTACCCATCCCCCCACTCCTCTCACTCTCCCTGTTCTTGACTTGTATAAAAATGCTCATTGTTTTATACCCACACCAAACTTTAATATTGTTTTTTATAAGTTTTTGTTTATCTGATGATGGAAATGGTATTATGATTTTAATTTCCATTCTCTTAGTACATGGTGAGGCTGAGCCTTTTCTTTAATTGGTTATTTGGGTTTCTGCATCTATGAAATACCTGTTCCTATTAGCCTGATTTTGCTCTTGATTAATTTTTCTAAGTTAGAAGAGTATTAATATAATCTATTTAGCTGTACATGTTCTAAATATCTTATAAATATCTTCTTCAAACGTCTGTCTTTATCTTAGCTGTTTAGTGGGGAGAACTGATGAGAACTTTTTATATCAAAATTTTAAAATTAATTTCAAACTTATGATTGGCTAATTTACCAGTCTTTTCCTTTGCTAATTGTGCTTTTCTATCCTGTTTAAGAAATCAATGTCATACTTGGAGTCATGGTGATATTCTTCTGTATTATTTTCTAAGTAGTTTAACTTTTGCTTTTTAATTTTGTCTTATTTGATCTTTGTGAGACTTTTTCTTTTCTTTTTTTCTTTTTTTATTTTAAAGATCATATCCATTCATTTCAGAGAGAGAGAGAAAGAGTGTGCACACAAGCAGGGGAACGGGGCAGAGGGAGAGAGAGAAGCAGACCCCCTGCTGAGCAGGGAGGCCAATGTGGGGCTCGATCCCAGGACCCTGAGATCATGACCTGAGCTGAAGACAGATGCTTACCCTACTGAGCCACCCAAGCACCCCTTCCTGAGACTTTTTCTATATAAGATGAGAGCTAGACATCAAATTCATGGGTTTTTTTTTCCATACACATAACCAGTTGGATGATAAATCTTATTTTGTCTTCTATGTGAAAAACCCCACAAATATATATATGGGATTTGTTTTATTCCATAATTTTATTTGTCATTTTTCTATACTGTGTTAATTGCATATATTTGAGATTTACATATCCAGAAGTATAACAGATTAGGCTGTATAATTAAGAACAACTCACCCTCAGAAAACAAGCAAATATATACATATTTGAAAAAATATGTATGCACATTTAATTATATAGTATGTATGTGCATATATATTACCAGGTAAAAATGTAAGGAAAACTGGAAACACAAAGTATTTTAGTTGGAATATCCCACCCAAATTGCTTTTGCCTTCAGCTTCTCACCAACCCACACAAACTTGAACTTTGAGTCTTATAGTTTGGCAGTGGTGATCAAACAGGAATCAAAACCCAAGGTCTGGGCGCCTGGGTGGCACAGCCGTTAAGCGTCTGCCTTCGGCTCAGGGCGTGATCCCGGCGTTACGGGATCGAGCCCCACATCAGGCTCTTCCGCTATGAGCCTGCTTCTTCCTCTCCCACTCCCTCTGCTTGTGTTCCCTCTCTCACTGGCTGTCTATCTCTGTCAAATAAATAAATAAAATCTTTAAAAAAATAAAAATAAAAATAAATAAATAAATTAATTAAATAAAATGAAAGCAAAAGTGAACCACACTGTTGACGCGCTTAGGAGCATGTCAGAAACAAAGGTATATCTCTGAGGGAATATAACTGTGTCCTAGATGGCAAAGAACCCCCAGTAATAGTATTTTTAGTTACATGATCAACACACAGTTAAAAATAAACAAGAAAATACAGAGAAAAGTATCAAGAACAAGGATACTATACACTTCAGATATAAAAATATTATAAAGCAACTATACTTACACTACTTATGTGAATAAAAGAAAACTGAAGATGTATGCAAATAAAAGAAAATTATCAAGTGGCAGAATAGATTTTTTTTAAGACTTCATTCCTTTAGAGTAGTTGTGGGTTCATAGTAATACTGAGCAGAAAGTACCATGAATTCCCATATACTCCCTGCCCAGCACATGCTTAGCCTCCACCAGTAACAACATCACCCAACAGAATGATCCATTTGTTACAACTGATAAACCTACACTGATCCATTATTATCAGCCAAAGTCCATAATTTATATTAGGGTTCATTCTTGGAGTTGTATGTTCTGTGGGTTTATAATTACATGTATCCACCGTGATATCATCATACGGAGTAGTTTCACTGTCCCCAGAATTCCCTGTGCTCAGCTTATATATACCTCCCTCCCCTCAACTCCTGGCAACCACTGATCTTTTTACTATATCCATAGTTTCACCTTTTTCAGAATGTCATGCAGTTGGAATCATACAGTATACAGCCTTTTCAGATTGGTTTTGTTCACTTAGTATATGCATTTAAGTTTGTTTTATGTCTTTTCATGTCTTAATAACTCTTCTTTTTGGCACAGGTAATATCCCATTGTCTGGTTGTAGCACTGTTTGTCTGTTCATCTTCTGAAGGACAGCTTGGTAGCTTCCAGGTTTTGTCCATTATGAATAATGCTGCTATAGACATCCAGTCATGGGCAGATTTTTGTGCAAACATAAGTTTTCAGCCCCCTTAAGTAAATACCAAGGGACACAATTGCTTGATAATATGGTAAAGGTATATTTAGTTTTGTAAATGAAAATGAAACAAAACCCAAATTATCCTCCAAATTGGCTATACCATTTGCATTTCCATTAGCAATGAATGAAAGTTACTTTTGCTTCCCAATCCCATCAACATTTGGTGTTGCCAGTGTTCTGGATTTTGACTATTTTAATAGGTACGCAGTGACATCTCATTGTTTTAATTTTTATTCCTATGATGACATACAGTTCAGCATCTTTTCTGTTAAGATCCATGGTCCATTTTTTAACTGGGTTGTTTTCCTGTTGTTGAATTTTGAGACATGTTTATATATTTTGGATGTGTCTTTTGCAAATATAGTCTCCCAGTCTGTGCTTCTCTTTCGGTTGTCTGGAAACTGTCTTTTGCAGGGTAGAAAATTTTAATTCAGAGAAGTCCAGCTTATCACCTATTTCTTTCATGGATTGTACTTTCGGTATTGTATCTAAAAAGCTCTTGCCAAACCCACAGTCATCTAGTTTTTCTCCTATGTTATCTTCTGGTAGTTTTGTAGTTTTATGTTTTACATGTAGGTCTGTGATCATTTCCAGTTAAATGTCATGAAAAGCATAAATTTTGTATGTAGATTCAATATTTTGCATGTGGAGGCCCAGTGTTCCATTGCAGTTTGCTGAAAAGACTGTTTTTGCTCCACTGCGTTATCTTTGCTCATTTGTCAAAGATCAGTTGACTATAAACAAGATGTGGTATATATACAGTGGAATATTAGCCCTAAAAAAGAATGAAATCTTGCCATTTGCAATGACATGGATGGAGCTAGAGAGCATTATGCTAAGTGAAATAAGTCAGCCAGAGAAAGACAAATACCATATGGTTTCACTCATATGTGGAACTTAAGAGTCAAAACAAACGGGCAAAGGGGAAAAAGAGAGGCAAACCAGGAAACAGACTCAACTATGGAGACCAAACTGATGGTTGCCATGGGGGAGGTGGGTGGGAGGATGGGTTAAATAGGTGATGGGATTAAGGAGTGCACTTGTCATGATGAGCACCAGGTGATGTACGTAAGTCCTGAATCACTGTATTGTATACCTGAAGCTAATATTACATTTTATGTTAACTAACTGGAATTTAAATAGAAACTTAAAAAAAAGAATAAAAAAAGAAGTAAACTATCTCTTCAAACCTCTGTATTGATTGAGACTGCAGTTGAAACTATTGTTTTATCCTCTGACTCTTAATAATTAAAAATGGCATATTAAGTCTGTTTAATCAGCCAAACTACTCTGTGATAATTTGGTAATTATCTGCAAAATCTACAAAATTTGTTGCTTATTATAGAAACTTGAACTTTAATAAAATGTATTCATATAATGTAATGTACTTTCTTATTTAATAAAATTTCAGAATGCTTTTTTGCCCACTTGTTAGAACACAGTAAGTCTCTCTGAAGAAAATATTGGGGATATTATTACATAATTCTTTTGATTTCAGGCTGGACAGCAGCGTTGGTGGGAACAGGAGATTAAAATAAATGGAAATATTCAAAAAGGAGAATTAATTACATATAACTTGACTGAGTTAATTAAACCAGAGGCTTATGAAGTCCGACTAACTCCTCTCACCAAATTTGGCGAAGGAGATTCAACAATTCGTGTCATCAAATATAGTGGTAAGTAGT
Organism: Ursus maritimus; assembly: GCF_017311325.1. Classification (NCBI taxonomy): domain Eukaryota; kingdom Metazoa; phylum Chordata; class Mammalia; order Carnivora; family Ursidae; genus Ursus; species Ursus maritimus. The sequence goes on along the minus strand of NW_024426230.1, from coordinate 21,135,398 downwards.
CTTTTATTTAAAAGTATTCATTTGCAGGGCGCCTGGGTGGCACAGCGGTTAAGCATCTGCCTTCAGCTCAGGGCGTGATCCCGGTGTTCTGGGATCGAGCCCCACATCAGGCTCCTCCGTTATGAGCCTGCTTCTTCCTCTCCCACTCCCCCTGCTTGTGTTTCCTCTCTCGCTGGCTGTCTCTATCTCTGTCAAATAAATAAATAAAATCTTTAAAAAAAATAAAAAATAAAAATAAAAGTATTCATTTGCATGTTAAACTGTCTGGAATATGTACATTGCAACTATCTATTAAATTTAGAAAAAACTAAAATTCAGCATACTGATCTTCTGCATCATCAGCCAGGTGACAAAACAAAACAACCAGCAAATAAACAAACAAATCTAGAAAACTTAATCACTATAAATTGTAATATTTGATTTAAATGTAGACATGTAGAATAATGTTTCAGTTAATACTGAATCAATGCGATGATGTCAACAATGTCTCTTTATCCTCTATCCCATGCTATGGTACAATAATTCTGCATTTTTCCCAAATTCTTGATGTCCTTAAAATTTACATCATTAAGAAGTTAGCAAATGTTATCAAAGCTTGTTTTTTAATTGATAGACTTGATGTTTTAAGCATTTTTAGATTTACAAAAAAAAATCAAGCAGGAAGTAGAGAGAGCTTCCGTATGTGCCCTTTCCCCCAACACAGTTTCCCGTATTATTAACATCTTTCTTTAGCAAAATTTCATGCAAAATATTGAATCTAAATACAGACTTTTTACTTTTTGTGACATTTAACTGAAAATGGATCACGGACCTACATGTAAAACATAAAATTATTAAACTACTAGAAGATAAAGAATACTGACCTATTGTTATTAAAGCAAGCAGTTTACATTAGTGTTTCTTATTGTGTTGTGCAGTTATATGAATTGTGAGAAGTGGATAATATAATTTATTCACCATTACAGTATCGTACAGAATAGTTGCACTGCCCTAAAACTCCCCTGCTCCATTTATTCATCCCCGTCCCCTCCAAACCTGACAACCACTAATCTTTTTATCGTCTATAGTTTTGTTTTTTCTAGAATGTTGTAGAATTGGAATAATGGGGCATATAACTTCTTCAAACTAACTTATTTAATTTAACAATATGCCCTTAAGTTTTTTCCATGTTTGAGGCTTGATAGTGCATTTCTTTTTATTTTTATTTCTTTTTATTCTTTAATATCCCATTGTACAGATGTATTGCAGCTTGTTGCTAATGTTAAAAATATCTAATTGTATGTGGGTATGTTCGTGTGCATGTTAATGAAACAGATTAATATTTTATCAATTGAAATTTATGTGAATTTTTTCCGTTGAAATTTATGATATTTAGCGACTACCTCTAAAATTGTCAGTATATTTTTCAGGGTTGAATGAATCATTGGCCAACTATTTCATATTTATTTCATTACTTTAGTGAAATATTATTCTCTTTATCATTGATTACCAGGACTGGATTTAAAAAAAATAATAGAATGTGTTTCTTTGCAGTTGGAGTTCTCCATTCAGTTTAGCATTAAGCATGTTTTTCCTACTTAAGAGGGAAACTGAATACTATCAAAAGTAAAAAAATACAGTGAAATTATTAAAATCTCATTAGAGTTGCTTTTCACATGAAATCCCTTATTTTCACTCTCTTCTCAACAATTATATATATTCAATTTTCAATAAAAAAGATGAAATACAATGTAGAGTAGACTATTAATAGAAGATCACGGATGTAAAAGCATTAGAATAACTGAGTATCTTTTTCTTGAATACGGTCCTTTAAAAATATACATTTGTAAAAGCATTAGAATCACTGCACATCTTTTCTTGAATGTGGTTCCTTAAAAAGATACCATTTTTGTTAATGACAACACATAAAATTTGATGACGGTAACAATTGCTATTCAGTAATTACCTCCATGATTCCATTGGGCACACAATTAGATAGCATCTCAATATATTTTTTCTGAAGTTTTAGTTTTATATATTTTATAAAATATGAATTATTGTCTCCTCTTATCTAAGTTTTATGCTCCCTGCCCCTAAGTTATAAAACTGTAGACACCTCAATATGAAGGGGCATTAGAACAATGCACTGATATCCATGTTTTTAAAAAGAAGAAGATACTAGGACACTGAAAGTTTCAGTGTCCTGCAGAATTAAACAACTATGAAATGACAAACTCTGAACAGAACTAGGTCTAGTTCACCCTTTCATGGCAGAGGATCCATGTTGCTTTGCTATGTTTAAAAATGATATGACTTTTCTTAAAGAGAAATAGAGAAACAAATCTTTATAAGCTCAGTAGTTTTACTGAAAACTCTGAGGCAACAGAGTAAAATGAAAAGTAAATCTGGAAAATAGATGTTATGGTAGTTTCAACTTTATCTTTACATTCTTAGGCATACTTATCAAAATCTTAAACATTTTATTTAAAATTACTTTTATATAATATAGATTTGGGTAAAGTTTACTTAAATGGTACCTAGATGTTTATGAAAAATGATACATGAAAGTTCAATTGTAAAAAAAGGGCTCACTGCAATATTTAGAATTTAGAATGGAAATTTTTACACGGTTAAATCTGCTGCTTTTAGTGAATTTGATGACTAGTAATATCGTAGCAGAAGATTCAGTTAAAACTCAGTGTGGTTGGAGGTTAACTGTAGGTGTGACATATTTTTTAGAACCAAACTAGAATTCAAAGATGCTTACTTCTTTGTGAGATAATACATAGACAATTTAAAAATTTCATAATATTTTAATTATGAAATTATTTTCATTTCTACTAATTAATTTTCAAATTATAATATATTGACATCTTGCAAGAAAAATAATTATTATTTTTTCTCCACTCAGTGGAACTAGTAGGTATATAGTTCCCTCTCTACTTACTTATTTCATAATTGGCAACGGGGAAACAGAATCAGAAAAACAAAGTAATAGAAATTGTCTATCTTCTGTAAGAGATAGTAAAAATATGTGATTGAGAAACTCACTTTGTTAAAATTGATCTCAATGTACTAATGTAACAATTACTAGGAACATGCTTAGGCTCGTGTATGCATTTTTTACTATCATACTTCATTTGTACAGTCCAAGTTTAACAAGTGGTTAATGGAAAACACTAGAATTAAAAACAGAGCAAACTTCTGCAAGTTAGATTATCTGCCTATTGTAATCTTGGGAGACCCCAACAATGCTTTACTTCATCCAAAATGAATTTTTTCCTCAAAGTGATAAAATAATCAGATACACAGATACCATTTTGTCTGTTAGATTAGATATATTTTTGTTGTTGTTTCAGTAAAATGTAAAGTATTCATTTCTCTTCATGTAGAAATCAATTGTCACTTGTATTGTAAACACAGTTTTTTGAGATAAATATGTCTTCTGGTGCACAAAAACACAACTGTATTGCTTGTTATTTGAAAACAAAGCAGGACTGGTGTAGCTATTTGTTTTAGGGTGCATGTAATAACATGCTATAAGGATTGCTTTATTTTCATATACACCATGTTATTTTCACCAGAAGTAGATAACAGCAAAAAAACTAAAGTGTAATTTTTGTTGGATAATTGCTTTCATTGTTAAAACATCTAGATTCTAGGTTGGCCTACTGTCAGCCTGAGGTTTGATTTCTGGGGGTTTTTGCACTGGTTAAGACATAAAAGATGAGCAACTCTGTTCCTTGGAAAATGAACGAATCCCACATGCTATTTAGCATTGATCTTTTGGGTACTTTGAGACTGTTCTTGCTGAGCTCCAAAGTAGATTCTATTCAATCCTCTAGAACAAAATGGATTGCACACATAATTCTCCATGGTCACCGTGGGGAAGATCATTAAGTTTTGATAAGGAACTATGAGACACTGATTAGACTTTTATTTATAAAAGACATTCAAGCCATACTAACATTATTTTTTGTTTTTCTTGTAGCTCCTGTTAATCCTCATTTGAGTAAGTATATTTTTATTTTAATAATGGTACAGCATTTCACAGTTAAGAAAAGTAGAAAACTCATAGGCAGATAAAGATTATTAGTAACCGTTCATATTTGGTTTAAAGTGGGATGGCCTAGAAACAGTAAAACTGGCATTAAATATGAATTGTGAATTTTAAATTTCGACGGATATGGTTATAAAGACAAACTGTTTAATATTGATCATTGATTTTTATAAGTTTTCCTAAATATGCAGCCATTTCCTCCAACTTAACATTTGTTATTTGTTTAATTATGGGATTATGTTTTTCTTTTGTGGCAATGCATATCATTTATATTACTATTATGTGTTTCTCTAATTTTTTTTTTTAATTTCTCTATTCCAGTTACAAAAGACTATAGTTAGAAAGTTGGCATTTGAATGGTTTAATCAAGATTTTCCATACATCACTGGTCTATATCCCCATTGTTAATGAAGAAGATAATCTGTTCACCATCCTCTTGAATATTTCACATTAGAGATTGACTTTGTCTTCTATCTCGTGTCTACGAATATATTGTTCTTGGCTAATAAAAGAATGGAGAGCCACCTTTACACTCTTACTCCCATCCTTCCAATATTCTCCATTACTTACACTTAGTGAAGAAACTGTGCAGGTCTTTTTTGTCATTTTATTATGTTTCCTTTCTTATAATGGCCTTTCAGTGATTATATAATCCAAGACCAAACTACATAACCTGTTGCTACCTTATTTTCTACTAAAGATCATCTTTTGCTCCATTTCTGCGTATCCAGATTTTCATACTGAATACATTTTTAGATCTTTGCTGTTTTCATATTGCTTTCATACACAGTTCATTTTGTTCTCACCGATGACACTTTAATATGGGTATCCTCAATCCTTTGAGGTTCATTTATAAAGTTTAGCACAGATGCTTCTTTCTTCACTGGTATTCTCTCCATTTGACTTCCAAAAACAATTTGTCTTCATCTATGTTATAAGCTATTTTTTTTATTTTGTCATAAAATACTTAGCAGCTAAATATGTTTCTAATTTCTCTCTGTATCTCACTGTCTTTTGGTCTACCACAGCATCTTATATTTAGCAGGTGCATAATGATCATTTGTTAATACCACAAATACACAACAGTTTCAAGGTGAATTAATTGCACAAATCAGGCTCTCCCTGGCTTTTACCCAGGATACTATTGCTATTTAATTACTATATTGATTATAATTCTTTTGAAGGTAAATTCTCTGACTATAATGTCATAGAAATGTTTAAAAAGAGTTGTCATGGGAAGATTAAAACCTGATACAGGAAAAAGTTGACAAATATTTCAATTCAAGGAAAAAATTTTGGTAGCTTTAATTTACTGGGAAAAATCATGTATAAAGAAATAGTAGAGGTACTGTTTGCTAACAGATGACTTCCATACAATATAAAAAGTACCATTAATTTTATGGCAAGTGAAGTTTTATAGAAGACATGCTATTTGAACTGGTTCCTGAAAGTTGAGTAGAGGTTCTTTAGGTGAAGAAGGTGAGGAAAGGCAAGGCCTGCCATTGAAAGGACAGTCATGTTCCCATAATAACTGAGCAAAGCTCAGTGTGTCTAGAGTATGATACTCAAACATTACAGAAGCCAGAAATGTGACCTGAAGATGAACAACGTTAATTAGAATTTGCTTCTTTTAAAAGCTTGTATCCTTTAGGTCATAGTTATCCCACTTCTTCTCCAACAAGCATTTTGTTGTTGTTGTTAGTCAAACAATGAATTGGATTGTCTCCTTTTAAAATAATTTCCATTATAACTCTCTATATTAAAGATTGCCATTGAATCTACTTTTTTTTATTTTTTACTAAGTGTTCAATATGGTAAAAGATCAGAATTGTTTAGAATAAAGACTTTTTAGTAAACATCACACAATGATTTTTCTAAGTTATCGAGTAATTATTTTTATATTATTGACAGTCATATACATTTCTCCTTTATTAATTGATTTCTTTAACCCTGTGAAAGAACGCTTCAGGTCCCAAAGACCTAAAAGAAAAATGCTTTATCAAGCAAACTCATTCATTATACATTCAAACTCTTAATAAATTAGCCAGACATTATTCAATAAGAGGAAAATAGGCCAACATGTAGAAGAAGGTCATGTTTTCTTTTAGATTTTGCTATGGAAAGTTATTTTTTCTTTCCCTCAGCTAGACTACTTTCACCTGAGATTTCTTAAATGGCATAATGTCTTAAATTTTGTCATTGATTTTCAAAGCACAATTTAAATACAGTAAAATTAACACTTGTGCATACTTCTGTAAGAAGTGTTGACCAATTCATACAGTTATGAAACCATCACCACAAGTTCCATCATCTCTATAAAATTTTTGTATTGCTGCCTTGTAGTTAAACCTGTTTGCATCCCAACCTCAGGCAAACTTGGTTTTTGTTTCTATAATTTTGCTACAATAGTTCAATTAGTTACAATATGCTTACTATTTATCCTCCACATTGCATTAAAACATGTTTTCCCAGTAATGTTATTAATGAAGTTGAAGAGAAAGTGAAAATTAAGCAGTTAAAAAAAAAAAAAGTCAATGAGGAAAAAATGAAATTAAAAACATTAAGTACTTCTGATAGGATGCTAAGTGATTTCTTAAAATGAAGAAAATGCTGCCAAATCTTGCTTCTTAGGTTATTTATAGTTACGTGTAATGAATTCTTATAATACCATTTAGTAATATTTCTTCCATAAAAGATTATTGTCTAGATAATAAAGTTTAAAAATCTTTTGAATATATGTTGGCTTACTTATAAATTATGGTTTATCCAAAACATCTTTATAGAAAAAAATGATTGTAGGAATATATTGGAATATATATTATATTTAATATAATACATGTGATATGAGACATATATTGGCAGCAAATCAAACTAATCTTAAATCTTGCATTTTAACAACTTATGTCGTCTTTAAGTGAACTGACATATCCTAAGTATCTACTTCCAATATATCTATATAGAGTAAGTCTATGAAATTTTGTCCTAGTATGATTCATTAGACTCAAAATAATTACTTTTAAATTTAAAAGAGAAAGTCCTTTTGCTTATAGGGGTTTTTTTAAAGGATTTTATTTATTTATTTGTCAGAGAGAGTGAGCGCACAAGCAGGGGAGCAGCAGGCAGAGGCAGAAAGAGAAGCAGGCTCCTCGCTGAGCAGGGATCCCCGGATGGGGCTCCATCCCAGGACCCTGGGACCATGACCTGAGCCAAAGGCAGACACTTAACTGACTGAACCACCCAGGTGCCCCTCTTTATAGTTTTTTAAAAAACTCTTTTGATTGAAATTTTGAACTGAAAGGAAGGATGATTAGTTGTCAAAAGAACCACATCCTACAAGCTCCAGGAAACACCAGCAGTGTCAGTTGTCCTTCTCATTCATTGCTGATTTCCTCAGGAAGGGTACCCTTGGACCAAACCTGAAGTTTAGTCTGTGACTGGACTGTGTTAATTGAAAAGAAAACGAAAATATTGAAATCAGATTGAAATGAATTCTGAGGTCTCTCAAGTATCTTAGCAATGTAGTTGAAATTTTCTACTGTAAAGAGGTTTTAAAATTTTTACACACACACACACACATATATGTATATATGAAATATACATACATGTAAATATTAATATGTATAATATAATAATATAAATAATACATATGTGTGACCATCTCACTATCTCTAGGAAACTACTTAAAACTGAAAAGAAAGTTTACCGTAATAGCCAACTCTAAAATATCATTCCAAAGTTAGAACTAATAAACAGATTAAAGTGAGATGACACAAAATTAATGTACAAAAAAACAGTGACATTTCTGTACATTCACAATGAACTATCCTAAAAGGAAATTAAGAAAACAGTCCCATTCAAAATAACAACAAAAAGACTAGAATACTTAGGAATAACTTAACCAAAGAAGTGAAAGACTTCTACAATAAAAATTATAACACATTGTTGAAGGAAATTAGAGAAGACAGGTAAATGGAAAGACACTCCATGTTCATGGATTAGAAGAATTAATATTGTTAGAATATCCATACTTCCCCAAGCAATATACTAATTCAGTGCAATCCCTATCAAAATACCAATGACATTCTTTACATAAATAGAAAAAACAATCTTAAAATTCATACAGAACTACAAAAGATCGCAAATAGCTAATGTAATATAAAAATAAAGCTGGAGGCATCACACTTCCTGATTTTAAAATATATCACAAATCTACAGTAATCAAGGGAGTGTGGTACTGGCATAAAAACTGTCATTTAGACCGACAGAACACAATAGAAAGCTCACAAATAAATCCATGAATTTACAGTCAACTGATTTTCGGCAAGAGTGCCAAGAACACACAATAGGGAAGGGACAGTCTCTTTAATCAACCATTGCACATTATCAGTAGGAATGTAAATTGCTACAGCCATTATAGAAAACAGTATGGAGGTTCTTCAAAAATTAAAGAGAGAATTACCAAATGATCCGGCAGTCTCACTTCTGGGTAAATATCCAAAAGTTATATAAAGCTCAATCTTGATGAAATACCTGTAATGCCAAGTTCATTGCAGCATTACTCACAATAGCCAAGAAACGGAAATAATCTAAACATCCATCAGTGGATTCATGGAAGAAAATGCAGAATATTAGCTTTTAAAAAGGCTGTCCTGCCATTTGAGACAACATGGATGAATTTGGTTTATTATGCTAAGTGAAATAAGCCAGACACAGAAGGACAGAGGCTGTATAATCTAATTTCCATGGCATCTAAAATAGTCAAACTCATATCCAGAGTGTAAAATGGCAGCTGCCAGGAGCAAGAGGGAGGGGGAAATGGGAAGATGTTGGTCAATGGGTATACACTTTGAGTTATGTTAGTTGAGTGAGTTCTGGAGATCTAATGTACAGCATGGTGACTATGCCTAACAATATTGTATACTTGAAATTTGCTAAGAGGGTAGATCGTAAGCATTCTCACCTCCAAAATGAAGGAAGGAAGGGAGGGAGGGAGAGAGATAAGGGTAATTATGTGATTTGTGAAGTGATGAATATATTAATTTGCTTCAGTGTGATCATTTCAAAATGTATATCAAAACATCAAACTGTATATATCTTAAATATATATAATTTTTGTTTGTCAATTATATTTCAGTAAAGCTAAAAAAATTTTTAAAATAAACAGGGTAGGCGGGTACAAGAGGGAGTCATTGGGCTAGAGGACAATTAGGCATCAGGCTGCTTATCCCCAAGTTTTATTCTTTCTTCACCATATTGAGAAGAATTGGGGTAAATAAAGCACAATTTTGGAGACCATAAAATGCAGAATATTTCAAATATATTCCTTTATTTCCATGTAGCTCCTGAAACTACCAAGATTATGTTATAGTTAGAAAACCAGTAAAAAATTCAAGATCAAGTCAGTCTTCAGTTACATATCTTTGTGAAAATCTTGGACTGCATTACTTTCCTATTTTATGAGATCTTTTAATATTTAATATTACATAGACTTTTGATAAGTTTTTACAGACTGATGCATTTTCACTATCAAGATATTACTTATTTCAATAGTTTTTTTAGTGATAGCCTTTTGCATAATTATCCTACATATAATGACAGGATAATCATAAGATTATTATGGTCCAAAATGGTGAGATTTTTCCACCTTTATCTTCCTACTTTTTATAAAATCTTTCCAGTAATAGATTTCTTCACTGTAAAAATGAATGTCTACAGAAGTAACGAAGAACTATGGAGATGACTTATGTATCTTTGACCACGGTGAATTATTAAAGTCTTAAGCCTCCTTCAAATTTATTGTAAACAATTTATGTCATCTGTAAAATAACCAAATTATGAAAAAGTTTAGGTATATCTAAAATTATGGACATGTCTTAGGTTCTCATAGCTGTATTGTTGCTTAATTTCACTATCAGAGAATTCAATTTTCAGGTTTTAAAAACTCGGTTTTTTTGTAGGCAAGTTTTTTTTCAAACAAAACTAACTTATGCAAAAGATATGTTTAAATGGTCTTATAAAATTCATTATATATATTTTTAAATGACATAAAAAGTAAGATTTGGCCGCAGATTTATAAACAAATCCTTGAATTTTTACATTTGTTTTTTGACATTTACCTTGTGTATATACAATATGTAATTAAACAACTGAAAACATTTAAAGTCAAGCATTGCTTTATCATGACCCAAAGTAGCAGCTAAGGGAATCTCCTGCTGTGCCTAAAAGATATTTAAAGAAATGTATCCATGCGTACAGCTACACTGCTGTCACCAACATTAGATCTCAGTTGATAGTATCAAGCAGTCCTGTTTTCTTTAGTACAAGATAGATCTATGGCATAAGTATGTGCTGAAGAATATTTTATATGGAATATTGCTTATCCAGAAATGTACTGATTTAGAATTCGCTAAATGCTTATACTCCCTGTAAATATTCCTATTAATAATACGGAATATAAATAAACACAAAGAGGTACAGTGAGTCTTTAATCTGAAAACAAAAACAAAGCAAAAACGTATTCCTTAAATTCAAAGGAAAAGCCTTCTGTTTTATTTTTGTGTATATATGTCAGTGGTTTTCTTCCTTCCTTCCTTCCTTCCTTCCTTCCTTCCTTCCTTCCTTCCTTCCTTCCTTCCTTCCTTCCCTTTTTCCTTCCTTCTCTCTTCCTTTTTTAAATTGTGATTAGAACACTTAATGTGAGTTCTACCTTCTTAATAACGTTTAAGTACACAATACAGCATCGTTAGCCCAGCATAAAGTTCTACGGCGGATCTCTAGAACTGACTCATCTTGCAGAACCGAAAGTTTCTACCTTTTAACCAATGTCTCTCCATTTCCATCTTCCCCCAGCCCCTGAAAACCACCATTCTACTTTCTGCTTCTATGTATTTGGATATTTTAGATACCTCGTAAGTGTAATCATGCAGCTTAATTCTTCTAGGACTGGCTTAATATAATTTCCTTAGTATAATGTCCTCCAGGTTCATCAATGTTGTCACATATGGCAAGATTTTCTTCTTCTCTAAGGCTGAATAATATTCCATTGTATGTATGTCTTCTTTATCCATTCCTCCACTGATGGGCACTTAGCTTGCTTCCATATTTTGGGTATTGTGAAATATGCTGCAGTGAACATAAGAGTGCAAGTATCTCCTTGAGATAATGGTTTCAATTTTTTGGACAGACACCCAGAAATAAGATTGCTGGATTACACAGTGGTTCTACTTTTTTTTTTTTTTTTTTTTAAGTAGGCTCCATGCCTAGCATGTAGCCTAACGTGGGACTTGAACTCACAACCCTGAGATCAAGACTTGGACACTTAACCAACTGAACCACCCAGGTGCCCCCAGTAGTTCTATTTTAATTTTTGAGGAACTTCGTACTGTTTTCCTTACTGGCTATACCATTTTACATTCCCATGACAGTGTATAAGGGTTCCAGTTTTTCCACATACTTGGTAATGCTTTTTTTTTTTTTTTTTAACTGCCATCTCATTGTGTGATATCTCATTTTGGTTTTGATTTGCATTTCCCTGATGATCAGTGATGTTGAACATCTTTTCATGTGTCTGTTGGCCATTTGGATGTCTTTGGAGAAATATCTGTTCATGTCTTGTGTCTAGTTGACATTATTATCTTCTTTATTTACACCTATATTTCAAGCAGGCTACATCCCAGTAAGAAAACCCTTTGATACCTAGAAATATTATTCTTACCCTCATTACAATTTTGTTGGGTCTGAACGCAGCATGTGGCAGGCATACAAAAAATCCCAGTCCTTCCACAGTCTTCATAAAGACCTTTCATTACTTTATTTCTAGTGAATTTCAACCATCTGCCAAATACACATTCAAAAAAAATTTTAAAGATAACTACTTTTTAAAATATT
>NW_024426230.1:21040408-21123466 GCF_017311325.1 Ursus maritimus | reverse complement strand
CCATTTTCTTTCCCTAAGTAAACTTCCATTTCTGCAAGTGGGTATACATTGAAAGCATCTCCAGACATGGTGTAAAAGATTATAGCCTCAAGGTATACAGCTTTAACGTGTTGTCAGGTAAATTAATAAAGCTCATTTTGTAATTGACAGTTTTGTTTTGTTTGGATTATTTCTAGACTCGAAAAATGAAAGTTGGGAAAAGTCATCTTCCATAATTCAAGTGTGAATTCTATTCTTTAATTTCAATTATTTGGATATTTCAGAGGAAAATGGTTTGGGCTTAAGTTATTAAACCAAGAGACTGATGTAGATATCGAGATTATTTTTCTTTTTTGTTAAAACTGAAATCATTTTCTGTTTAGTCATCATCTTGCGCACTAGGATGGTTCTGGTGCCACCGTGGCAGTCTTGTGTTACGATTGCTGTGTAACGTTTTAAAAATATTTTAAAAAATATTGCAGTGTTCATGTTAATTTAATTAATATTAATTACCTTAATTAAAATTGGTTAACAGGGGAATTTCACTGTGGATTTGAAGATGGTAACATTTGTTTGTTCACCCAAGATGATACAGATAATTTTGACTGGACAAAGCAAAGTACTGCAACAAGAAATACAAAATACACTCCAAACACGGGACCTAATGCTGATCGTAGTGGCTCCAAAGAAGGTAGGAGGGTATGAAATGTTGTGTTTATAGCAGTCGTACTCCAGCCTTGGACTTCGAGAAATTAATGCCATTTATATGACATGCACCAGAATGCTTAGCTATAGATTTGGAGATTATGGGATAAAACATTACATTTTTAGGGGCGCCTGGGTGGCACAGCGGTTGAGCGTCTGCCTTCAGCTCAGGGCGTGATCCCAGCATTCTCGGATCGAGCCCCACATCAGGCTCCTCCGCTATGAGTCTGCTTCTTCCTCTCCCACTCCCCCTGCTTGTGTTCCCTCTCTCGCTGGCTGTCTCTCTCTCTGTTGAATAAATAAATAAAATCTTTAAAAAAAAAGACATTACATTTTTAATGTATGGTACCAATAATTCAGATATTTCCAAAGTTTGTAGACACAAATTTTCTCTCAGAACTCACTGACACATATAGTTGAGAGATTTTTTTTAAAGAATTCAAGTGTAAAATTCCAATTTTATCTAAAGTTTTTTACACTGAAGCAATGTTATCTTTAATTATGTAGATCATTTATTTATTCTTTATATCACACTTATAAATAGTTCATAAATGAGATCAGAATTCTGTGACTCTGTGATTTACTTCATATAAAAACTCTAAAACTTCTCAGTGTTTCAAATTTCATGTCACCTAATACTAATGTATTTAAACATGTTATATTATCTTTTTAAAGGTTTTTATATGTACATTGAAACATCTCGACCCAGATTGGAAGGCGAAAAGGCCCGACTTCTCAGCCCTGTTTTCAGCATAGCTCCTAAAAACCCTTATGGCCCCACGAACACTGCGTATTGTTTCAGCTTCTTTTATCACATGTATGGACAACATATAGGTAAGATGGCGAGAATTATTATGTTTCTTCTAGAGTAAATTATAACTAAGAAGAAAAAGGTTCACAAGCACACAGCATGAAATCAGTTTTAGTCAAAGAATATCATCATCGACTTTTAAATGCCTTACCTTCAAACTGCGGAATAAGATGCTAAGAACATTCCCCTATCATGTTCTGATTTCCAAATTTTAGGTTAGAATTTGAACTTTTGGAGCATCACCTACACCTTCTAGAATCCTAATTCAGGCAAACCATCAATGGGTTAAATTCTTTATGATCTTACTGTGAGATTAATACCAGTATAACTTAGGCTGCTTCTTCTTTTCAAAGAAATTTGTGTGAATAATGACTCACCGTGTATTAATGGCCATGAAAAGGAATACTGCCATATTTGGAAGACAAATACTTTTAGCTTTGTCTACATAATTGGAATACTGATATGATACTTTCTTGTTCATAAAGTATGCCTACCATACCTAGTAAGATTTAAGAACATCCTCAGTCCTGAAGAGCATGCAAAGATGAAGACACACTCCTTGCCCTTAGGGACCCTTGTACAGCAATGGAGGCTGAGATGAGTAAATACATAATCATGCTGGATAGAATACTGCATAATCTTTAGAAAGAACCTAGCAGGGGTGCCTGGGTGGCTTAGTCCGTTAAGCATCTGCCCTCGCCTCAGGTCATGATCCCAAGGTCCTGGGATGAGTTCCACATGGAGCTCCCTGCTCCGTGGGGAGTCTGCTGCTCCCTCTGCCCTTCCCCCTTTCATGCACACATGCCTGCGTGCGCTCTCTCTCTCTCCCCCCATGTGCTCTCTCTCTCTCTCAAATAAATAAAGTAAAAAAAAAAAAAAAGGAAAGAAAGAAAGAAAGAAAGAAAGAAAGAAAGAAAGAAAGAAAGAAAGAAAAGAACCTATTGAAACTCCTGCAGGGGATGGGGAGAGATCACATATGGGTCTACAATTCTTTATGTACAATTCTAAAATCGAAAAAACTGAACACAAAATTTTTTAGCTTAGGTATTTGGCAGTACATGCCAGCCTGATCCCCATGCCTTAGAATATATGATCTGAGCTTATATGAACTTATTTACAGTCTTTATTTATCCATATAAGTGTGAACATTTATACTATTTGCAGCAAAAACATTACTGTGTTTAATTCTGAGATTCTGTTCCAGATCCTTCCAGAGACTGTCACATAATAGATGAGATACACATTCCTTTACCTTTCTAAAACAAGACAGAATTCTGAGTGGTGAACCATCTAACCCCACAAAGCTTGGACCAGGGACTGTGGATCTGTATGTTGCTGAAGAATAAGGCAGTGCTCAGGGACAAAGGAAAATGTTTCTCTATGAAAGAAGGGTACATTTTCGATAAACAGAGATACGCCCAGGGAAGATTAAGGCACTGATAGCGAGGAAGTAAAATGTGGGCCGTTAGGAGGACAGTAAGTGTTTTGATATAAATGAATAAAACTAAAAATGTAACTATATAATTACATAAACTAATAAAATTGTGCACATGATCTATTCCAGCTACTGCACGATTTAAGTGAAGTAATCCCCTTAATCAGTTCATAAAAATGGGCGTCGCTGTTCATCTTTTACGGTAGAGAACACTGAACCTCAGAGCGTGTGTACGAATTGCAGGTTCCTGGTCACGCTGGGGCGTAAACTCACCGCCAGCACTGAGCCCGTGTTTTTCACAGTGGAGCACTGGGTGACCAAGCTGGAAGGACAAGCTTATGCAGTCAACGGTACCCTTAACACGAAGTCAGGAAACCCGGCGGGAACTCGCTGTAGCCCTCAGTCACTGTAGGAATTTGGAGAATTCACTTAAAATGCCTGGATCGTGATCTCCTCATCTGTGAATGGGAATAATAATTCCTATTTCAGAAATCTGTAGTTCAAGTTAACTGAGAGAACATGTATAACATCTCTCAGATGGTAGACACTCACCACCTTAGGCTGCTTTGAATCTCAAATAGCAGCAATAATAGCAGCAGTCAAGTAACAGCCGATGTTTATGGACCAGGTCACTAGTCATATCACCTCATGGATTCTTTCGTTTAATTTTTACAATAAACATTTGTGCTCCTTAAAATCATTATCCTGTTTCACAGATAAGGAAACTGATACAGAGAATTTTACTTCACTTTACTTGCCGTGATGTCATAATGATAAATAGCGAAGCCATAATACCCATCTGGGAAGTGGACGCAGGGTTTGCCTGCTTCTCCACTCGGCAGGGAGATTTACTGGAGTGTCTTCATAGTTTAGCTCATTCAGTGGTCGGGGGAGACATTACAGCTTTTGTGCAGACAATGTGCATGATGAGATTTTTGATTTGGGAAAACAGATCTTCTCGGAGTGGGTAAAATCATTGAGAAACAGAATATGGACTGGGAAAGCAGAAAGTTATGACAGTACTCATAGGTTCACTGTGGCCTAACCTATGGAAAGAAATCTCCACACCCATGCCAAACCATCTCCTGTATTGTGAGATTACGATCTTATTACAAAGGTAGGATTGGCTCGACTCTAATTTTTCCCAGTAGCTGATGGCGTATGTTTTACTTATTCTTTATTTCGAATAGATTTCTTAGACTTCCTTTCTCTCCTTCCAGTTTACCTTGGAACAGGCCTATTGTAAGTTGGTTTAAATAAACAATTCCAAGATCAAGGAAGTACTTTAATGAGTAAAATATGCAGTTTCTGTTTTTATGAGGCTAGCCCCCTCTCAAAACTTCTGCATGTTTATGTTGAGATCCAAGATAATTTTAATATACTTTTAACTTCACGCTTGTTATTCTTATCCTCTTTATTGTCAACAAATGTCCAGCTGACCTCTGCCAGTTTTATTTGGATTGTTTCAGGAAGAAGGCAGTTCTCCCTTTCTTCCATGTTCTCATACATTTGCCACTTTGATGCCTCTGCCATTTTCCTGTTTCATCATATGGTCGAAGTTTGTTGGTAGCAGACCCGTCACTTGAGTCCCTCTCGGCAGGACATGTTCATGCTGCACTAAAATCTAGGCAGAATGCCTGTTCCAGACACTGGCTCATCAGTGAGGACCGGATGAATGACCTCAGTAGGGAGAGGTTGCCTATAGCTGAGACCTTCCCTCATTGCAAATGTTATTCTAAGACACTCATTTATCTGGAAACCTGGAGGCATTTATAGTTACTAGTTTTACAAATAACATTCTTAGTTTGATTCATTCTCTTGGAAATCCAGATTCAAAAATGATTTGGTCTGAATTTCTAATAGCCTCATTGCAGTTATTCCTTTTTGGGTAACCATACATAATCTTTGCTGTTTAAACTATGACTCATGCTCAATATATCATTCAGAAGAGTTCTAATTTTTTAATACAAAAATGGGCAATCAGTTATGCATTACTTAGAAAAGAGATTTCTCTTTGCAATAAAGTCAAATATGTTGTATTACTTATCGATTGCTATGCAAAAGTTTCCACAACACTGTGTGGCTAGAAACAACAGGCATTCACCTCTCAGTGTCTGTGGGTCAGGAATCTAAGTATGGCTTAGCTGGGTGTCCGTAGCTCAAGGTCTCCCACGAGGTTGCAAGCTGTCAGGCATGACTGCCCTCAAATTTGAAGACTTGACTTAGGGACGATATACTTTTAAGCTTGCTCACTTGTTTTTTGGCAGGCCTCACTCCATCACAGTGTCAGACTAAGGACATTGATTTCTTGCTGGCTGTTGAATTCCTCTCAGCTCTCTCAGTTAGTTCCTCGGCATACGGACATCTCTGTGGGACTGTCTCATGGCATGGCAGCAGACCTCCTCCAAAGCAAGCTATCCATGAGAGAGAGCAAATAGATGCCCAAGGCTTTTAACTTCTGCCTTATTCTATTTCTTATAACTGAGCTAATAATTCCAACCTACACTTACTGGGAGGAAATTACACAAGAGTGTTAAGGCTAAGAGGTGGAAATCGTTGGGAGGCATCTTAGCGTTTATTTGTCACACTGGTACAATTTCTTCTTAAATATTTCATCAAAGTTGATTGAAGAAAAAAAGAAACGAAAACTACAATATGTCACCCTTAAGTTGTTGATTTATATATACATGATACAATACATAACTATTGATAATAGTATAAGATTATTTCAGCAATCCTGTAGTTACTAGTAGGCATTTTGATTCATGATTAATCAGCTGGATTTCTAATGTTCTTGGGAGGAATTGAACTTCATATGAAGTCATTTGCTATGACAAAAGCTTATTAAATTCAGTAAAAAAAAAATGTACTTCATTTATTTCTAGAAAGAATGTGAGATATAAGCATCAGCATATCATACCAGGAAATTAAAGATAAAAATACAAAAGGCACTTATGAATACATTCATTGAACTTGATAAGTATGGTTCAATAAAGTGGCTCTAGAAAGCTAATTTCACTATTGAACAAATGGGAAGCAAAGAAAAGGAGTCCAATAATAGGATCTGTTCTCTCATGAATCTTGAGGGTGGGAAAGAAGTGATCAAGTACAGAGATGCGGGGTTATGGATGTACCTATTTTAAGAGGAAAAAAATAATAGGTAAGTTTTTAGATTCAAAAGTCAAAGCGAAGCAAGTTTCCTGAAGAGATGGGAACTGCGAGTTCTAGTAGGAGAATTAGTGTTGAAGAGAGGAATTAATGTCACTTCCACGGAGGTGGGAAGAAAAGAATGAAGAATGTATCAAAAGATACATTCCTAGATGCAAGAATAGCAAGCCGACTTGGAAGTTGCCTTTTTAACATTATCTTTTTTTTTTTTTCCTATAAAATAAATGCAGCTCTTGCATGTTCAAAGAGTAGACGGTTTCAGGAGAGTGGTAAATGGAAGCAGAGACTGATCAGTGATGTAGAGGGAGTTGAAGCTGGTGGAGATCAGGGTATCAGTCCTCAGTGTCTTGAAATGTGTTTTAGGATATAATGTTCAGTTTCAATGCCAATCACTTCTTGGGTATATTACTGGATTCCCCTGCTAACTGACTTCCTTGCTGTCTCTTGGGCCCGTAGTTTCTGGGGTAAAGATCATTCTCTGAAGCAGTAACATAAGGACCTCAAGGATACATGCCCTTCTGGCTCCTCCTTAGGGCAGCTGCATAGTCTATACCAGCCATACATGAAGTTCCCCAGATTGAGCTGTCTTTTTCAAGGCTCTTTGTTCTGCTGAACTTCATGAAACAAGGTCTCTCCCCATCACATGGTGCCCTGAAAATGTAAATATGTATTTGCCCACTATATAAATACTTAGTAAGCGTATGAATATTTTTTTAAATCATATGATAGAATAAGTACTTTTCCCCTTCTTAAATCATCTAAGTAACTCATATTCTTTCAGAAGCTAACTCAAGGACATCTGCTGAAATTTCTCCCCATCCTCTTGTTCCTTTTGTTCCTACAACACCTGGTACACATCTCTATCATAATATTTGTCACCCTGACCTCTGCTAGACTGTAAACTCCTTGAGAGCAGTGACCATGATTGCTCTCTGTTTGATCCTCTAAAACAACAAAGGCTTAATAGATTTTTAAAAATAATAATGTAAACTAGATATTTCTAGCACCTTCTGAGGGTGCTAGAAAAAAAGCAAGGGAGTTAAAAGAATTGGTGTAGATTGGAAACAGAAGGTCATTTCACCAAGACTTTTACAGAGCATGTTGGAGGAAAAAATAGAAGTTAATCATTGACTTAACTTGAATTTGAGTCTAAGTGCTCTGGCAACTAAAGCATGGAGGAAAGCAAAAGTGTCACACATTTCTTAACAACGAATTCAAGGAGAAATTTATATTTCTAAAAGTACCCTTAGTAGTATAATGGGAAATGTCTTCACTGGGTACTTTTAGAAAGATATAAAACTTGTTCAAATAAAAAATTTATATACTGACAGACTATAATACGTTACAGTTCATGTTTTGAGCTGCAGTATCATGGTCCAGATATGTCACTTGATGATTGACTAATGGAATACAAAAATAGAATTTAACAAATCTGGAATTAACCTCTAATTAAACTTCTCTTAATAAGATATCTCAGGTAGCAAGAGTGGATTCAAACTTTCTCAGTGCTGGCATTCAGAGTTTTTAAAATGGAGACTTCAGTGGTTTTATACAAGATATAGAGAAGGAATGGTGACAACCTTTGGCATGGTTCTAGGAGTCTGATTTTTATTCTCCTTTTGGTTAAAGACCATATTTCTTCTGTTCTAGTAAAAAAAAAAATAAGATTCTTGTTTATATCTCAAATATGTTTCTCAAATAGGAAATCTGCTCACATTTTCCCCCTTTGAGCTAGATACTATAAGAAAGACAGTGTGAGCTTGTTTTCAGTAGTCCCGTTTGCAATTAATACCGATAATGCTAATGTCAGTCAGTGTGAAAATAATGCTGTATTCATGGAGTAAACTGCTTGGTTGAATTAAGATGGATTTTTTTCCAAGTGGGGGTGGCTAGAACCTGGCCATGATTTATAACCACTTATTGAAATGTGTTATTACACACACTTGTCCCAGACCCTCTAATGAGACCATATGCAGTATCTAGTGCACTTACCTTTTAAGTCTGCGTTTTGAACCACCAACAACCCCTACATTTATTCTCCTCCTATTTATTTATTACTCAGCAGTGTCTAGTAGAAGTGGAGATATTTAAATACAATTAATGATATGACTGAGAAAGGCTGATGTTCCAAAATATACAAGTCTAATTCTCAGTGTAATAATAAAAAATATTATTTCATCAGTTGAATTAATGATAAGCAAATGGGTTGATTAGCTTTTTTTTTCTCACCCAATGTACCAAACTTTTTAAACTAACTTCACTGAAAGTACAGATTTATTGTGATGAGTACTTTTACCCTTAGCTCTTGAATTCACTCATTTTTGTTCACCAGAATGAATTGCGTATGCTATGTGCCTAGTGGTATATACGCTTCTATAGAAAATCCGAAAGAATTGTAGTAAAAGGTCCCCATCCATCGAATAGTTTGTCATCATATTTAGGATAATAAATTACTGAATAAAATAAAGACCAGAATGTCATATTCACCAAAATGCATGACAAGCCTGTGCTATGGGTGAACGAGGGAGAGAACCCTGAAAACAGCAAAGTTAAAAAAGTTCCTGTGGAAGAGAAGAAAATGTAAACCATCCAAACAAGTATTAAGCAGAAAGCAAAGGTTACAGAATGTGAGAAAAAGAGCCACCTGTTCGGATGGGGACTAGTGCTCTTACAGCAGAGAAAGGGAGACGGTAGAGCCAAAGAGTGTCAGGGTCTTGTAAGGGATATGACATATATCAGAGAAATAGAAAGCCTGAGGAAGGCTGCGTTTTAGGAAAATCCATTGGACACTAATGTAGAGATTCAACTGGATACAAGAAGGCATGGTAATGCCTGGAGAAAATGAATTGACATTTTATTATTTAAGATATCTTTGCAATTATATATTGAAAAAATAATAACAGTGGATGCATGCAGCCATTTCTATTCAAGCAGAAAATAATGATTTTATAATTTCCCATTTTTGTCTGTGTGTATAAAACAAATGATGCTAACAATCACCTATCAATATACATAGCTCTTGCCTGAAGCCAGATGATATGGGCACATCCTCATCTTCCATGAAATGTGAAACACAAATTAATATCTCTGTTACTGATTAGAATAAAAATGTGATTTATGTGCAAGTGATCCCTAGGCATTAGAGTAAACCATATTACAAATTAATTTCTACGAACTTGGTAATTTCAAGTATCTGTAGGAAATACGAATGCACATTTTAGGACATATATTTCAGTTATTTATATAAAATATATAAAATATATTAACAGTAAATAGTTAAAAGTAAAATTATGTTAATGACTTAGTGAAAGAAGAGAACTGGGTAATAATAATTATAAATAATACTGGTGCAAATTATATTTATACAGTAATTTCTATGAAATCATGTGATTTCACAATGCCATATATAACGCCAAAACCTCGGTCACTGCTCATGAGATAATACAGCACTTAAGTCAGTTAGGCTTTCTGACCATGGTCCCTAACATGAGGTCAGTTCTCTTGAGCTCTTGCACCTGACTCTAGAAATGGTGGTGATCAAAAGATGAGAATTAGGAAACCAAAGAGAAGAAAAAGACAGTTAAGTTTTGCTTAGCAACCTCAAACTTGTATCGTGGAAGTATGTAGCATTTGAAAATCCTTGGGGATGATTAAATTTTTACCTATTGATACCTGGTGCCTACTCAAGCATAAACACAGTGCCTCTAAGGATTTAAAATTACTTTTAAAGGGTATTAACACAATCCATCATACTCACTTTGGAATTTTCTTACTATAATACTATAATAATGTGCTGAATCAGCTTTGCTGAATCTAACTTCTCTTGAATTGCTTTATTCTGTTTCACAAGTTCTAATTTCGTTGACCTAGATGACCTGAACATAAGTTTATATAACTGTTGTCATTGAATTCTCTTTTATAAACTTAAAAAACTGGAAACTTGCTTGAAAAAAGTTCTAAAATCATTGGTCTGCTAATATTGCTTTTGTTGTAAAATAGACCAGTGAATCAATAGTTTGGATTCATGGATAATGGACTATAATTAATACTATGTGCATGAGAATAAGATATATAAATTATATTTTAAAGAATTTATTTCAGTCAGTTATACTTTTCGTGCCTTTTTAAATAAGTAATGCTTGCATTTTAAAATAAAATCTGGCCACAACTGACTATAGCTCATATAATCTATTCAAAAACAAATTCAAATCTGGGATAATCAGACCTGGCTTCTTTAGACCTAGGACAAATATTTTTCACATAGTATATATTCAGTAAACATAAATTTAAATAATTCAAGTTTGAATTTTTGTTACATATGTAAAAAGAAAATATTAATTAAAAGTATAAACATGATCACAGGGAAAGCATATTCCCTGAGAAAAAATATATTTGATCCTGATATAATAACTTATCATTATTGATATAATAATGGCAAGTCATATATATAGATAGGTATAGATATAAATATGTATTTTATTAAAGTATGTATTTCCTACTTTAAGTAAATTCTGAAAGACCACTACTTTTTTGGCCTAATTACAACTAATAAATCTAAAAAGAGTATTTTATTAACATTTGACACAAATTTCCATGTATTGATTCAATGACAGGCTTGATTCCTGTCACTTCAATCAAAATAACTGGTCATGCTACCCAAGAGAAATGAGACTTTCACACAAAATGGTAATTCATTCACTGCTGTCTATTTACATTAGCACCTCACACTTACATTTACCTCACATCTACTCATGACTTTTAAAGTACGGAAGAACCTGAGCTCCCTTCATAGCTTGGGGAGAGCATCCTTCATTCTTTTCATACAAGATATTGAAGGACTTCTACTAGAAAGAGAAGCTAGTCTTACAATTGAGAAATTTAAGCTGGTCTTACATTTAAGAAATTAAAAAAAAAAAAAAGGTATTTTTCTTTCTGTAAAAGCAGTTCAGTTAGATAAGAAAGCAGTAGAGACTATCACAGCTTAACCCAATCAGTTACTGCTAATATGGCTGTAGGCTGTAGCAGACACAGGCCATGGAATAGATGAAGAGCCCCTTTTCCATCTAATGCACATACAGACTATTTCTTCAAATAATTTAGGAAGGGTGTATGCTACATACCACTTTGTAAGTCCAATGACAACTAAGGGATTCCAAAAGTATTATAACTTGATTTAATGTTCAACACAATTTATTATTTATTTGGGCTTGATTTCCTTAGAATCCCTCCCTGTTGTGGATTTATGTTCAAAAACAGAATGAAGTTACATCACATAGAAATATGTCCTGCAGTGACTTTTCCTTTTGTCACAAGGTTGCCTTTCTGACATACAAGATTCCAGTACCAACAGGCAAGAAAAACTGAGCCACACTGAGTATCTAAAAAGGAAAATAGAAAGATGGATTCAGAAAGCTACTTCGTACCACAGTGGATCACGGGGTACAATGGGAAAGTCCCAGAAAGTTCAACTCTTAAATGGCTCAAAGAAATAAATGCTTTTGCACAATTCTCAGACTGCTGACTCTTGATACAGTAGTGAATCTCACATTAGCCTGTGCTGCAGCTTTAGATCTTACAGGAGAAGCTAACAAAATCCACACCTATCCTGTGGATATAAAAGAAGCCCCATAAATTGGGGGGAAATGTCACAAGATTACTTAATATGATTTAAGGATGAATAAAGAGGATTGAAATAAGAGAGAAAGGGAGATTGAAAAAATAAGGCTCCAATGAAGATTCCACAGGAAAAAAAAAAACAAATCTAAAATGTACATAGTAAAGGAAACACATATTGTCGAAAAAAACTTACAGTTCAGGTGAAAGTAAAATTTGTTCTGTATATGCTTTATATTTTTCAATAAATTCAGAAGAATGTGAACTTTATTAAACAATAAAAAATAAAAATGATACAACAGACAAATTTAAAAAAGGAACTGAATAAAAGACTGAAATAAGGGGGAGCTTTATGAAATCAGAAAGGAATCTATCATCATAAATAATATAATAGCCAAATAAAGATAACATTAGAAACAAAAGAGCAGAACCATACTATGGAAATTAAAACCAATACTATGGAGGACAAGCCTGAGATTCTTTCTTACATTGATGGGGAAAAAAATAGAAGATAGTAGATTCTGAAGCAAAAGTGAACATGCAACAAGGTAAAAGAAAAAAGAAAGCTGGAGAACACTGTGTATACATATGCAAGCATTATTCCTAAATATAATAGTAGCAAAAGGAATCAACTATAACAAAAGAGTAGTAGTCCATTACCAAGTAAAACTGATTCCTGTAACACAGAGTTCAACATTAAGAAGTGTACTAATACAATCTACTGCATCAATAGAGAAATAGAGAAATATTATTTGGCTACCTTGACAGATAATAGTAAAACACAGTGAAGACTATGTATGAAACATAATGTACAGTTTACTACTTCAAGTGATTTTAATTCTCACCAAAAGCTTATGCTAGTTATTATTATCATCATCACTTATGTGATGAGGAAATTGAAGCAGAGAGATTAAGAGACTAAGCCAAAGTCAGCCAGCTAGTGGCAGCTGTGATGTAAGGAGTGTGGGGGGTTTGTTGTTGTTTAAAGAGTGGGTATTCATATTTATGCAATTGTGCATAATACGAACATGTGTGTTTATGTATAAAGAATTAGAAAACTTGCTCTAAAAATCTGAAGGATAAACTCTATACCATGTAATTGTAGTTGGAAGATAGATATAGATTTTAATAACATGATTATCTGTAAACGTTATCAAAATGAGACTGTCTTGAAGCCACACAGTAGTTACTGGCTCCAGATAAACCCTACTGCCATAAACAACTATTAAAATAGGTTAAATAGTTTAAGTAATGGTTTTCAGAAAATGGAATAGGCAGGACAAGACTGAGATCTCTGGGAAAAAAAAGGGAAACTAATGAGGTAATCACTACAGGAGCCACCCTCTGCCTGAGGACAATTTCCTGGTCCTAACATACAGCCCTGGATTTCAAGCAGAATGTGCAGGTGCCACGGAGTTCAGGAGGCAGAGATGAGAGTACTGGGCACCTGAAGTAGTTTGAATCTGTGAATCAGGGAAAAGAAAGGAGGTGTGAAGAGTTGACTCTAAAATTTCTAGAAAGCGTTCCACGTGAGTCTTTGCCTGAAGGCTAAGCTGTACCCATATAAAACTCAAAAAAAAAAAAAAAAAACATTTACCATATGGCAACATAGCAGCTTTTATGCACTTGATAACAGAACAGAGATGGGGAGGTCAGAGTCCTGGAAGAAGAGCAGTAGGGAATATTGGAATTTGAGCCATTTTAGAGTGAAGAGATACCCTAACAGCCTCTGACAACATGAGAAAAAAAAAAAAAAAAAAACAGGCTCTCCCTTAGTAGTTAGGATGAAGCCCTGAAGAACTGACCTCTCTAGGTCATTTTCCTTAAAAAGCCTAAATCTAAGCCCCAAAAAGATACATAGTAGAGACAGATTTGGAGGTTTATTTCCAGAGTTAAGGAGGTTAGGGAGACAATTTGGGCTTTCCACAGATCTGCACTGCTACTGTAAAACCAAGCCTATCTATACAACTTTAACATGACAAGTCAGTAATTGAATAGCCTGCTGAAACAAAACTGCCTTCTGAGAATGATTATAAATCTAACCCTCCATAATGTAATGTCCACAATGCCCATTATTCAATGACAATCACTAGATATACAAAGAAACAGAAAATGTGATTCACAGTCACATTCACAGTCACATGAAAAAGTAAAAATCGACCCACAGAAATGAAACTAAAGAGGACCAAACATTAGACTTAGCAGATAAAAACTTTCGAAAAGGCATTATACATATGTTCAATGACATTAGAGTAAATATATTAAAAGAATCATAGGAAATAGAGTCTTAATGATTGAACAGATAGAGACATCTAGCAGAGAAAGAGAAATTATACAAAAAAAATAAAAATAAAAATAAGAATTGTACCAGAAAGTAGTAGACAAGACATGAAGAATTCGCTGGAGGAGCTTAAACAACATACCGAAGAAGGCAAAAAAAAAAAAAAAAAAAAGAAAAGAAAAGAAAAAAAAGAAAGGCTAATAAACTTGAAGACAAACAAAATTTTCCAACCTGAGAAATGAAGAAGACTGAAGAAAAATGAACACAGACTCAGTGACTAGCAGAATATCAAGCTGCATAACACATGTATAATTGGAGTCTGAAAAGTAGAGGAAAGAGATGAGGCAGAAATAAAGGGAAAGGTAAGAGAAGTTCAGCAAACTCTACATCAAGATATTTAGGCATATTATAATTAAACTACTGCAAACCAAAGATAGGGGAAATGCTCAAAAGCAGCCTGAGGGAGAGAGAAAAATATATACGAGAACAAAGATAAAATGATGGCTGACTTCACATTAGAAACCATGATATAGAGAAGAAAACAGAACAACTTTAAAGTGCTTGGGGGGAAAATTGGCAGAATTTTAAATCTCACAAAAACATAAGAGTGAAATGAAGTTATTTTTATATAAACAAATCTCAGAAACTTTGTCTTCAGCAGATCACCACTACAGAAAGTACTAAAGGATGTCCTTCAGGCCAAAGGGAAATGGTGCTAGGTGTAACTCAGATCTACAGGTAAAAATCAAGACCATCAGAAATGGTAAATAAGTGGAAAATTTAAAAACTGTATGTTCTTATAGGTTGTATAAAATACATCTGACTATTCACTGTAAGGTGAGGTTTACATTTTAGGCAAAGGTGAAAAGATATAATTACTATTAAAAATAGAGGGCAGCTAAATTATACTGTTGTAAGATTATTACATGTGTAAAGTAAGATATAGCATGTAAAGTATAACCTTTGAAATGAAAAGAGGGAGGTCATAGTAAAACATGTATGCTATATGAATTGTGAGCATGAACAATAAAATATTGACTATAATTAGACTACGTAAAGTTATGAGTGCCTCTTGTTAGCCTTGGAACAACCACTAAAATGCAATTAAAAAGAGAGATTTAAGAATCAGTACAAGAAATAAATTGAAACCTAAAAAAAAAAAAAAATCAACTGTAAAGAAAGAAGGGAAGGAGCCACAAAGGAATAAAAAACAGAGGGGACAGGTAGAGAACAAATAAGATGGTATACTTAATTCCAAGCATATCAAAAACTATAGTAACTATAAATGAACTAAATACTAAAATTAAAAGGATAAACACAATAACATTGATGAATATAACAGAAATTACACTGAGGAAAAGTAGCCAGACACACAAAAAATACTTACTGCATAATTTTTTTTTTAATAGGAAATTCTAGAAAAGGCCAAAATCATCACTTAGCCAAGAAAGTCTTATCGGTAGTTGCCTGGCACAGGGACAAGGGCTCTGAGGATTAACTCAAAGGAAAGTGAGGGTGCTTTCCGGGAAGATGGAAATGTTCTGTATCTCGATTGCGTGGTGCTTACACTGCAGTATATATCAATCAAAAGTTTATTGCCCTGTACATTTAAAATGGGAGAATTTTATTGCATTTAAGTTATAGCTCAATAAATTGTTTTTTTTTTTAATGTATCAGAATACTGATTGCATAGTGATCAATATAGCAGACTTTGAAGCTCTGTGGGTTCTAATTTTGCCTCTGCTACTTATTTACTGTATCAACTGGGCAAATTACTTAACCACTCTTAAGTTTTCTCTAGGATTGTTGAGAGGATTAATTCCTTATCTGGAGTAGGTGTTCAACATATATTATGTTGTATTAATATCATTAGCATCACTACTATTTTTACTTTGTGCAGAACATGAAACTGTTGAGATATATCAAATCATGAGACAACCTTATTCTCATTTTATCTTCAAATAATTCTTTTAGAAGAGAAATGAGACTCGGATAAAAAGTAAATTGAAAAAGAGATGCTAATTGGTAATATTAGGGCATTTAGAGTCAGACTTTGCACAAGTCACTCAAGACACACACAGGCTGTATTAGTTTCCTGTCACTGCTGTAGCAAGTAAATCACCACAAGCTGTGTGGCTTAAAACAACACAAATGCATTATCTTACATTCTAGAAGACAGAAGTCCAAAATAATTATCATGGGGCTAAAAATCAAGGTGTCAGCAGGGTTAGTTCTTTCTGAAGGCTCTAGGGTAAGAATACATTCCCAGCTTCTAGAGGCTGCCTATATTTGGCTTGTGGCTTCTTTCTCCATCTTCAAAACCAGCCACATAGTATCTTCTTTTTCTTTCACATGACCTTCTTCTCTACTGTATCAAATATCCTGCCTCCATCGTATAAAGATACATGGGGTCATATTTAAGACCCATTGAGATAATCTAGAATAATCCCCCATCTCAAGATCCTTAATTTGGTCACATCTGCAAAGCCTCTTTTATCATATAAAATAACACAGATTCTAGGGATCAGGACACAGTTGTCTTTGGAGGCCTGCCAAATGTCATAAAAGCAAGATTACAAATGAGAGGGGAAGAAAGGAGACACTAGTATTCTGAGAAATTTTATTTTTAACAGTTTACAAGTGTTAGCTCTAGGAGAAACAAATGTGAAACAAAAACAAATATACAAAATAAAATGTCATTGTTATTTCTAGGTGTTCTAAATGTTTATCTGCGTTTGAAAGGGCAGACAACGATAGAGAATCCACTGTGGTCTTCAAGTGGGAATAAAGGACAGCGGTGGAACGAGGCTCATGTTAATATATATCCAATTACTTCATTTCAGGTAAGAAAAGAACAATCATTTCTTTGAAGAGATTGCTGCACCTGAGCATAAAGTTAAAGACAGACCTTGAGCGAACGTAAGAATATAAAGGTTCAGAAATTTTGTGATATGAGCATCACAAAAACGACAGTATTAAGTTTTTCTTAGTTCCAAAAGCTGTCTTATAAAGAGAAAATTCCCCTTTTCTTTCTTAATTAATACCTACCAAATACTGTTTGAATAATAGTCTTTCAAAATCCAAATGATTTGCCAGGAGAAAACATAATCCATTTCTTTAAAATCACATGTGTATATTCTGTTTCCTGAAGATAAATAACATAGGTTCTTATAATAATGGAAACTGGAAATTAATCTGTTTGAATTTTACTTGATGGAATTTTACATACTTTAGCAAAATGTGTCTCTTTGCGGTAATGTCATTTTAGTAATTTATCACTTTGATGATCAAAGTCAGAGAACTTTGAAGAAGCTATTTTTTTTTGTTATGATATAGAAAAGTAAGGCTAAATCGAATTAAGAAAGTTAGCTGCAAATATATAATAGAAATTTTAATGACTATAAAAATGACCACTGTGGCTTCAGACAATATTTCACAAAAATATTTCAGTGGAGAAAATAATGTTGTTTTAGTGATTTTAATAACTATATATATAGTATGTGTATTTTATATACTCAGGTTGGGTGTTTTTTTCTACCAGTGATTTCTGCAGTGTCCTTCAAGACATATTTTTGCTTCCTATGTGACTGCTTCACCAACACAAAATTATTAAATCAAATATATATACAATAAGTACTTAAGAGAATAGTCATATTACTGTTTTCTTCAGGATACTCCTTTATTGCCATAGACATCCGTTAAATATTGAGCACTTTCAAGACAATCACTTATTATCATAACGAACAGTTCAATAAATACTTTCTGAGCTACTCCTGTGTGCCAGGAACCTTGCTCGGTTGAAGATGTACAAATGATCATTTACCTCAGATTGGCAGAAATATACATATCAACACTCACATTGCATAATGTAAAAATTGCAGTATTAGAGGTGTGCACAAGGTTCTGAGCACGCCCAACCAACTAGAAGGGTATGCAAGAAAGTCAAGAAAAACTTACTTGAGTGAGGTGAAACCTAAACCAAGGGGACAGACTGCGAAGCAGAGAAAGAACGAACATTAATATTGCAGCAGAGTTCAGAGTGAACAAAGACATCAACGTCATATACCATAGGATCTGCCTGAAACACAGAAAAACTTTTACCTGCAATTTGGTGCATAAAGAGAAATCAGATTGGTGTGAGCTGAGGTTAAGGAACCTACAGTGCTTGGGTAACGGGGCGGGGGGGGTCATTGGAAAATTTTGCTCTGGGGATGACGCAGTGCAGCGGTCATGTTGCCGGCTCACAATGCAGTTAGGACTCGTAAAGTTCACATAAAAGATGTTGAAGGGACAAACTAGGGAAGCGATATAAAGAAAAAAGGATGATTTCAAGATATCCTTAGGTGTGAAAGCTAGCAGATTTTTTTTTTTTTTTTTTTAAATGTTGGGAATTTGGAAAGCAGCCATAAATGACTGACAGGTTTCTAACTAGGGAGTCTTGGGTAATGCTGTGCTACACATTACCATAAACAACAAAAAGGAAAAGAGACAAGCTTCAGGGATGAATATGGCTACTTCTGTTTTGGACATGTTAATATGAAATGCCGATGGAGTATCCTTTTAAAAGTGTGGAGGTTGTTGTATTTGTTTATCTGAAGCTTTGGGGACATGTGCATTCATGGGCCATCAGACTGTATATGCTACCTAGAAATGTGGGAGGGGTTGATATTTCCAAGGGAAAATGTACATATGTGAACAGTGATTAAATGACAGAATCATGCAGAACACTCACCAATAATATGAACTGTGGGAGAAGAGCTCAATCCTAAGTAGTATTTTTTTAGTATGTTTTAGAGTTAAAGGGAAGGAGATCCAGGAAAGTTTGGTGCCCACAGAATTTAAAAACAGTGATACTCAAAGAGGAAAACAAGTTGAGTCCAGGGGGCTGGTCATTACAGAGAGTGTCTGCTCTTGAGAGATTTGCATAAGGTAGTAAGGAAATTAGGAAAACCAGCATCTGAACTAAAATTATTCACTACACCGCACCTGGGTGGCTCAGTCGGTTAAGCATCTGCATTCTGCTCATGTCATGATCCCAGAGTCCTGGGATCAAGTCCTGCACTGGGCTCCTCATTCAGCAGTGAGTCTGTTTATCCTTCTGCTCCTCTCCCACTGCTTGTGCTCTATCTCTCTCTCACTCTCTCTCAAATAAATAAATAAAATCTTAAGAAAATTATTCACTACTTGGAATTAATGGAATGACCTACAAGCAGATATTAAATTGTTGTATTTGTGCAGTTATTTTATTTTATAACTTTTCATAGAAAATATATGAACTTTGTTTTGTTTGTTTTGTTCTTGCAAGGGAATGTTTCTTCATTCAGGATGTCACATCAGAGAGAATCCAGAAGGGAATTTCCCCCTGGATATAAGCAATGAGGGGGTTTCACAGAGGAAAGAAATGAGAGGCAGAGGGTCGGCTCCAAGTTTGAGATTGCAATCTTATAGAAAGGAATTGCTTTTCCTTGTGATTTGGCCCATCTTACTCCATTGTGTCTTGTTACCAAAAGTGTTGATTTAAAGAAGGGATTTCAGGACGTGAATTAGTCTTTTGTTACCAGGAAAGATGTGGTCAGGGTAAATTCAGAGTAGAACATTTTTTACAATTACAAATGACAACAAATTTTCTGTAGCCTCAGAGACTTACATATTAAATTTACAAAAGAGATTTATA
The DNA here is from genome assembly GCF_017311325.1 of Ursus maritimus. Classification (NCBI taxonomy): domain Eukaryota; kingdom Metazoa; phylum Chordata; class Mammalia; order Carnivora; family Ursidae; genus Ursus; species Ursus maritimus. The sequence goes on along the minus strand of NW_024426230.1, from coordinate 21,103,800 downwards.
AGAATGTTTAAAGCAGACGTTTAATGGTGTTTAAATGAATAAAGCTTTTTCACAATAGTCCAAACCTTGGAGAACTCTCTTCACTATAATCTTCCCCTCGTTCCAACTGAGAAATCAGACTGGGTTTGCATTGTTGGTGCTCGAAGTAGTTATCATTTCTAGTGCTTTTTGTTCCTTTTTGTGGATGCGTATTTCCATCTGGTATCAGTTTTATTTTGCCTGAAGGACTTCTTTTAACATTTATTGTAGTGTGGGTCTTCTAAACATGAATTCTTTTCACCTTTTGTACTTCTGAAAAAGTCTGTTTCACCTTCTTTTTTGAAAGATATTTCCTCTGAGTGTAGTAGTCTAGTTTTTCCTTTTGGAACTTTAAAGATGTTCTGCTGTCCTTTTGTTTGCATTGTTTCTAAGAATAAATCTGCTGAAACTCATATTTATCATTCTATATCTAATGCGACCGGTTGCTTTTAAGATTTTCTCTTTATCACTGGTTTTGAGCAATTTAACTGTGACATGCTCTTATGCCATTTTCTTTTTCATGTGCTTGTGGTTCATTGATCCTGGATCTATGAGTTTATGGTTTCTATGAAATTTAAGCATTATCCGGCTAATATTTCTTCAAATATTTTAGTTCCTCTTCCTCTCCTTTGAAGACTCCAGTCCAACACCTTAAGTATGTATATAAGACTCCTTATTTATGTGCATATATATACACACACACACACACACACACACACAAGGTGTTACACAGCTGATTGATGCTTTTTAAGTGGTTTTTATTTATTTTTGTGTTTCATTTTGTATAGTTTCTAGTCTGTCTTCAAATTCACTAATCATTTCTTCTGCAATGTCTACTCTGCCTGCAGCCACATTCAGTGTATTTTGTATCTCGACCACTGTACTTTTCATCTCTGTAAGTTCAACTTGAGTCTGTGAAAAAATATTTTCCACATCTCTAATGTTTAGAATATACGAAACCCAGTTACAATAGGTGTTTTAATGTCACTGTCTGCTAATGCTAATATCTGTGTCAGTTCTTGCTTGGTTTTGACGGATTTTTTTTCTCCCCATTACAAGTCATTTTTCTGCTTTTCTGCATGTCTGGCAATCTGATTGGATGTCACACATTTGGAATTTTACTTCGACAGCTAAAATTCTTACAGTTTTGCAAAATACAAAATTTGTTGGTTATTTTTACATATCTATCAATATTCTTGAACTTGTTTGGGATGTAGTTATTTGGAGACAGTTTGATCATGTTTTGGTCTTGCTTTTAAGATTTGTTAGGAGAGACAGAAGCAGTGTTTCATATAGTATTTCTCACTACCAAGGCAAGAGTCTTCTGAGTACTCTGTCCCATGAATTCTGAGGTTTTCCAAGTCTTGTGTGAGCTGGGTACTGTTACCTGCAGGGCATCTCTCTGGTTCTTTCCCAATTCTTGTGCAGTAACTACTGTACATTCATGTCCTGGTCAACACGTTGCTGAATACTCGAGGGAGACTCTCTGCAGATCTCTGCAGCTGTCCTTGCTTGCGTTCTACCCTGCACTCTAGCTGCCTTGGAGTCCTTAGACTCTCCTCCATTCCATCTCCTCAACCGAGATTTTCCACCAGGCTCTATCTTTCTCCTGTTTGCATCATAGTCTGTTCGTTCCGTATAGGTAAACATCTTCATTACCTGATGTGTATTGTTTTCATATATTTTGTCCAGTTATTTGGTTGTTTCGGATGGGACGATAGATCTGGTTCCTGTTCAGTCTGTCTTGGCCGGAAGCAAATCGAAGCATAGCAGAGTTGTGTTTTGGGTCTCTTTTATTTTTTAAAGAGTAGCAGTTTTTAATGAAGCATTGCTAAGCTATTTAAATCGGTCAAAAATAAGATAAATAAAATCATATTTTTATCTTGGATTTCTATGTTCTTTTATTCTTTGACATATTTCTAGGTCTGTTGGCTAAAGACCTTCTGTTATTTCATAAGTCTTGATTTTTGAAGGAAACATGAAACACAACTACATCAGCCTACCCCATATTTTGCTTTTTGTTTTGCTTTTGAGTTTTCTGTTGTTCTGAACTTTTTTCTGACAAAGCATTTTTTACCCAAAAATCATTTGTAAACTGTCGAGCTTTTCAAAAATACTTGCTTTGGTATGTGATGCTACCAGGAAAGCACAGTAAAAACTGTACAGAATATATTAGCATATAAATTAAGTTCTGAGAAGTTTTAATATTACTCAAATGTAGCTTTGTGGCATTGTAGAATGTCTTTAATTCAAATGGAAAGGATATGTCCTACCTCTTGGAATTTTAAATGAGATATAAGTGATTTTGAGCCTCTGCTGCACTGACACTTAGGTTGTTTTATTTGTTTGGAGTTGCATGCATTTAAATTATTTTGATTTATAAACCCTTTAAAACACAACCACTTGCAAAGCCCTTTGTTTGAGTGTGTCCAATTAGTTTGCTTAGCTGAAAATAAAACTGTGTAGTACTTCTCAGGGTAAATACAAGTTTTATCCTACTGAAATTCCTTTTGGGGCTCCTTGTCAAGAATTAATTTAGCATGATCCGTGCTTGTGATGAAAATATATTTTGTAGGATTTGGAAGGATTACAGCAAAATTTCCAAAAAAGTAAAATTGATATAGTGTTATCTTAGAATATTACTTATATCTTATACCAAGAGAAATATTTAACCATCCTCTTTAATGCTTTACTTTTTCTTTTTTTTTTAAGATTTATTTATTTATTTGAGAGAGACAGCGAGAGAGAGCCTATGTCATGGGCAGAGGGAGAGGGAGAAGTGGACTCCTGCTGAGCGGGGAGCCAGATGCTGGGCTCAATCCCAAGACCCTGAGATCATGACCCGAGCCCAAGGCAGATGCTTCAACAACTGAGCCACCCAGGGGCCCGCTTTCTTTCTTTTTGTAGTATATTCCATGTGCTTTCCAGGGGAAAATATAGAGATATTCTGAGACATAAAATACAGTATTTATTTTTCTTTGTTATAGGTGAGAGGAATTCTGAAAATCTTCTACACGTATGTCCTCATTTAAAGATTTCAAAGTGATTTTTGAGATGGTTTATCTTAACTCACATAAATCCTTAACATTAAATAGGTATTGGAAAGAGATTTTAGTTCTCTTACTCCATCATGCTTCCCTCATGCTTATCTCCCCACTACTAACAATAATCGGGGATACATTGTCCTCCTTGCTAGCTATCACACGACCATGTAGACAGGTATCTGGCATTCTCAGCCAAATTCCAGGGCCATTAGACAGACATGGCAGTGGCCCCTAAGGTAACATTGGAAACGTCTTCCAATGTTAATAGCTATTTTCAACTTCATGTGTATCCCGAGTTTTTTCCGAGTGATGTACTCTGTCAGTTTTCAAAGTGCATTCTTAGACTTTGTGCTTGCCTTAGCAGTAGTAATCAGGAGCGATAGATCTCTTGTCTTGAAGAAAATATGCTGTGAACATTTGCAGAAGGCATCATTAACATTGAAGTCACACCATCAGAGGTCCATTGTATTCTTTGACTCCCCCCATCTACTTTTACTCATTAGTGTTGCATGGAGCTCTTCCTTCCTTACTGAGAAATTATATTGGAACACAGGTTTTAATAGCATCATCTATCTCTCTCTCTCTATATTGACATATACCTCTAAGCTTTAAAGCACTATAATGTATGTAAGAAATTGTCAATCAATGGATTAAACTAATTTTTTGTAGTGTCCTTGTAATAACACAAGTCCACATACATTTTATTAACTTCCCGTTTCAATATACCCACCAAAAGTTAATTTTCTGATCATGCTGTATTTCGTGCGTATTAAGTTTGCTGAATTGCATACACACACTGTGAAAACATAAAATTTTAAACTTGTCATTTCAGTTAAGGGAAACCATTTTAAATAATATCAGTGTGATTGTGTGTAAAGAACAGATTTTGCATAAATTGAGTCCCCTTTTAGGAAACCTAAACTTTAACATTTTCTCCCCAAGTAACTAGATGCCATTAATTTCTTCTTCATGGCAATTAAACCAGATGCATTTCAGAAGTACTGAAGAGGAAAGGAACATAGTTTTATCCCTCTAATGTAATAGTAATCAGAATCATGATGGTACTTCATAAAAATATGACAAAATTTAACCTATTAAACTAGAGCGCATTTGTTTTCTAAATGAATAAAATTCAGATTTTTTTTCATTGCATACGGACTACAGCTATAGTCTGATAAACTGAGATACATCATAATGTACCAAGTTGAGTCATCATCATGAACTGTTATAGTTTCTCTTTTTTTATGACTGAGAAAAAGATGTTTGTCACCAAGGATTTATTTTTATGAACACTTGAAAGTTTGGCCAAGATACATTGCTTAAATGGAATATGTATGCATTTTATTTCTATTATTTACTTCACAATCAAAAACTATAAAGGAAAAAGTATCCCTCTAGGTCTTAGTCTAGAAGCCACTTAGAAGACTATTAGAATCCATAAAATTTTGTTATAATAATTCAAAGATAATAGTTGGAGTTGGAGTTCAGAACATAAAAAGAGCAATGCAATAAATATCTCTTTGTGAGCGTCAGTAGGAGTTAAAAAAAAATTGCTTCTTAAGAGCAAAACTGCTATGGAAATTAAAAGGAAACAAACATCCTACACAGGATCTTTTCCTTCCTGTTCAGATAGGACCCTGAGGAGGACTACGGTATTTCCCTGGCCTGTTGGATTGGATTCCCTAGCATCACAAAATTAAAAATATATATTAAAAACACTAATTATATAACTGTCCCAAGAGACGAATTGTCAGAAATTATTTTTATTATCCTACCGGTAGCTACTATAATTCTCTGATTCATTTCCACACACAATATATAAAACACCCGCTATGCTTATACAGAAAGTAACTCAGTTGCTTTACTTAGTGACAAACTGTGTTATCCGCAGTGGTACAGACAAATGTAAATAGTAGACTTACGAACCAGCCAGCTGTTACTACCGTGACACAACTCATTCAGGATCAACAAGGGATGGAGCAGTCATGTAAGAGAATGTTCTGATTTAAGCAGTCCTCTGGATACATGAAAATTCGACTTGCGTTGATTTTTATTTTTGTTGTTCCACCAGCTACACACTTAGAGTCAACGTATCGCAGGGAGGCAGCACATACATTACACTGCATCCGTCAGTCTACTCCGACACTTACCACCGAAGGTTCTCCAGCACTTCCTCTCAGTCCTACCACAGAAGAAGTGTGGCATCATCCTCCACAACCTCTCTGCGTCAGGACTCTGTCTTTAGCACCGGCCCAGGTCCGACCTTGTGTTTAAGCACAAGCCTAGGTCACACCTGCCCAGGGAGGCAGAAGAAAGGGAGGATAAAGGAAGTTAATGGGGAAAGTAGGAGTGATTAATACTTCAAAGTCACCGAAAGAAATCTTGTAGCGCTTCGAGCCATGGCAGCATCATTCTGGGGCAAGCAGCTTCGAAAAGTTGAGAAATGATTTTGAAGATTTATACATTCCAGTTTTCATTTTTAAAATAGTCCCATCTTTTTTATATTGACACCTTCCTCCAGGTGACTAGAACTTGCTAAGTGAAAAATAATTGTGTGCTTTAAATAAGAAAAAAATACTTGGATGGATAATTTTATCACCTATTGACCCCCTACATACCTCCGATGGAAAATCCATGTACTCTAAGCCTGTTTCTCCAACATTCTTCCCAATGGAAAGGTTATCAGCTTCATCTGTTTGAATTCCAAGTGTGAGCAGGTGCAGAATATTCTAATCTACCCTTATCAGTCTTCTCACCAACACCTCACTTTCCACACAAAGGAACACAGTCCCCTTCTTTGCCGTGGCTGCATTGCATACCCCTTAGTGCATTCGACAAGCAAGGCTTACAACCTTTCCCTTCCCGCACCATCTTTTAAAATTAAAACTCTTGGTGACCGAGGTTTCCTCTTTACCAAACCAAATTTTCCTAATACATTCCTATTCCTGCTTCAATCCAGAATTAAAACCTGACTGGGAGGCAGATCTATACTTTATTCCATTTGATCCTTTATAATACCTGCAAAAAAAGAAAGAATGGCGATGACAGCACTCCACTTTTATTCAATTAAGTATTAGCCGTGGGGCCAAAGTGGAGCATGTTGGATTTTATGGAATAAGACTCACATCAGCACGAATCGTGAGTTCTGACTTTCTCCAAGATAACACTCCGTTCATGTTGTTATCTTCAGGAGAGAAGACTCAGCATCACATGACTGAAACTAAGAAGGGGGTGGGAATAACCATTGATTTACTCTAACATTGATTCTCGACCAGGTAAGCAGCACATATCAAAACAAGAAAAAATACCCAATGACTTGAAAACCCATGGTTAGGAAAAAGGCTGTAGGAGCAATTTATGATGACCTTAAAGAGTCGTGTGTTCTTAAAAAGTGTGTATATCAGTGTTTTAAAATGCATTCACCTGGGACACCTGGGTGGCTCAGTCGGTTAAGTGTCTGACTCTTCAGCTCAGCTCAGGCCTTGATCTCAGGGTCCTGAGTTTGAGTCCCATGGTGGACTCCCCGCTGGGCATGAAGCCTACTTAAAAATAATAAAAAATAAAATGGATTCATCTCAGCCTTGTTCAGAATAGCTGAAAATAATGTTAATGTCTAACAGTATCAGTGGGGCACTGGTTAACTAAATGATGTGGAATAGTCCAGTTATTAAAATGACTTCCCCTTTCCTGACTGTAGTGCTCTTGGCTTTTTATACCATTGATTTGGGTTTTTTTTTTTTAATTCTTACTTTGAGGACCTTATGATTTAAAGAGTCCTCTCAGGATTTTTTAGCCACTTTTCAGATAACTTTCAAAACACCACCCTCAGTCAAATGCAAGTCATTATTTCCAGGCAGCCAAAGTAATGTTTCATTGTGATTCTGTCTGAGGACTGAGAATCCGTACACTACTAACTTGGTTCTATGTCATATTTTAAATGGTCTGCCATTTTGTTTTGGCTTCAGTGATACATGACATTTTGGACGTTGTTCAAAGAAATAGCTTTGGACAATCTTTATTAACTTATTTAATCATAAATAAGCAGGAAACCCTTTCTACACAAATTAAATATAATAATAAAAATTTCTCCAAACCTTTTTCTCCTATCAAATCATGAAAATTATTCCTACTCACATGGACTATATTCAAGCAGGGAAAGGGGACTCACGACAAAAGTTGGTAACTAATGCTTCTGCTTATTATGATAGTATATCAGGGAACAACAGATCAACTTCTCAAAGGTAGCGTAAGTTTTCTGAAAATCACCACAAACTTGTCTTTAATGAACCATATCAAGATACTTTCAAAGACAGAAAAGAAAACCAAAAATTTTGGCATTGATAAAAATCGACTTTCCCTCTAATTTGTTGCAATGAAATAAGGCTAGAAATTGTATAAAAATGCACATATTAGCTTGATGTTGAAACACCACTTCATTAAGCTAATTTTTCCTTGGAAAGACCAAACTAGATATTTCTTTTTGGCATGTAGAAATGTTTGTGAATATAATCACTAAATGCATAGGCTGCCTTTCCATATCAAAAGGGATAAATGGTTTTGTTAGAAGCAAGGAATAATTGTGGGGTTATAGAGAAAATTTTAAAAGTCTTATTTCTGTAAAAATGAAACAATAAAAATTTGCTAATTGTCCTTATATAGTCATCGTATTCAGAATTTAGTAATAAAAGGAGACTGATTTCATTCATCTATTCTTTCAACTTTCATGTATTAAACCTCAGTGTTAATCACTGTTGAAATTCAAAGGTCTGCCATTAAACGCTCAACATAAGTAAACCCATAAATATCTTAAGGTTTTTAAAAATAGAATGTCAAAAATGAAATCACAGAGGTATATCATAACGTATGGGAATATGAGAAACTTATTCACATTTTTGCAAGAGAGTAAACAGATTTCATAGAGATGGTAATCCCTCATTCTGGGCTTCAGTAAACATAATGCTGTTGTAAAGATCCCAGAACTGATTCATTCCAGAAAATATTTCTAGAAAACTAGTGTTATATGTTTGGACAAAACTGGAGGGCATCTATTTCAGAGAAGTACTGTTCAAATAAAAATTTTTCCTTACCCCTGAAAACAAAAAGTGCTAGGGTTTGTAGTAGTAGTAGCTCTTATTGTATTAATCAGTTAAGTTTAGTTTTGTTTTAAAATCAACACAGAGCTTTTGATGTGAAAAACTAATAAAAGCAAGGAAGATCCTGTTACTGGTTTTGTTAAGAATATTTATGTTTTTTGTAAGTAACAATTTTGAAGACCGTTGATAATAAGTGTCAGAATTGCTGTCAATTTTAGGTTTGGCTTCTCAATTTCTCAATAAGAATCCATCTACAAACCAAAGATCTACATTTAGGTGTGTTTCATTCATATTTGTAGCTCATTTTTGAAGGTATTCGAGGTCCTGGCATAGAAGGCGACATTGCCATTGATGATGTATCGATTGCAGAAGGAGAATGTGCAAAACAAGACCTAACGACTAAGAGTAAGTGTCTATTCTTGGATTGGTTTGATGTGATATTAAAGCAACATAATAACTATTAAACTAAAATGGTCTAATTCTTAAAACTCATTTACTTTTAGTCTGTAAATTTAGAAATTCCTTATATGTGAGACCCTAAAATTTTGAAGATGTGTTTGAAACAAAGTATTAAATTTGATGGCATGCATATTTGACCTAAGAGAAGACAAAATAATTTTGGTTTAGGTCTGTGTAAGGCAAGCACATTTTGATTTTTAATTAAGATTTTAAAAAGTATTTAATTTATATTATTAATTTCAGAGGATTATTTTTTTACTTTTATTAAAATGTTTGGCAGATCTATATACTCAGCACACCTTTATACAGCCATAGCTGTTTTTATCGCCCTCCCTCCACTTAGGAATTTATTTTCTAGGTCTAACTTTTGCCAGACATTTTAACAGATTCACTACTGTGAAGAGACTAACTATATACAATAAGTAATAAATCAGCCCGTCTATGTGCACCACAATCTTGTTTAGTAATTTGGTTTCATTTTTTACTCTGGCTTGAATATTATAGTTTAATGATATCTTCAAATTTTATTTCGTCACCACAAAAATGTTTTGAATAAGAGATATAAATTAAAAATTATAAAAATACAAAAAACATCAGATCTATGTGTTGAACTGCTTCTTAAAATTTTCATCTCCCTATTATCCATGGGAAGTCGAGGAAACTAAAATCATGTCTTTTAAAAATCCCTCCACTTGAAGTATTTTCATAGGCCCATCTGGAATCTTTAATTTTGTGGTTATATACAAGGTTACTGATCAAGCTAAATTTACACAAACAACTCATAAATTATTTGGTATATATATATGAATATCCATTTTGTTAAGTCTAGAACAAATCAGAGTATTTGTTGATTGAGTCTATTTAGTGAGAAATTATATTAGTTTAGATGTTGAAAGTTAAATTTCTTCAACTACCCAGTATTGTTCACACGCACCAAACTGACTCCATTTTTAAGCATTGTAAAATGAAGATTTTGTATAAAAATGAGCCACTTTCCTCATAGTTTTCACCTTCTTGTCATTACACTAAGCATTTCAAGTAACAAATTTAGTAAAAATTTCTCCCTGTATCTGGCTAATTTGCTTTGAAAAACCAGTAGCAGGATTCAAATGAAGTAGGTTTGTCAAATGCACAGAAAATCAGGCATTCTCCTTGGAGGAGGCCAGTGGGATCTCTTTTGAATGTCATAATATAAATCCGTCACAGTGACATTCTAGTAACTGGAGGTAGTTACCATCTTACATAGAAATCTGACATTGAGATAATTTAATCACTGAAAACTATAACAAATTAAATTCAAAAAATTGAATTAAACTTGCCAAATGAGGAAAGCAAGAGAGAACATTCTCCCCCACGGAGAAAACAGAAGTGGTAAGAGTAGCAACAGTGAAATGAAGATGAAAACCCCAAAGGACTTTGTTACGTAATAGAGCACTTTCAAAATCAGGTTTCTAAAGTCAGAGAAATGTGTGGCTGTTTTAAATAAGATACATCTGTACTTATTGGAGATATTTTTATTTAGCCTCTGTAATTAGAAGAAACAACCCTGTAAAAAAAAAAAAAAACATTCTCTTTGGTATGTGGAAGTATTTCTGTTACATCTGTATCTATTTAACTAGCATTTACGAAGCTCATTTTGGCAAACAGGGTTTGGTGAATATTAAATTAATGTTAATTTCTAAGTACAAACCAGCTTGGTGCCCAAAAGCCTCTTCCTAATGGCTCAGGTTCCCAACCCTTCTCAGGCAGTAAATGGTACTACGGCCACACTATCAAAATCTGAGGTGGTCTGTTGTCTTCAAAACCCAGCTCTCTCCTAGGTGAGAGCCATTCTGTAACTTAAGCCAGGTGAATGAATTATCGAGCTTGCCCATGTTAGCCCTCCTGGGCAAGGCACACATTCTAAAAGGTGTCACTTGGAACACCAATTATGGTAGGAGTCTTAAGGCAGAATGGTAGAACAGATCTTGTAGTCAAGATGGACTTCATAATGTTTCTAAAACTCACACTGAAGAGAGAATTATTTATTCAGTGTATAGATATTAGACTGATCTAAGCATATATAATCTACTGTTTATGGTAGCTGATTTTTTCTACCCATACCTAAATCCCTAGTTTTCATAAAAAAGTAGTTTTTCTCTCAGGCTTTAATCTTAATTATTTCTGGAAGCTTTGGGGGGGAAAAACCGACCTCTTAGGATTTCCAAGAACTTTCTATGTGTACATACTTCCATGTGGCTAGTAGAACTCTGAGGCCGAGCTCAGCCACAAACACACACAAATCCCTTCTGGACAAGTTCTCACAGTAATCATATCAACTGAAAGTACTTTTATTTTATCAAGTTTCTAACCACACATTTATCTTCCTTTTCACGTGTCTTGAAAATAGATTGATAAATAATTTTCCAAAGATGTTTTCCATATACTACTATTGTTAGTTCACCAAAGTTGCGCTGGTAGCTACACAGAATATTTATTCTCTTTTTTTTTTTTGCTTGTTTCTTGGCATTTATTTTCTTTGTCTTTAGATTCTGTTGATGGTGCTGTTGGAATTTTAGTACATCTATGGCTTTTTCCAGTCATCGTCCTCATCTCTATCTTAAGTCCTCGAAGGTGACCTTACCCTGGCAGAGGCTATAAAAGATTCACCAGGCACCGGCATGAAGAAAGAGTCTTTGTAAACGGACATTGAAAAAACAAACTACCAAAGATTCCTCCACTGACTACTGACTCAAAAATAAAATAATAAAAACGAATTTTTTAAAGCACTGGGGATAAAAAGACATCATGGAAGTATAACTTATTCCAGACTACATAGAAAAGATAATCTTGACCTGAGTAGAGAAGAGACCTTCAGGTGCTTTTGTGGCTAAAAAGATTACAGCGTCATCTGGTCATCTGGTTGAACTCTGGAAAAAAAAAAAAAAAAAAAAGCTATAGAAATCCTTGTCAAAGCACAAAGTCATGGCTGGTTTTGTTTCAAATGAATAGTTTGCTTGTTACCATGGAAACCTAATGGCCTGCCAACAAAAACCTCACTGTAAACAGGGTACGTGAAGAGCTGGCATTTATTTTCCTTTCCAGAAGGTTTTACGTAGAGAATTAAATAAATGTAGGCCCTTTTACCTTTGGTTGTTACCCTTCCTTGAAAATAACCCGAACTCAGAATTATTTAAAACATTCATGCTCCTCCCCACCTGTCCCCATCCCACCTCTATTGTTCTTATTTGTTTTCCTCCCATGGCTAAGCTAGATAACTGTATGCTGTCTCTTTTTGCATGCATTACTATCCAGGATGGGAAACCTGGGCTTACCTATTACACAGGCTTATCGGAGTTTGCTTGCGGCCACTTGACCACCCAAACTAAGTCATCTGTTCCAATGACGAAACCAAACCACCATCTTTTATAAATTGCCATGGAAACCAAGTGCCTTCAATGAAACAAGCCTGAATAATTTTCAACTCAGAAGCTTGCACTGCTAAGAGTGGTTTGTGTAAAACTATTTTATAAACAAACTACAGAGTCTAAACGTGCAAATTACAGGCAAGACAACAAAAGCCGCTTCTGAAGAAGAAAGGACCGGAGCTGCTGCGTAAGCCCGTGCAGACAAGATATTTGTTGTTTGACCTCCTAGACAGCCATGGCCTTTCGGCTTATTGTCCATTAGAAAATAACTTCCATTGAAACCAGACATGGGAGCAACACTTTTTTCTTCCAGGTTATTAAATGGGTCAACCAGAGCAAAAGGTTGTTAAGATAATACTTAGCGCAGAAGGTGGTAAAACACAAGAGTGATTTTTTTTACTCTAACCTCCATTTGAAATGAAATTGGCCCTAGCTTTAGAGGGAGCAAGAAAATGTTTGTGATTGCAGTGCATACAAACTCTACAGCGGACCTGGGCCTGAAAAATCTGGCTTTATTCTAAACACTGAGGGTAATATGCCTCTGCCCTTTAGTCAGACTCTGTGCAAATTGTGAAATATTATTTTATTATTTTACCAAGATTAAAAACACTTTTACAAAAAAACAAAAACCTGTAAAAATAATGATTTTGAGCTACCTGAGGACAAAGCATACCTTTAACCAGCCAGTTTTCCAATGCATTGTAAATTTCACTTAAACCTGTTGGTTACGAAAATTTGAAGATCTTTTTCCTTAAATTATCTCAGCTTTTAACTTCATTTAAAAAGACTTTTGTCTAAAGAAGAATATTATTATTATTATATGTTCTTTCAATACCCCAGGATTAAAAAAAAAACTGATTATGCAAGTAATTGGGATAGAAGTATTAAATTATAACATTTGCAAATATTAATATAAAAAGCACAACAAAATGTAGTGGAAAATGACAAAGCTTGATTTTTAAAAGAAAAAAAATTCTGTAGAAATGTTTGTGCAAATTCAGTAATTCAACTTAAAAGATAATTTTACAGCTATGTTCAATAAAGCCTCTTTCCAGGTAAGGTATGCAAAGCGGTATGTGTGTTTGTTGAGCAATGTTTACTTGTCACCAAAATGAGACTAGTTATACAATTTATCGGTTATGTTACCATGGGATAAATCTTCAGGGCTTCATACACCTTAATGTCTGCAGGAAAGAATTTAATAGGAACCCTGATGCACTCTTCCATATTTTTCATACATGTAACAACAGCAAAAAAAAGTCAAACCTGTGAAAGTAAAATATGAAACAAATGTGAACTTGGAATTTAATGCATATTTTCATAAAGAGGGGACCAGTTGGAATATCTAGGTAGTGATAAAATCGAGTTAAACCAATTCCTTTAAACAGAATTAACTAATAAGCTTTATAACTTGTTTGGCATAAGGCATATTGAAAATTTTCAAAATTACAGTCAACCATCTGTTTTATCAAACCAAAGAGATTAAACAGTATTTGGGGCACTTAGCTTAGTAGCTACTAATTCTCCTACACCTTGACTTCCATTTCATGTGGCAACCACTTTCTTCCACTAGCCCACATTACCGGATTATCCTCCCTAGTTGATTTTCTGCACACTCATAGCTGATAATATTAATAAAATTGTTTTCATCTAAAGAGAGGCTTAGCTCATTGCCACCTTCTTCCCTTATTTTGAATTTGATTTGAGACTTTCGCAAAAAAAAACTAAAATAATCTACATTCAGAATATTTGGATATACCTTTGTCCTTTCCAGGAAAACAATCAAGTCTCCTCTTCTTCTTATTAACCCTGCATAAAGTAATTGTTATAAGTGAAAGCTTCATTGCTTCTATAAAGCACTCATAAAATACTAAAGTCTTCCTATAACCTTTCACACAATAAGAATACATAAGCTTCAGAAGTCATGAGAACTGGCTGGTACTTCAAAAATTAATTTTCATTAAATTTTTGAGAAATTGCAGATGAGTGCCAAGAACAAAGGGCAATGAGAAGAACTGCAAAACAATCAGGTTTATTGATACAGTAATAAATTCGAATATATATCTCAAGTGGGTTCTGGATCATTTATATAAACCAACAATCTTAGAATTGTAGAATGTTTTTCACTCCCGATCAAATGTTCAGTTGCTTTCATTGAAAGAAAATGAATCTAAATGTGGGAAATTTTAAAAGGTGGGGAAAAGTAAAATGTAAACTGTGTTAAGTAATCTCCTGTTTACCATTAGTTCTAGTGATGATGACTTTAAAGCACTTACCTGTTTATCAGCTGCCTTTCCTTTCCTAATATTTTTTGTATTTATTATGAGTTGAACTCACCAACATAGTTCCCTTTTTCCTTTTTGATAACATTTTAAGTGTAATTGATGCCGTTTTTGTTGTTGTTTATAGGAAGGCATCAGGCAATGGAGCTTAATTCTCTGGGAGAAAGATTATACCATGTAATCTCCTAGTGTCAGTAACTGATCCGATTAATTAGGAGCTTACTCTGTTTCATTAGTTCAAAGATGCTTGTTCCTCCACATTTTAACATCTCTGCAACTGGCCTATTTTAATTACAATTGGTAGCATTTCTGTGTAGTGATATATAAAATAAACGTGCATATTAAAACTGATGGCATCTTAGATATGTTGAAATTCACCAAATTCACTAAAGTCTCCGGAAGAGCCAATCATGCCCAATATTATTCCTTTTCAACAATCTCAAAAGTGAGAAAAGGATGCCCTATCATATTGGTAGGATTCATATTAAACATTCATTGCCTATGCATTATTTAAAAATAGCGTAACTTTTATTTTGTGCTTTAAAAAAGTCTGAATCTTCTCTTACAGACATTATATACATACCCAGCCCTGCTGTCGTCTTTTTTTTTTTTTTTTCTCTTCCTGCTTATTTCCGTTCCGTCATGAATTACAACATGCTATGTATCCCTGGTTTGAAATGTTTTCTTGTTTTGTGTGATTCATAGTACTTAGTAAGTTAGAAGTTTGGCCTGCCATTAAATTTTCCTTAAGAGGTTTGACAGATGCATGGTACACACACTACAGTGTCATACAATAGGCTAAACTAATGGTATTTCATTTCACATATATCACAGGATTGACTTTGGCATGGCAATGAATTATGACAATTATAATAATCAGAATTGCAAAGCAGCTAGTCTGTTACATCATATTACAAATAGTAAAAATAACCCCACTCTTTTATATTTTAAAATATGACAAACTATGAATGACAACTGTACTAACTTTTCACCAAACATGCATTTTTACTTTAAGACTTAATAATAAACTTATCTGTCAAAGTGCATAATTTGAAGAACAGTTAATTCAGTTCTATACTTAAGACCGTATGAAACTGGCTGTGGTATTTTTCATGACCTATTTTGTTTGTTTTGATTAGTGATTTGAAAGATGGTGACAGACTAATGTGATTGTCGAAGGATTCTTTTGAATGAAGTTTCTTTAACAACAAAACAAATAAAACTTTTTTTTTGTTAAAAACAAAAAAAAAAAAATTTTTTTTTTTTTTTTTTTTTTTTTTTTAATGTGCCTTTCACAGATCAGGGCCTCAAAACAGTATTTAAACTGGAAAAAATTTCACTTCCAATTCATTTCCTTTTTGGTTGATGAGTACTACTTACAAATTGCTTCGCCTGTGTCTCAAAAAAGCAGAAGGTATATACTCTTCTTGCAACTGGGTAGTTGATATCAATGAGGAGTTATTGCATTTTCTGTGAAAACAATAAAATCATAGGGTTCAATCCCATGCTATTTCCTTTCCTACAGCGTTCCTTTTGTGTCTAACCAGTTTAATTAGTTTTCTTAGTGTTTATTTTTAAAAAGCAGTCTCTGACATTTTTTACTTCAATTTAGGAGAAAAGCTACCACGAATGAACAACTTTTTTCAAATTTGATATTAAAAAGTGCTTTGCTGAGTCTCCATATTATTTATAAATATATGCTATTACATAGAAAAAGTAGGACTCAAAGATTCAAAATTTCAATGGGCAATATGTCAACTCAGTATCAGTCCATCACATGTTCGTGTCTGCTTAGAAACAAAGTTAGGGAGAGATAACTAGTCCATATATTTCCATATGGACTACTTTATTGACATTATTAGAATAAAGCTTAATAAAATATGAGTAGTGACTTCACTATCCTGAACCCACATTGAGTATATTGAAATTAAGGGATTGGTATTGAAAATTTTGAGCAGGATAGAGGTTAAACTCTGAATAGAAATGAAATAGTTTTCTCAAGGGACTATTCACAACTGCTTGAATTTAATTTCAATTGTTCTAATTCTCCATGAGTTGAGCTAAAAAAAAATTCTTATTTTTCAATAAAAATGATGGGAAATACTATGAATTAGGGATTAGCTTGTTAGTTTCAGTTTGTTTTATATATGGCTCTTATTGTTGTCCTGGATTTCCAGGATATCATTTTTGTTTCTTGAATCTCATCAGTATATTTAAGTGTATAAGTTTAATCAAATATACATTGTGTTGAATTTATATTGAATATTAGTTATATTTTAGATCTCAAAGTTTAGATTTAACTTACTTTTCCTTTTGATATTTAACTCCTGCTAAATAGTTTCAGATAGCTGTATGTTCTTTTCCCTTGGATTTGCTTTCAATAAATGCAATTATGTTAAATACTCTATTAGTGTTTTGGGGAAATTTCTGCTGTCAATAAGCACTTAAGTTAGAAACAAAAAGCTATTTAGAATGGCAATTATATCTGCAAATTAAGATGAAAATGCCATCATCTCTTTCACTATTAAAAAGCTTTTATAGACTCAACATTGCAGTGAGGCACAATTAGCCCAGTAAAGATACGTGTTGATTTTCACATCCTTTGTGAGGCATCATTTTTAAGATTGTGTTAAACAAGTAGGCCCTGAAAAATCTTCCTGAATGAACTGTGATTTAAGAATTATGGCCCAATTTAGTAACTCTGGGCTTCTGCATGATACGTGAAATATCGACTAAAGATTACACCACTAACGTGCTCCAGGAAGATAGTTTCAGTTAAGTATTTCATGAGGGCCCCGTAGGCTACATGTGAGTTTTCTGAGGGAAACAAATAATAGTGCTTGACAATAATTCGAATGAACCAAAGTATAAATGGAATCCTAACAATTATGCATAGCTTAATTTCCTCTCTCTTTTTGGTATTATATTTCTAAGTATATCCATAAAATTTTAGAAAAGTGAATACAGTTATCATTAACAGACCCATTCGTTGGTTTAAAAATCAACCCCTAACTATGTATTAAAAGACTGTTTATTCTTTATAATCTATTTAGTTTAATAGCCGAATTAAGGACCTTACCCACCTTTTGATTTCCTATAGTACTCATGTTCCTTTAAAGTTTTCTTTAGTTGTCAGAATATCTGCTCCCCAGCTGAAACTGTAACCTACCCCAGGGCAAGGACTGTGTCTTTAACAAGTTTAAGTACTTCCGACTTATCTAGGTTCTATAGAGATTATTGAATTAATGGTGATTGAATTAATCCATGATTTAGAGCTATATTTAGAACAGAACTTATTCAATGAACCTAGGAAATAAGCACCAATGTCACCTTTCGGTGATAAAATCAATGAAATTTCACGGACAGAAGATGTTTCCTCCGTGTAAGAAAAAATGAGAAGTCAAGGCAACTGAAATACCAGCGTAAGCATTTGCAACACAATTTCTTGGCACTTCTTAGTATAACAGAAAGTGATTTTATTTCTTAATAGAAGGGCAAATGTTGTCAATGTTTTTGCAAATAAAATTACTATGTGGTTAAACTAAGGAAAATGAAATTAATTCTGCCTGTTTATGTCAGATGCCATCGTTATACATGAGACTAATACTGCATAGGATCTCTTCTTTCAACCAAAATGTATTGATTATAGGATATTATGCTTAATTTTATATTAGAGAGATCATGAGCTCTAGCTGAATTCAATCTTAGCTCCTTTCTAGAGTTTGTTCAGTATATATTTTTTGAGATCCAATCATCCACTAAACTTGAAGTGAGGTATATTTAAATAAGGAAATATTTTTACGAATTATATAATAATTGAATTATAAAACAAAATTCTTAAAAATGAGATATTTATTTAGTTCTGGGAATATTTTATGTAGCATAAACTAGATTCTTATATATGAAACAGATAATGGTAAATTAATTTTCAAAACTGGAAATCGTGTTGAACACAGAACTAATTTTTGTTATTTTAATTGTTTCTATTTTGAATTATAATGTTTTACTTTCCAAAATTAACACCATTCAACAGGCCAAGGAGCCCAAAATAAAAGATGGTACAGTGTCAGTACACAGCAACTACATGATAACTGTTAATAAGTGAAATTATAAATAGTACAGTGTCTGTTATAATTTTTTAATGAAATAAACATGCATCTTTCCTTTTTCATTGGTTTAGTTTTTGACAATGTCATGTACAAGACTGGGATTTTGCATGTATTCAAAAAGCCTTTCCAATACAGGGGTATTTGAGGGTACCAGAAGGGTATCCATTCTGCATCGACATCCTGCACTAGGACCAGCCATTCCTCACCCAGCAGTCCATTCCTTCATGCTTAGTAGTACTACTTTCTCCATGTAGTCTTTTTCAAACTGGAAATACTTCCGTTAAGGAAGAATATTAGAGTTCTCTAAAATTCGGAGTAACATTTCATAAGCTCAGTTTTCAAATATCTAGCAAAATGGGCTGAGAAAACACTGACCTGCTGCAGGGGGCTAAGGAACAAGGAGAGGCATTCAAAGAGGTGAAGTACCGGGTTTCGAAGACTATATTCACGTCACAGTTTTCCTGAGGACACGTCCAGATTACATATCCAGTACATAAAATAGAGACAGAAGGCAAGGAGTGTCAGTTACATGTGAAGGCTCAAAGAACAGAATGAGAAAGCTTCCAGGACAGAAATACAAACAACGAGGTCACCGAGAGGGGGACAACATGAACAGATCAAGAAAAGGCATTGGAAAACTAAACTAATCAAACTAGAGCCTTCACATTAACTGAAAGGAGAGGAAAGGAAAATTACATAACCAAATGCATTTTGCAGAGATTCATAATCTAAAAACTGAAAATAAAATATTTAGATGAAGTAAATTTGAAAAAGAACCGCAATCAATATATATGCAAATATCTTACCGCACACTCTTCCGGCTTTCTCTTCTTTACTTTGCAGCCACTGTAGTTAGGGCTTGGCTGCTCTGTCCACTTCCTCTTTCCTGGTTATGTGGATTCACAGTATGTAGGTTAGTTTAGAGTTGAGGATACCAGTTCAGCAATGAGCATCTTCAAATTATTTCTGCTTTCTGTAATAATCTTACTTCAAGCCCAGGCATACACACATTCATAAATGCACACTACTTATATAAAGAGTTATCATTTTCAAAGTGTTTTCCTTTAATCTGTTCTAGCCCATAACGGTTAGTGACTCGCTATGAACCTGTGTATGATGGATGCCTTCCGGTCTTCTTTCCGTCACCCAGTCTCTCACTGCATGTGGATGGTCACCCTTACACAGTGTGACCCAGGACTGAAAAGAACAGTGTTCAATAAGCAATGTCTTTTGTATTTTATTATCAGCGAACCTCCATATTTTATCAAATCTAAAACATTATTTTACATACCACTAAGAAGAAAAAAAATTTATTGTGATTGTAAGACACCATCAGTTCTAACAGAAAGTCTTATTTCAGAGATGTTCAACTGCAAAATAATAATAATAATTTTAAGGCTGATGAAATACAGCATCATTTGTAATCATACCAGATGTTTCATTTGACAGCCTCCCAGGAAATCTGCTTCGCGTGCTGTAATGCAGCTGAACTCTGACTCTAACGTGAATCAAAACCTCCTAGAACGGTTGTGGAAAGCACAGATTCCGCAGTCTTGGCACTAGCAGTTTTGTTTCACTCGATCCTGAAGGAAGGGAGAAGGCATAGGTATTTAAAAAACCTCTTAAATAATCACGATCTATGTCATCAAAATAACCATCATTTATTAAAGATTGGGGTACTGGAAAGAACTCAAGTTTAAATCCTGATTTCTACCACTAGGAGCTGTGTGATGGTGCACAGATGGTTTAAAATCCCTGTGCCTTCGTGCCCTGGACACGCCACGGAAAAGTGCGGCATCAGACTGTGAGGGCTCTTCATTGCACCATCTCAGTTCCCTTAGCTGTAAAAGGGGGTGTTGTGTTATCTAATGAAGGAGCTAATATGTGTAAAAAATTTAGACCATTACTGGCATGTAACAAGCACCACTAAAGTCTTTGCTCACCTGTAAAAATGGGATGGTAATAACAGTACCCACCTCATAATGCCGTAATGATTAAATGAGGCAATGCAAATAGAGCATTTCACAAAGAGAGAAATGGGTTTTTTAACATATTCGTTTAATAAAGTAACATCTCTTAAAATAAGTTATTTTAAAACTCTTCTAATAGCTAACCCTTATTTCCTTGGCCCTGTTTTATCTTGAAGATAGACAAGGAAGAATTTTCTATGATATTTAAGTGATTCAAATATTTTAATGCTTTTATTTATGGGACATGAAATATAATAGCCCCCAAATGAAATAAGCTCTCTGACATTACTTTATAATGTAAATTATTTTTGAATAATCATGCTTATTTTAGGGTATAGAAAATTAAGTTAGAAAAATGTTAGTAAGTAAGCACAAGCTTGGCATTCTTCAAAAGTTACCATAGAGATTTACATATGTACTTATATTCTAGACAGAAATGCTGCTCATTTTTTAAAAATAAACCTTTGTTTTGAGGTAATTCTAAATTCACCTGCATTTGCAAGAGGTAAGATAGAGAGATCCTACATACACTATGACCCGGCTTCTCCCACTAATTACACCTTGTAGTTATACACGTGTGCATATTTAATTCTGTGTACTTTTATCACACCTGTAGGTTCATGCGTCCACCACCACCAAGATACACAGTTCAGTCACTGTAAGAACCCCTTCGGTGTTGTCTTTTACTTTGCACATTTCCCTCCTGCCTCCCCTTTTCCAACCCATCCCATATCCCTGGCAACAACTAATCTGTTCTCTTTTCTATAATATTGTCATTTCAAGAATGTGGTACCATATGCTATATAAATTTTAGGGATTGGCTTTTTACAGGCAACATAATTCCCTGGAGATTTATCCAAGTTGTGGCATATAACCAATAGTTCGTAACTTTTTATTGCAGAGTAGAGTATTGTATAACAGTCTGTGTAGCCATTCGCCCATTGAAGGACATCTGGGCTGTTTCCAGTGTGGGGCCATTACAAATAAAGCTGCTACGAACGTTCACGTACTGTTGCGTGAACGTAAATTTCCATTTCCGAGATAAAGGTTTGATATTATAAAAACCTGCCAAATTGTTTTCCAGGGTGAGTGTACCATTTTTCACTTCCACGAGCAATGCATGAATCATCCAATTTCTATGCATTCTCACCAACATTTGGTATTGTCACTATTTGTTTTTATTTTAACTATTCCGATAGGTGTGCAATGTCTCATGATTTTAATTTTCATTTTCCTAATGACTAATGAAGTTGAATATCTTTTCATTTGCCATGTGAATATCCTCTTCTGTAAAATGCCTAGCAATACCTTTTGCCTATTTTCTAATTGGATCTTTTGTTTTGTTTTACTGTTGAATTTGAGAGCTCTTTTTATATTTTACACATTAAGTCATTTGCTGCATATATGGCTTTTAAGTAGCTTCTCTCAGTCTATACTTTGTCTTGTCATCCTCTTCACACGGTATTTTGCAGAGCAACGGTTTTTAGTTTTGATGAGGTAGGTCTAATTTATTATTTTTCCCATTTATAAATTATGTTTGTGGTGTCAAGTCTAAAGAACTCTTTGTGTAGTTCAGGATACTAAAGATTTTTCTATTATTCTTTTATAATCAATATTGTCTTTATCTTAAGATGGAAAATTGGACAAATTTTAAGTCCCATGATTATGTTAGGTTCTCTTATTTTAGTTCAAAATACTGGCATTTTCTCATAGCAATGAGGGAAGGTATAACATAAATGGGGCTAACAACTTAGCTGTTTCAGATGTTACATCTGAATTTAGATGTTACATTTAAAGTTACTTATATGATGCATGAGCATTCCATAAACCCTTCCATGTAAGGACAAGGAGGTTGATTCTCCTCATCCCAGACATAGCCGAAGACTGCTGTCCTTAATTTTCAAATTCTTTAATTCCACTTGTAAGAATGGTCATGGAAAATCAGACAAGCAAGGAAATAATCAGGTGTAAGGATATTATGGCAGTTTATAATGGTGAAAACAACCGGAAACAATATAAATGCCCATCAGTAAAAGAATGGCTCATTGAAGTATGGTTGTGCTCCTCCCATATCGTCTACCTTTAACGCAGTGCAGCCTCAAGACTGCCCGCGGTGCGAGAGATTTCTTCAGGACCTACCCACGCACTATAGCTCAAAAGTGCCAGAAATTAACACCACTACAACCAGCCCCCTAGCCCCCTGCACCGGCAGCCTCCAACCAATGTATAATGCCCCAGGTTTCGAGCCCTGAAGGAAACTACTCTGAAATACCTGTTTTTACAGACACCCAGAGTTCCCTAAATAGGACCAAAATCATTATCCACCATGGTCCTTGAATTAACAGCAATTCTTTATTGGTTGCCTTTCCTTGCCTTTAAAACTTCCTCAACTCTACTAGAATTTTCCAGTCATCACCTTCTGCATAAGATACTGTACTAAAACCTTGTCTCAATGATAAAGTTCTCTCTTCTGGGAGAACCAAACTAAGGCAATAGTTTATTTATGGAAGGAAGAATCAGGAATATTTTTTTTTAATGAGCTTGAACTGTAGCATGTAAATATGTCTACTACATATTGTTATGTTAAAAACACACATATTACGTGTAGTCAGACGTATTTATATGACTATGTATACCCCAAACTACTACATTCTCCTGTCTGGTAGGTATGGTTTAGTGAAGTTTCATTTTTGTTTATTTTTTTTTATTCTTAATTTTTTTGGCATTAAATATATACATAAATTTTGTAGTCTGAGGGGAAAAAAATGGGAAGAGAAAAGAAATGACCCAGTGTAGAGAAAGGTCTTCTTTGGGATTTTATTGTTCAGAAGTAGATCTTTTCTACACTTGCATGGCCTAGAAAATGGGGCTGTAGCTATTTTATACAGAGGTATAAGACAGCAAGGAGAACCACGTCTGCCTGGTGAGTTCTCAAAGATGTGCTGGGATAGTGAGAACAGGATAATTGTCAAGGGCAAGATACCACTTAATGTGTCCACTGACAAGTGGAAATCAGGTAAGGTTGTGAAGTTAAATAAACTCTACTTAGGAGTACTTGATTCAAAGTTCAGATGGGAAATATTAATCAGAAAAAAGTGAAAATCTTGCTTGTAAGTTAATGAAAATGACTTATTGATGATTCCTGAATTATGAAGAACAATGAAGAGTTCACGTGCCAGGAGAAATCTGCAGAATTTCTGTTTTACGATATAATGTACTTGCTCCTCAAGACCGTTTTCCCACTTTTTTCTGTTCCTAACTGCACACTAATTATTTGTTGACCTCAACTGTAGTCTCTCAACTGTACTTATTTGTTCTGGAAAATAGTACACAGCACATGAGAGTAACCTCCATCACAATGAGCGTGTTTCTTTTCATCTTTTCTGGCCTGGTTAGCTCTGTTGATTTGGGCATGTGCTAATGAGGCCAGTCCTGAAGATTCAGACTCCGTCCTAATTAGCTCTTCATACAGACATGTGCTCCATGGACACACACGGATAGTCTCAGCCAAACATCTGACCGATGCTTGTCAGGGGTCAGAAATAGCCAATTGTGTGGCTAAACTGATGGTTTCATGAACACAAGTGAATAAAAATCTCAAAACCTAGTTTTACATTGGTGCATTAATAGATGCAGCTTCCCCAGTACTCCTTATAACTATGATGGCAGCAGCAATCACAATATCAGCCGAAACCCAGAATCCATCTTGATGCCTCCTGAGTCTTCATCCGTTACGTCCAATCCATCACTATGTCTAGCTGATTTTTGCCTCTTGAGTCTATCTGGAAGTTATGTCCTTGCCACCCTCCCTGATATCACTACCCTAGAAAAAGTTACCATGAGCTCTTGCTAGGATACTGCATTAACTTCTCAGTGTAGACTTCCACATTTGATATTGTCATCCTCGTTCTCCACTTGTAGCTTATAGAATTATCCTAAAAAACTTATGCAAGTATAAGTTTACTCTCCTTCTTAAAGCCTTGTAATGGCTTCCCACCGCCTGCCAAATAAAGGCTGAATTCCTTAGAGTACTATAAGAAAATCTTCATGATCTGGCCTCTGCTCACCAATCCAGCCTTATCTTGTTCACTGGGTATTGACCCTCCCCAGCACCTATCATATTACATAACCTGTAATCGGCACTTACCAAATTAAGATGAAGAATGAACAACTCCCCTACCACTCTCACGTTACTCATGTGGCTTCAGAGACAGAGCTTTTCTTCAGTTGTGCTCCTCCATACTCAGGGCCTTGGTGTCTGCTGCTCCTTGCCTCAAATACTCGAAGCCCTCTTTCCCTGTTGCCTGGTTCCTTCCTCATCTCAGCTTATACAGGTGTTCCTTTGGGAAACTTTTCATCATTTAGACCAAATCAGTGTCTTCTATTATATGTTCCCTCTAATTTCCTTTAGAACGTTTCTCAAATACTTAATTACGTATTTGCGTATTCGATTATTATGAGTTTCCCTTACTGCACTGTAAGTTCTAGGATACCAGAGGAAATGTATTTATTTTGCTTACCATTTTTAAAAAAGATCTGAGTAGTGTGTCAACTATTTTATTAAGCAACAATGAGCGACTATATTCCTCCCCCACTCTGATCCTGCAGAAGCCAAGTCTGAAGACTTTCCCAAAGATTTATTCTCTTCAGTGAAATTATTATTTTTGATACTGTTTAATCACATTTTTTTGAAATTACCAACTTCTTAAAATCAACAGCATTGGCATATGTTATCATGTTTGCTGGGTTTTTCTCATTGTTTTGGATACTATCTATTGTTTCGCATGCCACCTATCCTTCTTCTATCTTTAATTTTTTCCAGTAGTCTAAGTTAATTTTTGTTAGTTCCACCCCATCCATTTCATGGATGATGTCCGAATCAACCTCATACTCGAAGTCTGCATCTTTTATATAGATTCAAGATTTATGCTGAATACTACTCGTTATAGTCCAAGTCACTAATCCACTTCCTCTTCATCCCTAAAATCCAAATTCTTCTCCTGAATTCTTAATCTTATTAATTTGGCTACCATTACGTTACCACTTTTCTTGTGAACTATTTTCAACAATGCTCAAAACCATCTTTGCCTCCATTTCCCTTGTGTCCTAAATGTAATCAGTTTTGCCTCCTCATTTCTGTCATTTTTAACCTTTTTTAAATTCCATTCTGCTTCAAAGAAATTAATATGAATTCTCTCCTGTCTACACAATGTAATAGCATCCTGACTCATGTCATTTCCCTTATGCCCCCTGTTCCCAAATTAATCACAACTCTGTCAAATTGGTCTTCCCACATAGAGTCCCACTCTCTTACAGGAATGGGGAGCCTCAAGTACATTGGTCCCCTGCTCAGGGATTCTTAGTGTCTACCGTTTGCATTCTGACTGCAGTACAACAACTTCCCTTAAATATATCTGATATACCTTGCCAGGTTCTGCACATTGCGATTTTACTGGACAGCAAAACTCTCCTAGAACATACCCTCTCTACATTCTTTGAGTTTTATCTTATTATTCCACTTGACTGAAGTGACTTATGGTCTTGGGACAGGAGGTGAGAGAGGGGGAGTCCTACCCGTTCTTAAACACTCATGTCAAATGCTACCCTTTTTACCCTTCTTGAAATTCATAACACCTTTTCACACTTCTTTTATGGAACAGATATTTTGCTTTCTATTTAACCACTGGGTCCTTGTCTTGTTTCCTTAATAGAGACTGTAAGCTCCTTAAGAGCAGGCGTTATTTCTTATTAATTTTATGTTCCCTGCAATGCCAATTTCAGAGATTGGCGTATACTAGGTGCTCAATGAATATTTGTTGAATTAAACTAAATATGTAGGAAACTCAAACTAAAAAAAATGTATATATATACATATATATATATATATATAGAAAAATACTCAAGAAATCACTGAAATTTGTACATCAGAATGTATAGAATAAAGAATTTATTGTTTCTGCTGTATCATTTGTTTTATTATAAGATTTAACAATATTATTTATGTTTATAGGATTTAATTATCTTCAATTTCCTAATCAGCATTAATGTGATGCTCCCAAATGCTTTGCGAGACAGATGCAATAGTCACACGCTCATCCTATGTACCAGGAAACGGCTACACAGAGATTTTATAACTAAGCTGCTTAAGATTACATGACTGATAATGCAGCCAGAATTAAAATCAGGGTCTTTGGACCTTTGTCACCCTAGTGTATTGCCTCTTAATCCCAGTATTATTTATCTGCAGATATAAAGTGAATTATTATATTAATGTAATTTAATGGTTCAGGTTCTGTTTCACCGAAAATTAAAATATGTATAGAACACATTCTTCTGGATATTCTGAAAGATGATGGGAAGATTGAAAAAACTCTTTAATACAAAAAGAGGGAATGCCAATAATTTGAATGTGTTAGTTATTTGCAATTATGTATACACGCACACAATTGAGTGTATACGTGTATACACTGTACATCAGCATATATACACATATCATATCTGATTGAAGATTCTAGGCACATAATTCTCTCTCCCAACCTCATGATTTTAGAATAAAGATTTGAGCAACTGTCTCTCAGAGGCCATACTCTGTCTCTTGACAAGAAATCATTAATCTTATATCATGCAGTAGTTCAAAAGAGACAAAATTGAGAAAGATTTTAATTCTCATCCAAATTCAATCATATTCATTTTAGGATAAAATTATCTGTAACAGATCAGCATAAAATAAGGTTCACAGAATCGCAACCAGTTCCATTATTTTTGAGTTATTTGTGTATCGTTGCCTGAACATGAACAAACCAGATTCAGATCCTTTATGACACTCTGCAGTTTTGGACCTAGACCCCATTGGAAATTGTACAAGGAAGACATAGTGTTTAAACTTCAATAGTCATCTTCATTCATCCTTAGCACTAAATGCATTCTCAACGGAAGAACCGGGAATGCCATGGTGGTAACATGAAATGTTCTGATACCTTTTTCCCTGACACATTCACACTGAGAACCTGATGTGACTAAGAGGTTTAAATGCATGCAAGGGCACTGATGTTGCTGAAGAGATGACACAACTTAGAAGAACGTCTATTTTTCCTATTTCTCCCCCCAAAAAGAGCTTGAGAAGTGCCATAGCTATTTCCACCTAGCTATATCAAAAAAGGATTTCCAGAATGTTAATTCTATGTTGAAACTGAGAAGAGATCAATTTCATAAAGGTCGAATTTAAGTAAGTCAAAGGTCGAGGGGAGATAAATGTTTATATTTATAATTAATAATCTCAGAAGAATGTCCTGTGTCTTTATGAAGGGTTTTCTAATATTGCTACTGCTATTCCTTTAAATGAACTTATTTTCCCTTTAAGAATAAGGTTAGAAAAATACTGATTTGTGCAACTCGAGAGGACAAGAGAAGTACCCTATAGGAAATGTAATACCTTCTTTTAGACAGGAAAATTTGCTTCTAAGGAACGTTTGCTGACAAGGGCAACATTTCAGACTTTTAAAGGTAGTTTTATTAATATAATTTGATTTGTTAAATTTCTCAGAAAAAAAATTTTGCATTTGGATTTCTTTTCTTTTAAACTGTGAGTTGGTTGGGTCTTTATTGTTGAGGGGAAGGCAGTTGGATTGCCTTTATTACTAGAGTGTAAGCTTTGCAGCTTACTCATGTTGAGTTTATAACTATTCTTATGTTTCCTTTTCACTGTGACTCATTCTTTCAAGCACGCATTAATTCAACAGATCTATGTAACTTGCCACTATGAGCCAGGCCTAGTATTAAGATCTGGGAATGCAATGTGAGCAACACAGATGCCACTGCCCCTTCTCAGGTTAATATCATTAATTTAAATGGACTTCTGTACTTTTTTTTTTTTTTTTAAGGTAATCTAGTCTCAATCATCTGGTGGGAAAATGACAGTACTAAACCTTGAGTAAAAGACTGATGTGAATGCTCTCAGTAGCTGTATTCAGTATTCAATTCTCAGTAAATATTTTTTAAATACACCCCACCCACCTGGTATTTCTTCATGTTGATTCCAGTCTTGTTTTGCCTTGCAAAACTTGTAGGGATCACACTGGAAAATAGAGTAACACTCAATTTCCATAGACAATAGTCAGAAAAGCTCAAAGGACTTAGCTCGTTAACCCAGCATCCCTTTATGCTGTGATGCTCCTGCAGTGGCCAAAACGGGGTGATCACAAAAGGAAGGCAGGCTGGAGCTCTGAAGAAAGGATGGAGACTCTGTGAAGGCCATTTGCTCAAAGAGCCCTCTCCTCTCAGTCCTGATCTTTTGCAAACTTACTAGGGAAAGTTATAAAGTAAATGTACTAAAAATTCCAAAGACGTAGTAACATAAGCAAACTATCTTTTTGTAAAGTTAGCTCTGAATTGAAACTTACATTTAATTAAAAAAAAAAAAAAGGAATATACTTACCGGGAGCTTAATGAAATCTGCAATGCTGTGCAGTCAATTGAGAAAGAAGCTATATTGAAAGAGTCTTTGGTTAAATATGTCCGTTTCTAAAGAAGCTATTACTAGCCTGACTTTCCTTATCCTTAAGTAAAGTCATACTTATCTGATAAGCTATTGCAAGCCAACCTTCCAGAATTGAGTTGCAAGTATAAAGAAAGAATAACCTAGAAATTAAATCACTGGATTTGGAGGACATCCTATATTTGTTTCAAGTATTTGTGCAAACCGTAAAAATTGAGTCAGTTTCAATGGCTTTGTGAAGTGATAGATTTCATAGCCAAAGTTGTTTAATTTCCATTTAATCATTTATTTAAATGTAATAAAATGTTTCTAGTCATAAATAATATGAGAAGCTTCTTTAGGCTGATGGATGCACGTACGCATCTCTCCATCCATTTGTTTCACAGCAACAACAAAACGAATGATTTCTATGAGCCAAGAATTCACTAAGAACATGATAGACAAAAATACCTTACTCTTGGGGCACCTGGGTGGCTCAGGCAGTTAAGCCTCTGACTCTTGATTTCACTCAGTTTATGATCTCAGGCTAGTGGGATTGAGCCCTGTGTCAGGCTCAATGGGGAGTCTGCTTGGGATTTTTCTCTTTCCCTCTCTCTCTTTCTCCCTCTGCCCCTTCCTCCCTCACATGTTCTCTCTCTCTCTCTCAAATAAATAAATAAAATCTTAAAAAAAAAAAACCTATTCTTATGGAGCTTATATTGTAGCAGAGCAGAAATACAATCATAAACCTGTCATCACAAATAACAACCAATTAACCACAAAATAACTAATATTATATTATATTATATGCTAAACAGTGCAAGTGTTACAGAAAAAGTAAATACAGAAGAAGAGAAGAAAGAATTGGAATTTTAGGATGTTATGATGTCATTTGGCCTTAATATGTTTGAGGATGATTTAAGAAATAAATTGATAATGATCCATAATAAAGCAACAGAGTGGAAAAAACATCCATTCTCTAACAAATCACCAAACAATGAAAATTACTTGAAAATTCGTTTCTGTAGGGAACACAGTAGGGGTAGCAGAAAAAATGAAAACCAAGAACTTCACATATCTAAAACTGATTAGAAATTAAATAGCTCTCAAATGATTTTAAAAAGCTAGAATTTATTTTTAATAAATAGAAATTTACGATATAAAATCTTGATACTGAAATTCGTACTCCAGATATATATTCTCACATACACCTATGATTATTGTACACATCTTCCTTCTGCTCAGTGTCACGTTTTTTTAGAAGATGTATAAAAGGGGCCATTTTCAGATAAGCTCTTTTTTGGCCAGAAAATTCAGAGATACACATAAGCATATGAAACTTCTGATGTGTTAAACACATTTAGAGAGAAGAAAATAAACAACACAAAAATCAAACTCCTGCCTACTTATGATAAGTAGTTTAAACATTACATTTAATGTTTAAATCACTAGCTTGCATTTAGAATGTTTGTATTGTGATAAACCTACATTAGTGACTTGCAAATATAGCTCAACTAGTTGCCTTAACTACATTTTGCATACCAAATCAAAGCTGGGTGCTTAATGACTTTAAACCATTCTATAGCGAGCAGGGCACATCACAATTTTACATACGGGTTGAAACGGAATATACATTTAAGTATGCAATCACTTTTACAATCATTATGCAAATGTGAAATTTTTCTCATTTTGGAAATAGTAATCATGTTTTAAAATTAGATTTCATTCAGGACATTGATTTGCACAGAGGGTTTTAACAGATATTTATAATAAATGATAATAAATATTTAAGAAAGAGCTTGCAAGTAATGAATATTTTACACACTTTACCTTATTTAATATGCAATTAAATTATTATTAAAGAATAACACTGTGAATTAAATATGATTACTATGTCCAATTTAAAACAGATTTATTATATCAAGTAAGGTTGAACAGCCTGTGTATAAATCACACCTCTGCTATTAGTAGCTGTCTGATCCATTTAATTACTTCCCCATACCTTAATTTCCCCATCTGTAAAATGGGGATATTAACAGTATCTATCTCATGATTAATATAAGAATTAAATAGATTAAAACATGTAAAGTTCTCCAAACAATGTATTCACATATTAAGCACTCAGGATATGTTAACTACTCTGGTGGTGGTAGTTGGAGCCATAGGTAAAGACCTGAAGCTGAGAGAGACTAATATGGCATAACTAGAGAGCAGTTGAACAAAGACACAAAAATCAAGCCTCTTACCTTCAAATCTTGTATCTTTCCAAAGTTCCATGTGACACATTACAGTTTGGATGATTGAAAAGTTGAGTTTCTCTGGATGTAGAAAAAATATTCATAGCTGTAGGTGTGTCATCAGAAGATCTGTAAAATCAAAACTCTATTTTAAACATGTAATTTTACTTGAAATTTTTCTCATCCTTTGAGAAATGATTATTTGAGGCTTTATCAGTTTAAGATGCCTGTGCCTTTATTACGTTATTGTGTGATAAAAGGGATTCAGGGATGTAATACTTTAACGGAAAAAAATAAAAAAGTAACACTATATAAGAAATTAATCTGACATATTTTCTTCCTTGGGATAAATTAGAAATAAGCCCTGAGCCCTAGACCCGGCTCGACAGTACTGCAATGCATACTTTCCATTGTGTACTTCTATTTGATTTCATTTTTGGCACTATTTTGTGATGGGATGTGTCCAAAGGAAGACAGTAGCCAGAACTCATCAGTACTGACAAGCATTCTGACCTTCAACGGGTATGACTGGAGTAAGGAACAAGGGACGCCACACAATTCTCTTTCCACTTTTCCATCTTTCTCTTCCACAAACTGACGACCTGACTAACCAGCTCCAAATCCTTCTTTGTGCATCTTCCGGATCACTTTTATTGACCTCGACTTTACTGAGTCTGGCTCATAAAAGTGGATAATATACAACAGTTCTAGAAAAACAGTGGTCTAGATGTACAATGTCTATCCTAGGAAGGTAGGTGAACTTCTGAAGACTTTTGCATTTTTTAAATTTTTTATTATTATGTCCAATTAGCCAGCATATAGTACGTCATTAGTCTTTGACTTTTGCATTTCTTACCTGGAATAGGCAGGTAAGGCTATTCTCCTCTGTCTCACAGATTTATCTGATAGGCGACAAAGGGCTTCTACCAGGGCCCTCTTAAATGTGTAAAGTTTCGACTCTAAGTTTCTTTATCTCATGAGACCAATTTTTATTACACAGTAGCAACAGTATTCCAGTAAAGTGTGGAAAATGAACTATGATTAAAAGTCATCACTTGGGGGCACCTGGGTGGAGCAGCTGGTTAAGCATCAGACTCTCGGTTTTCCTCTTGGCTCAGGTTGTGATCTCGTGAGATTGAGTTCTGCATCAGGCTTGCTCTCGGCACCGAGTCGGCTTCAGATTCTCTCTCCCTCTCTCTCTTCCACTTGTGCTCCCTCTCTCTTGCTTGCTCATGCTCTAAAATAAACCTTTAAAAAAATAAGTCATCACTTGAAGATTTTAGTAAAATCTTCAAATATAAATTAGATTTTATTATTTGTTTAGTATGACTAGTGTTTTTGATGTCATCCCGGGCCAAGGCACATGAGTGTGAGAAAGAAGGGTCATGACTTTAACTCTCTGTGACTTCTGAATATGTACGTACATACACGTATCTTGTCTTTAGACTTTTATCCAATCTATATTTCTGGATGAAGTATACAAAAATTTGGTTAGATTTCAACTCCAATTTTTCTTTGCCTCATTACCTCTCTATAATCAGTAAATCTACCAATTCATTGTTCTTTTCACCCTTTCGCATTACTGATTTTTATACCCTTTGTTCTTCTATGTAATTTTGTTCATGATATTTTCCTATCATTTTTTCTTTCTGCACAAAATGGCCTCATGCATACCTTTACTTGAACATTTGTCTTCACTATTAGTTTTTCAAGGAGCTGTCCTTCACTAAGTGTTGCCCACTAAAATCGTGTTCACTTGGCCATGTTCTCTCATCATTCACAAGCACAGTTTATATTATATTGTCTTGTTCTAACTTGATATTGCTTTTTTTTTTTTAAAGATTTTTATTTATTTATTTGACAGAGATAGAGACAGCCAGCGAGAGAGGGAACACAAGCAGGGGGAGTGGGAGAGGAAGAAGCAGGCTCCCAGCGGAGGAGCCTGATGTGGGGCTCGATCCCAGGACCCCGGGATCACGCCCTGAGCCGAAGGCAGACGCTTAACCGCTGTGCCACCCAGGCGCCCCTAACTTGATACTGCTTTTAACTGATTTGAATCTTGGCAAATGCTGGGCATGCTGTGGCTTACTACAGTGGAAAAATGAAGGCTTAGAATTCTACACATCCTCTGACATGAGTGGGCAGTGGGGAAGGTTGATATTCTTGCAGGGGTTGAAATACAATGTAGCAACTCAAAATTAACCACTCTGTAAAGCCCAATTCATGTTTCCCTTTTCCATGATACATCTCCTCTGCTGAGATAGTTCCAACTTCCTTAGTGATCCCAAACTATAAAGTGTATTCACCTCAATTGTTTTATAAGTATCTCCTTAGGACGTCTTTTTCCCCTCTCGATTGTGGACTCCTTTTTCAAATTTGGCCTCCGAAATTAAGCACTGTCAGGCATATATTATTTAACAATTAATTGGTTGTTGGACTAAATTCTATTGAATTAAAACACAAATAAAGATCCAATTGGCAAGAATGTTAACTTGGTGACAAGCCCCAAAATCCTGAGTCTGAGTTCCCTGAGTCCTTCTGCCTAATACCAGTGTGAAATGGGGCTGAGTTTACACTTAGTCGTTTCCTTTTGAAGAGGAAAAAAAAAAAAAAAACACGATAGAGCAGGTCGCTTAAAAAATAGAAAAAAATGAGAAAAAAAGCTATAAAATTGGGAAAAGAGTGAGAACAAAGGAAAAGAAAAAGCAGTTTATCATGACCCAGAGAAAAGAACACACAGGGAGAGACGCTGAGTCATACAGACGATCGAGCCTTGCAGATTCTGGTGAGCAAGCCTGGGGTCACAGCCCGGGCTCCGGACTTTGGGGCAGTCTCTGTATCCCCATCAGTTTTTTATTGTCTTTATTACAGCTCATATCTTTACAATAAACCATCCTTTAATTGAGGCAGCCTTAGAGACTTTCAACTTCTCCCAGCCGAAGACTGGGCTGGGAGAAAGTGCTCATGTATTTCGTCATTTGACAAACAGTGCTACATACTGTGGGAGATGGTGTGAAGTTGCTGTAATGTTCATGATGTGTTTCTAATCCTGCCTGTTAAGCCATAATTATGACTTTATTCTCCCAGTTCAAAAATATAGTATCCAATGTTATATAGGCTGATGATTACTAAGTTCTTTTTGAGCAAATAACGAGAGAGCCATTCATCTACTATTTTTATAACCCTCTTTCTCCAAATACAACTTGAACTAAATATAATTGACTGAAGAATTTATGTGAAATATTTCTCAAATTAAAAAAATAAAATTATTTAGTACAGATTCTTTTCACCTACTATATTAAGACTGAGGGCAGAAACCATGTTTTATTTATTGCTGATTTCCTCATTTAAGCATTTCTTAGAGCCAGTTCAAAGGTAACTTCATTAGAATCACATGGAGTGCTTGATAAGACATGTGTTTGAGACTCCATGCTGAATGAATCAGAAATTTAGGAAAATGGAACCTAGGAATCTACATTTAACAGACTCCTCAAGTGAGACTTAAGCATATCACAGTTCGCAAACTCTTACCTGAAGACATTGCCCACAATCCTTTAAAAAGGGACAAGCAGGGGGGCGCCTGGGTGGCACAGGGGTTAAGCATCTGCCTTCGGCTCAGGGCGTGATCCCGGCGTTATGGGATCAAGCCCCACATCAGGCTCCTCCGCTATGAGCCTGCTTCTTCCTCTCCCACTCCCCCTGCTTGTGTTCCCTCTCTCGCTGGCTGTCTCTATCTCTGTCGAATAAATAAATAAAATCTTTAAAAAAAAAAAAAAAAGAAAGAAAAGAAAAAGGGACAAGCAGGGAAGCACTCAGCTGCTGGCCTGTGAGGTCCCGCTGCCGTCCAGGTGACTTACTAACACACACTGAGAAACTGGCTGCCTGAGACTGCTGTCCAGGTTAGACTCCTGAAAGGTAGCGAAGACAGAGCTCTGCTATTTCAAAAGCACCCGTTTTGGGACATAAAGAGTAGAAGAGATTTCTAGAGCAGATTTGCCTCACTCTACTACTGTAAGAGTAGAGAAGAATGCAATGTAAAGCCCCAGATGGGAGTCAGTCGAAAGTTGTGGCTGAAGCCAAGAATAATCACCAATGGGAGACTGTGTCTTCTCAGTAAGGTTTTTGCCTTCCTCATTGATTCTGTAAACCACAAGATAGATGAGAGACGACGACCATCATAAAAACAACACAGCCTCACCACCTCCAATGTGTGGCTGCCTGTGTTATGATTCAAGGAATCAGCTCAATTGCCATGGGCCGTCAGAATCAGTCTCCTGTCCCTCTTCCTTCTTTTTCCATCTTCCCCTGGGGGTAAAGACTTAGGAAAGACCAAATTCACCCGCCCCACGGCACGAGCAACCAGGGCCTCCCTGAACCCCCGAAGGGGGGAGGGCAAGCGCTTTAAATCTATTACAGAGCCCCCCTTTTTTTTTAATGTGTAGGATAGACTCTAAGTAACTGAATCAAACCGTTTTAATGACCCAAGGTGAAAAGCAACAACTGGAATTAGACCACGATATCAAAAAGTAATCCTGATATCCAGCAAAAAATGTCAGTAACAGAACAAAGTGGTCAACAACAATAAATAAAACCATTTTCTGTTTCTACCTTAGATGAAACTCTCCACGGAGCACTGCAAAAAATGTACAGAAGCATAGCATAAATGAAGTGATTTCATTATCAGGCTTAAAAGCTGACTCATGATCCATAGAGGCTACCCTCGATGACACCAGTATGACAGACGGACACCATCTCTAAGGATAATAGCAGTTTCCAAGTGGTTCTAAACGACAAATTAAACACAGCCCTTACCTCAATTCCCCGCAGGATTACAGAGGCTGGTTTACTTCTCAGTGACTAATTAAGAAGTGAATACCAGGAAATTAGGATGCCTGAAAGCACATGCTGAATTCTGCTGAGCTTTTAGAAGTGGGCTGCGGAGGGTGCACTGGATCTTGTGTAACATTGGCTTATGCTTGGGAAAGTGCATCTCTTTGGACGCTTCTTCTCGGATTGTTACATTGACAAAGGTGAATCACGACTGTAGTGACAGATAATGGGTGGCTTTAAATGAGCCATAAAGCCAGTCTATTGACTCAAACTAATTACTTGGCCCCAGTGGTTGCCTATGATAACAGAGTATTCACTTAGTATGACAGAGGAAATTAGAATTATGTGATTATCCCTTCAGTTCAGGTAAGAAACTGACCGTTGTTTTTCTATTAGAAAAACGGATGCCTACCTTGACATTGAGGATTGAATCATAACTCACCAACCCCTTGCCGACCAAAATTGTTAAACACTTCACTGTGCCAATGCTCTGGAAGACTACATGAGGTTTTTAAAGTGGTAATTTGGTTAAATATCGGAAGGAAATGAAAATACAGCAACGAACTACGGGAGTATATGTATGTAGTTTCTCTTATTGCAGGGAGGAACAAACTTCGTTTTGAGAAGAACCAAAGTCTTTGGCAAAACCTTGCGAAATATCCATTATTTAATATTGGATGACAAAGGGGTTTATTATAAATTTAAGAGAGCCTACATAATTCTAATGGCTAACCATGTAATTCTTTGGGCACGAATTCTTTCTTTATAATCATTACCATGAGGATCTGAAAGCAACTGTACTACCATCACTGGCAATTACAAGTGCCAAATTATTGAGTGCATTAACGATTTTAGGCAATTGGAGTCCCACTTCAGGCACGGGAGTAGCGATGTACTAAATGGACTCAAGTGGCCTGCAAGATCTAATGCACCCCACAAGGGCAAGCACTCAATCACTTTATTCCCGTTTGGATCATCTCTATATTCAAGAAGAGCAGTATTGTGGGAGTTAAAAATTATCACTGAGAAATGAAAAAGAGAAAAATATACCATAACATGAGCAACTCAGGAGTTGCGTTTTCTTGAGAAGTCAGAGATTTTAAAAGGCTTCTTTTTAGAATATTAAATTTATTAAGCTTGATGTGACAAATTACAGTCAACAAAGTCAGGCCTTTTTGGATAATAAAGACTCAAAGAACTATCTTGAAATCTTATCTGCAAATGATAAACACTGGAATGTGAAGTTACTCAAAGGAATAAGAAAACAACATCTCATAAGCCGATGGCTAAACATTCAAGGTCACTCAATTAACAAGCAAAAAATACATTCGACCTTATAAACCTAACAGTTAATTTTTGTAAAAACATGCAGAACACAAGAGTGCAAATATAGTCTATGAATTGAATATTTAAGAAAGTTTTTATTAATTTGGTTTGTTTTAATTTGTATTTCAGTTCAGGCTTCAAAGAGAACAGTGTATACCATCTCCCCTGAGTTGCTTTTCTAAGTGAAAATAAATTCACTCTAAGAATTATTGATACAGAGGGGCACCTGGGTGGCTCAGTCAGTTGAGCGGCCAGCTCTTGATTTCGGCTCAGGTTGTGATCTCAGGGTAGGATGGTGAGATCAAGCATCAGTGGATGTCTGCTGGAGAGTCTCTCTCCCTCTCTCTAAAATAAATAATCTAAAAAAAAAAGAATTATTGATATAGAATCCTGTAACTAGCTATGCTTATGCAAATCTATTTTGAAATGTGGTTATAATTGATGAATGTCAATGAATACATTTAATAATCAAGTCTCTTGCATGAATATTCCTTAGTTACGGTTATATAAGTTCATCACACATTAAGTGAGATCCAAAATTATTTTGAAATAGATTTATAAATGCTTCATTTCATAGCATAGGAAATATTCTTGTGTTTTTGCTAGACCATGTCGATCATAAGAAATAAGGACTCACACAGGATATTTCAGGTAGTGAAGGGTAAGATTAAGGACATACGTGGGGATAAAAGATCTTGAATTTCACATACAACTAAGTGGAACTTTTGTGTGACTGGAAACTAGAATGCTTTTTGGATCCAAGTTTTTGGCAAGCCCCTGGGCAGCAGGACTTCAAGGATGTGCAAGACAGTGCTCCCCATTTACAGTGGCTCAACTGTTCTGTGTGTCTGTTTCTCTATGAATCTATCTGTGTCTCCTTCTGTTACCAGTTGGCTGCTTTACTCATGCAACAAATATGTATTTAGTGTCTACTATATACCAGAATCTATTCTTGGCACATAGAAATATCAGTATAAAAGCGTAAGAACATTGGTGAACCCAACAAATAAATATTCAGACATCCTGGAATATTTACGTAATTGTGCAACTCTGAGAATAAACAATAAATATAATTTTTAAAAGTAAATTAGTACATTTAGAAGATTACACACATTATGGAAAAAGAAGTATAAATACTATACACCTGCGTAAACCAATAAGAAAGCTTGGTGCTCCTTCCTTTGGCGTAGACAGGTAGTTCAGGCCACATAATCCATGGCATACGTAAAGGAAACTTCATCTTGGCTCCCCCTGTAAGCCCAAGAAAAGCCAAGACTAGTCACCCCTTGTTGCTACCCCAAGCCATTTTTAGACATGTTTGGGAGCCTTATTATGTTAGTAATCATATTCTTTTGGTGTGTGGTCATCAATCTTGACATCCTACCAATAGTGAATGGGGTTCCATCTCTCCTCCGAGGAGTGAACACAACACCCATGATCAGCCAGGGACATATTCAAATCTCTCGCATTTATGGCTCACTTTCTTTTTCATTTCAGGCAAATTTGGCATTCTAGACCTTTATGAATATCTGTGATGTTTCTTCTAAGCTAGTAAACATGATCAGGACATTACTTTTATTAGGTTTAACTGAAATATATCCTATAAATAGAATTTATCTTCTGCTCTTTGAACCATCTCAGATTATACTTGGTAAAGTTATCAAACCAATTTCTTTAGAGAGGACTAAAGAACATGACAAAGAATGGAAAACTTGCAATAGAAACTGTGCCCAAATATACACCCTACTCCTAATAGTTGTTAACATTCGGATGCCTTGCTTCCAAAGAAATATTAAGATCACCAGACAGTTGTAAAGTCATTTTCTTTCCCACGTTTTTCTCAAACCCCTGAAATAGCAGGAAAAACAAGAGTGATTTCTCAGATGCTTAATTAGAACTTAAGCTGTGTTTATATTTTGTTGTTTTTCCTTTTCCCAGTGGCCAATGAGACAACTCCCAAGAGAACTGATGCTGTTCCTTCAACACCTACCAAGCTAGAACCATCAGTCTTAAATTATTCCATGCATTTCAACATTCCAGATTTCCAAGGAGAAAACAGGATGCATAAGAATATTATATCAATCAAAGCATTCACAGCTTTAAAATATCATAACCAGATATACAAGTCAATACCACTTACCACACTATTGATGGAAATATTTTATAGCAATATGCAAATGGTAAATTACTACTAATAATTTTTGTTATTAATAGTAAATATTTTATTAATTATTAGTTATCTGGAAGTTACAAAAATAAAGCTCAAGTGTCTATTCTTCCTAAAGACTCAAACTAGTAAGTATAAGCTAAATTAAACAAGCTAAAGGCATATGTTTTGAAATGCCACTTTAGGGGGCACAGATATTTGAGGAATTGAGTCAGCTCTATTTAAGAAACACTGGATTTTTTTCTTTTTTTATTGCTTTCCCCAAAGTGATGAGTTCAATTTTTAAAGACAAGCACACTATTCAAACCTTTCCTCATTTTTGACACTATGATATAATAAAAAATTCTTTCCTAGCAATTATCATATATGATAAACCATTCTAACCTTTTTTTTTTTTTTAATCTATGCTTAAGGTAAAATAGAAAAAATGTGTTTGGACTTTGTCCCTGGCACACAGCTCCTAAAACTCCTGGAATTTCTGAGTAATTAGAGTGCCTTTGGTATGCTAATGAGATAAACATTAGTTGAGCGACTATCAGTAATCTGGGAATTCCTCAACCGATAAAGGACATCTATTAAAAACTCTACAGCTAACATTATACATAATGGTGAAAGTCTTTTTCTCTAAAGCCCTGAACAAGGAAGGGATGCCCAATCTCACTACTCCTATTCAACATTGTGTTGGCAATCCCTGACTGTGCAATAATACAAGAAAAAGCAATAAAAGGCATACGTTTGGAAAGGAAGCTATAAAAAACTTTTTATTCACAGACAATATGATTATCTATATAGAGAAACCAAAAAAATCTACAAAAATAGTTGTTAGAAATGTTAAGTGAGCTTAATGAGATCAATATATACAAGGTCAATATACAAAAAATCAATTATGAAAAACTGGAAATTGAAATTTAAGAAACAGTAAGATTTATAATAGCACCAAAAATATGAAATACTTGACTATAAATCTCAGAAAAGATATCTATATGCTGAAAAGTACAAAACAGTGGTAAAGGAATTCCAAAAGGCTGAAATAAATAAGAAAGATTTATAAGTTCAGGGATTGGAAGACAGTATTTTGGGGATTTAAAAAGTCCCTAAATTGATCTATAGATTTAATGCATCCCTGTCACAATCTCAGTGAGATTTTTTTGTACAAATTGACAAGCTTATTCTATAAATTAGATGAAAAATACAAAAGAACTACAATTTTCAACACAATTTTAAAAGTGAAGAGCAAAATTAGATAATATAGATCTCCTTGACTTTTGCGAGGGTTACAACCCAATAAAGCTATCATAAATTAAAAATATTGTAGCTGTAAAACTCATGTAATACATCTAACTTACTGAACATCATAACTTAGCCTAGCCAAAGTTAAATGTGCTCAGAGACTTGCATTAGTCTACAGTTGGGCAAAATCATCTAACGCAAATTCTATTTTATAATAAAATATTGAGTATTTCATATAATTTACTGAATACTATAATGAAAGTGAAAAAACAGAATGGTCGTATGGGTACAGAATGGTTGTAAGTGTGTTGGTTGTTTACACTTGTGATCACATGGCTGGCTGGGAGCTGCAGCTGCCACTGTCCTGAGTGTAGACAGTATCCACGTATTGCTAGTCTGTGAAAACTCAAAACTCAAAGTGTGGTTCCTACTGAATGCGTATCACTTTCAAACCACTATAAAGTCAAAAAATCCTAAGTTGAACCATCACAAGTTGAGGACCATCTGTACACAGTATTTGATTTCAAGACAATGTTAATTAAAGGAGTGTAGTATGATGAAAGCATGGGTACATAGATCAATGTAACAGGAAAGAGTATCCTGATATACACCCACACATATAAGGTCAATTAATTTTTGACAAAAATGACAAGGTAATTTAATGACGAAAAGAAAAATCTTTTCAACATATGGTGCTGGTGTCTGATCATAAATTATTTATAATCCTATGGCATGAAAAACGCTCTTCCCCTTTTAAGTTTGCCAAAAGTCTCATCTCATAATATAGTCAGCAAAAAATCCATAATCGTGCTTTCTATATCAAATCCAGATGGATAGGCCTCTCTCTCGATTTAATCACTTAGATGTAGCTACTAACGTGTAACCTAAGATATAAGGAGACATGCTGGCTGTCCCCCCACACTCAACATGCAATTGCAGGACGGGTATAGGATTACTACTAAAAACATCATCAATCCAAACTAATTCTGAAATCCATCTAAACAAATGACAGAAGTTTCTTGATGCCTGTAAACGTCTTTAAAACCCTACAATTTGTTTCAGAAGATCCATGAGATAATCTATTAAATTCTTCTGTGAGCCTTTTGTGGGAGGCACCACCACTGATATTTTGATGCCCTAAAAAAATCATTTTGCATTTAAATCCTTGGTTTCGTATTTAGACAATGTTTTCCTTGCAGCGCCCTCCCTGCATTTGATTTTTCTTGGAAGGCTTTGCTTAATTTTACCATTGTTTGTCTTCTGGAAAGCCTGACAATTTTCCATGCTATAAAACGCCTGATCATTCATGTGTAACAACCCCCCCACTGTTAGTTTCTTTCACATTTTACTGTAAGCAGCAACATACCACCCAGGCTGCCCGTTCATCACGTAGGCTACCAACTGCCTTAGCTAGATCATTCAGTTCATTAGGTACATTGTGTGATGTTTTTACCCATTACAAGTACCCACTTCCCTTGGATTTTTAATAAGATTTTCCTCACTTTCCTGTAAGTCCTCACCTATAGCTTTCTCGAAAGCCATGATGCTTCTACAAAGGATAATAATGACTCTGATAGTTTTAAAAACTGTCTACAGATTTTTTTGACTGTCCTGCAACAAATCTAACTACTATTCCCTTGAATAAAACAGACTTAGCTTATTGTTTTTAATGAACAGGAGGTAGTACAATTGATGCTGCATGGCTTCTTGGGCCAGATTTTAAAGATCAATGCAGTTTCTGCC
The DNA here is from genome assembly GCF_017311325.1 of Ursus maritimus. Taxonomy (NCBI): domain Eukaryota; kingdom Metazoa; phylum Chordata; class Mammalia; order Carnivora; family Ursidae; genus Ursus; species Ursus maritimus. Next base: position 21,061,412 of record NW_024426230.1, on the reverse strand, counting down.
CAGCTCCGTCTCAGGGCTACCATTTTTGGAATTCAGTCACTGATGTGGGGAAGCCCAGTCCCATGGAGAAATTTCCAGCAGATGTTCTAGCAGGAAGCCTCTGCTAATGTTGCACCTGATACCCAACATCGACTGTCTTGTATGTGAACGAGGAAGACTTTAAGGAGACTCCAGTCCTGGCCACCATCTGAAACCTTATGAAAGGCTGTGAGCAAAAAACACCCACCTGTGCTCCAGAACCATAGAAATAAAAATGAAGGTTTTTTTATTATTTATATTAAATTTATATTAAACCAACCCTAAGTCTAGGATGGTTTGTTATACACCAATGGATTAAAAAATCAAATAGCTCTGGGGCTCCTGGGTGGCACAGCGGTTAAGCGTCTGCCTTCGGCTCAGGGCGTGATCCCGGCGTTCTGGGATCGAGCCCCACATCGGTCTCCTCCGCTGGGAGCCTGCTCTTCCTCTCCCACTCCCCCTGCTTGTGTTCCCTCTCTCACTGGCTGTCTCTATCTCTGTCACATAAATAAATAAAATCTTTAAAAAAAAATCAAATAGCTCAAAAATCAATTAATCCTATGTACCACATTAATAGAAGAGAGGAATATACCCCTATGATCATTTGAGTAGACAAAGTGGTTCAAAATACAAACCTGTAACTAAAGCCAGAGAGAGAAGCTTCTTTCCATGGTTTTGGTTCAGTGGTATCAGGGAGAAAAAAGGCCTTTTATCACTGATCACAAAGCTGTGAGTATGTGATCCTAGAGCTGAAAAAGTAAAAGCATGTAGTTTTTGAGGAAATACAGCTGAAGAGAATAAAGCCAGAATACAGATGGATACAGAAATGAAAGTTGCAGAGAGAGACGTGAATACATTTAAATCTGAAGTTCTCATCACCAGTGCTTTTCCTTTAACTTTCTTCTGTGTACCAATAAACTATCTCCTTGATATGTTTCATCAAAGATAGCTCAGGTTGAGCCTTTGCACTTGCAAACAAACCTCATTCTTTCCCATGATCCTCTTCTAATTTCAATGTGCTGTTTTATTAATAATTATATTTTATGTAAGGACAGAGCAGGAGACTAAAAAAACATGACAGCCATTGATCATGGTAACGTAAACTAATGTTGTAAAAGAAAAAGACAATATTAGAGGCTTAAGTAAATTTTGCACAGAACAAAACAACCCAAAACTGAGAGCCATTCTCCATTTTGTTCTCTTCTGACCTGAAGAAGGCAAGCCAGAGAAGGGCTGGGCTCTGAAAAACATAAAACACTTAAGATTGCTTTTCTTGAGATATTAAAGAAACTTCAGTTCTTTTTCCCAAAGAGCAGCAAATACAGATTAAAGGATAATAATTTTGTGAAAGTAATAATGAAAAAGGAGGGACGGCGAAGACAACACAGAAGCTGAGGAAGAAACGGTGATTAGGCTTCAAGAGTCCCACAAAAGTGCGGCAGGAAAAGTTAGTAAAAGTACATCAGTAGCTCAGAAGCCGGAGACCTCAAATGGACGTATTCCACAGGATGCAGCCTAGAAGCAGGGGAACCTGAGGAAGACTACCGGAAGTGCGGGGATCTCTGAAATCTATAAAATGAGTTGCTTGTATATTGAAAGATGGACTTTCACATTTGTTTTCGCTCTTTGCAGGTTTTTTCTGGGTTTTTTTTTTTTTTTTTTTTACTTAAAAAAATATATAACAGTGTCATTGATCCATTAGAAAAAAATAAAAACTACCTTGTCACCTGCACCCTCTCCCTGGGCTAACCTACTCTTAGCATAGATTATGGTTCTTGAGTACTCATTCCCCTCTGTGTCCAAGGTTAACTTTTATCGATGATGTCTCCTAGAAATAACATTTTAAAATGTGCTTTTTCACTCATGTTAGGATAGTAATTCAAACCTGTGTCCTATATCATACCATGTTTATAAGGAGAGGAACACCATGTGGGAGCTATGACTCCATTCATTCTTCATAGTTAATTTGTGCAACAATACAATGATAAACACACCAGCAGCGACAGGCACCACAAGGATGTGAGCCCGACTGCCCTACAGAGGTGCAGTCGTGAGGCTGGGGGAACCAGAGACAGCCATCCCTTATAAAACTGTGAAACACTGTGACCTAATGAACAGTTAGATCTCAGTCAGAAGCACTTCAAATTGACCCTGATCTTGCCTCCTTCAGACAAGGGATCCCTGGGGCATGCTTGGTGATCTACACGGCTGCCTGTGGCAGGGGAGGGCCTTTCTCTGGAATCTGCCGTGCAAGTATCTGCTTCAGGATGGCGTCTAGAACCTTTGATGGGAAGGAACTTAGCTGTCTTGTGCTTGACTCCATCACTGACCTTGAGGTTTTCTGAATATTGCTTTCCCTACTATTCTTTTTTTAAGATTTTATTTATTTATTTGACAGACAGAGAGACAGACAGCAAGAGAGGGAACACAAGCAGGGGGTATGGGAGAGGAAGAAGCAGGCTCCCAGTGGAGGAGCCCGATGTGGGGCTCGATCCCAGGACCCTGGGATCACGCCCTGAGCTGAAGGCAGACGCTTAAGGACTGAGCCACCCAGGCACCCCTGGCTTTCCTTACTATTGCCACATCATGCTTAATGATTTTCTTTGGACTTTTTTTTTTTTTTACTTAAATGAATGTATTTTAAAACAATATTTTATTATATTCAAATTTTTTAAAAGATTTTCCTAACACCTGGGGTGCCTGGGTGACTCCGTCAGTTAAGTGTGGGACTCTTAATTTTGACTCAGGTCATGATCTCAGGGTTGTGAGATCGAACCCCTTTTTAGGCTCTGTGCTAAGCATGGATCCTGCTTAAGATTCTCTCTCTCCTTCTGCCTTGCCCCCCCCCACTCCTGCTTGCTCTCTCTCTCTCTCTCTCTAAAAAAAAAAAAAAAAAAAAAAAAGATTTCCTTAACACCCTACAATGCGAAATTGAACAGCATTCCTTATCCTTATTCACACCTTCATCTTTTACTTGTCGTATTGCATTGCCACTCATTTTACATGCCATTCTACTGTATCTGACGGTGAGCTGCTTGTGGGCAGAACCGTGTCTCCTCTCTTTCTTCCTCTGTTTCTCTCTCTTTTAATCTTTGCAACTTCAGTGCCTGTTGGAACTTAATAGGTGCTTAATGACTATCAAAGAATTGCTCAGAAACAATTAATAAGACTGAAGACTCTCAATATACTCTGTCAAAAAATGGGTAAAGCCAATAACCTGGTATCCTAACAATGGAGTGTTAGGTGTTGGGTTGCAGATCTTTCTGAGGAATATCTGATTGAATATGATTGGGCATCTTTCATTTTTTTGACTAGGCTATTTTATGTTCCGAAGGATAAAACAACGTAGGTTATAGAAAACTGATGGCAATGCAAATGCTTCTTGTATATAATAATGCAAACATATTATGTCCAATAGAGTATGTATATATATACATATATATATATATATCATATATTGGACAAATATATTCATATATATGTTAAATTTTTATTTGAACTCATACTGATTCTCTCAAATAATTAAGGAGACAAAATTTTTGACATGCATTAATTTGATTTTCGTATTAGAGTAATACTTTAATCATTCTGAAAATAACACCTTATCAACTCATATACATAGAGGAAAACATTCTCAATAAAAGCTGTAATTCCAACCAGAGGCAAAGGTGAATCTTATTAAGGGAAATCTCAAAATATTTTATAAGAAAAAGTGATTGCTCTCTTCAGTCAAGTTTGTGGTTGACAGGATTGGTGGCTTCAGGGGAGTGCTGTGTTGGCTGACTGCTGACCTTTCCAACTCTTAAGGGGTGAATTTTACATACATACTTTGTAGCAAAATAAAATCAGAATAGTAAGCCAACCAAGATGGAGTTTAATATGGTTGTTACATACCTTTCTCTTAATTTTTTTCTTATATGAGTTGTTTTAATGTAACTCTCCTGCCATCATGGAAGACTGCCATAGAAGCAGACGTAGAACAACTGCAATTGTGAAATTTCAGCATTAACAATATAGAAGGATAAATAAGGAAGTATTTATCTTTTTGCATTAATTATAAGGAGTTGGGAATCTGGAGGTAGTTAGCACTTGTGTTTTCAGGCAAGATTTTATGCAAAAGATAATACTTGAGTCTATAAAAATGGGATAGACAAAGTACAGGAGGTGGACTTTATGCAAACATAAGTAGGGTCACCACAACAAAGGATGAAGGTGGCTTAGAACGGCAGAGGGTGACGCTAGCAGCCTGAGTATTCTTATCAGACTGTCTGGGAAGAAAGAAAACCCTTAGCAGTAGGAAATGGAGAGTTTCATCCAGTAAAGCAATGGAAAGTAGCTAGGTGTGTGGGTAGAAGGCAAAGAAGAAAAGGAGATGTTGGGAAAAGCAGCCTGGACCGTTGGCTAGAAGGTTAAGAGTCGAAAAGCCCAGTAGCGGGGCACTTGGGTGGTGCAGTTGTTAAGCATCTGCCTTCAGCTCAGGGAGTGATCCCAGCGTTATGGGATCGAGCCCCACATCAGGCTCCTCCGCTAGGAGCCTGCTTCTTCCTCTCCCACTCCCCCTGCTTGTGTTCCCTCTCTCGCTGGCTGTCTCTACCTGCTTCTTCCTCTCCCACTCCCCCTGCTTGTGTTCCCTCTCTCGCTGGCTGTCTCTACCTCTGTTAAATAAATTAATAAAATCTTTAAAAAAAAAAAGAAAGAAAGAAAGAAAGAAAGAAAGAAAGAAAGAAAGGTCCAGTAGCTTCCTTTTGGGGAGCAGAGCACAGAGTTTTTGCATGAAAAATCTCTGCAGACAGAAGAGGAAATCAAAATCAGTTGATACAATGTAGAAGGAAATGGGAAACAGTTTGCTAGGAAAATAGCAACCACAAGAATGGTCTGAGAACAGCATGTTATTTTTTTCATATTATTTGAAATACAGAATGCACTTTTGAGAATAGGAATAATATCCAGTCAATGGGTATTGAGTTTTGAATTTAACACTTGTTATTAAGATTGTAATGCCTGTGAATAAATTTTCAAATTTAAGTTAATTTAAGTCAAGTTCCTTTAAAAAATGTTCAGGATGATTATAAAGGTGACTTTCTACATTTTTATTGAGATAAGTTACTGATAATGTTGATGCAACTTTTTCTACTAAATTCTTTATTTTTCGAAGTGTTTGTATATGACTTTTTCTCATTTAAAGAATCAGAATAATATAGTTTATCCCTTTGTTTTAAATACATGTACATGTATATAGAGTGATAGAATGTATTTATCTTAAACCAAAGGGTCTCAAAATGGGAAGGAAAAGCAAAGATTTCTTAAACTAATATCTGGGTGAGAAAATGCTGACTTCAAAGTTTTCTTTGATGTCCAAATACTATATTCACATCAATGAATACAAGTTAGGGCTTCCAGAAGCTGTTAGCTGAGTACCCCTGCTTGTGATTGCCTCTCTTTATCTCTCATCAAAATACCCACAAAAGTGTTAGAAAACTTAAATGACAAACAGACAAATCGTGGAGGCCCTTTTCTCAAAGACAGCTGTTCTAATTCTACAACGTATACTGAAAGCACTTGAAGAATCATGCCACTGGTCCTGCAGGTCTGTTTGTCAGACGGACCAACTTTTCCTTTAAGCGACCTGATAAAAGGCATCATCAGTTCTGGAACAAAATGGACACTCTGGCAGTTATTAGTTGAGTGATAACAGGAGTTGCATGAATGAATGGTTGCACGGTTGAAGAATATAAGCTTTGATGTTAAAAATTATCAGGATTTTATTTTATTTTATTTTTTAAAGATTTTATTTATTTATTCGACAGAGATAGAGACGGCCAGCGAGAGAGGGAACACAAGCAGGGGGAGTGGGAGAGGAAGAAGCAGGCTCATAGCGGAGGAGCCTGATGTGGGGCTCGATCCCATAACGCCGGGATCACGCCCTGAGCCGAAGGCAGACGCTTAACCGCTGTGCCACCCAGGCGCCCCAAAAATTATCAGGATTTTAAATTAAGGTCTTCCATTGGCTAACCAATAGCCCAGAGTAGGAAATTTACATAAAACATCTGATCTCCAGTTTTATCAGTTGAAAGAGGGGTATAATTGTACCAATTTTGTAAAGTTCTTCTAACATTGTCATTAAAATAATGTATACAGATTATTCATACTCAGTGTTTTACTACATCCAATTTCCAATGAATAACAAGATAATTGCAAGTGAACATTAGCAGCACAGTGGAAAAAAATCAATTTATGGACCTCAATGAAAATACCTACAATATTTTAAAAAATAGAGAAAAGAATGAGAAAAATTTCAGCCCTTTATGAGAACTCTCACAGGGAATGCATGAACATTGAGGAAAAAAAAAAATTGTTTTTTCATAAGCAAATATAGGAAAACATCAGTCATGAGTTTTAAAAGAGGACATGTTGAATTTCGCTGTGAGACAATTAAAATAATCAATGGAACAAATAAATAAAAGAATTGGAGTTGCAAAAAATTTGATTTATAAAAAAGCAAATTTTTGGAATGTGAAAGGTATTAATACAGGAATGACAAGTCAGCTAGAATATGATACACTAACAGCATGGAAGAAAAGCATGTAGATACACATGGTGAAATGCTTTAAAAATACATCCAAACAAACAGACAGAATGCTAAGTCAGGAAATCACTGAAGTGTCTACAGAGGCTAGAATCGGAAAGGGTTAATTGTCTTGGGTAAAATTAAGTGTGAGAAAATAATACTAAGATATCTTCTAGATAAAAGTCAATTCCCTTTGGGAAACATTTATGGAGCACTAACTACATGGAAAGTATTGTCAGTCTTTTGCCCAAAACATCAGAAATGGGGTCAGTTTCATGCTCAGTCACAAATGCACTTAGGGGTGCTTTTCCCCCAAGTTATAAGCAGTTTTGTAGCATTTATAAGACATCATAGTCACCCTGCATGTCGCTTCCCTGTAGAAGCAGTCATCATGAAAATGAATTTCACTCATTCCTACATTTAGCAACTTTCTGAGTCCCAAAGAGCACCACATCTGTTAGTCACTCCTTCAAATTCATCCTGAGTAAAAGAATTCCTAAGTGACATGTATTATAAAAACTGTTCCCTGTAAAATAGTTACCAGTTAAAAATCAACATAGTTTATAGGATTGACTACAAAACACCATTAGGACCATATCCTGTTATGAATGACATTATTCTTACAAATGGGCTTCTTTATAAAACCCTGCACATGGGGTGCCTGGGGATTCAGTCGGTTAAGCATCTGCCTTAGGCTCAGGTCATGATCCCAAGGTCCTGGGATTGAGCCCCATGTCGAGTTCCCTCCTCAGTGGGGAACCTGCTTCTCCCTCTCCCTTCCCCTGCTTGTGCTCTTTCTCATTCACTCTGTCTCTCAGATAAATAAATAAAATAAATAAGAAGCACATTGAGTACCTGCTTCAATTGTCCTCATAATTCTTTTGGTAAGTAAATTAGAAATCAGTATTGAGTACTAAAAAAAAGGATCTATGCTTTATGTATGCTTTACGTAACTCTGACCATTCTAAGAACAAGTTTCAATAATATTTGGAAAATTTAGTTTAATAAAGAGATAAGTAAATATAAGACATTTATTTCAAAATAATTCTATAGCACAAAAGGAAACTCCACATTTCCTACATCAAAAGCCAAAATACAAAATAGACAAAAACTTCAAATTATGAAATAATGATACACCACAAAATTGTGTAATAACTTATAGATACTCAATATTAGTATTATAAAAACATTTATTGTGCACTTGCTATATGTGGGAACTTATATTAAGATCATATTTTCACTTATTTCTCACTATGTATTTGATGTATGGTCTGGTAGCAACTATCTACAAACTTGGGGGTACACAAAGACTTTGTTTAAAACTTTTCATTTTGAGCTAATTTTGGACTTACAGCATTGCCAAAGTAGTACAGAGATTTCCCTTCTGGTTCTCACTCTGCTTAGTCTAATGTTATATCTTTCAAGACTACAGTACGATTATCGACAAGGAATACCTAAAAATGAAAGAAAAAATAATGTCCCAGACTTAGAATTTTTTTTCACAATTTTTCTGAGAGGAAATTAGTAGTCCTGTTGAAATCCTTAAATATTTAGTGAGAAATTTTCATAGAATTAATACATGTTCCCACGCACCTTGTTGACTCTCAACCACAGCCGGTCTGAGGATGTTGACCATTTTTTTTCTTTGTGTAGCTAATGTAACAGTGATCATACAGTTGGTTCCTCCCCCTCACCCCGAGGTCCCTCGCAACTGTATACCTTTAATCCTCCTTGTGGGAGCCTTACCCCTTGGGGGGAAAAATGCATACTTGCTGATAATTAAATATGTGAAAGGTTTTTCTTAATGAGCGGAAGGGAATTTGTTTTCAAGTTCCCATATTATATAAATATCATTTTCTGGGTTTATACGCCTGTGAAGTAAGGGCAGGTCAAAACATGAAATAGCCCATATTTTTACTTTTACTGTGGCAAATTGCCTCCAGGCATAAAAACATCTGAGGTGGGCAGATGACTGGAATACAAGTCTTCTTTCAAGTGTGGTAGTTTCTTAATCTTTGCTTTTAGCAATATTGAAGAGTCAATATTGATTGTCACTTGGTCAAGCATTAATTTATATAATTTAATAATGAATGAAGTTTATTAATTTTATGAATATAACAATAGGTTAATGTAATAATAGATTCCTATGTGATATTTATCATATAACTCTGAAGGAGTTAAAAAAACAGAAATTGCTATAACAAAGCTTATTTTATGTGAATGACTTAAGTTCTTGCTTACATCTATAAAATAAGAAGAGAATTGATGGTGAGTTTTGTCTCATTAGGTCCATCATAATTTTTAAAACACGAGCTCATGACTCTCAAATATAAAATAAACATTCATCAAAGACTTTTTTAGCTCATTAGTTAATGAGGGACCCAGTAACACAGTTTACATGAGACTTCAGATTTACATTCTTTATCACATACAATTCTTTTTCATTCTTATGGACAGCTGTTTGTACTACAGTTTGTTGGGGTTTTTTCTCTTTTTATTTCTACAATTAAAGTCTATTTGGTTTTTTTTTTCAATTAGTTTTCTAAAATTTTCACTTTTGACCCTACAGAGTAGTACGATAGGGTAGTTAACAGAAAGCTGTACAAAGCTGTATCCTGTAATAGAATTACGTAATCCCTGGATTTCCACTGAAACTACACCTGGTAAACTCTTCTGCCCATTTCCAAGTCTTGAGAATTTTTTAAGAAGCATGCTAGCAATAAGTAATATATCGACAGATAATGAATTTTTGGGAAAAAATAAGTCTCATTTATTTTATTAAAAGATTCATTGCAAATACCATTTTACTTTTCATGTTTGATAATTACTTATCAAGCTACTTATAGAACTGGAACAAATACTCCTAACGTGTATGGAACCAAAGCAATCTTGAAAAAGAAAGAACAAAACTAGCAGTATCACAATCGCAGATTTCAAGATTCACTACAAAGTTGTAGTAATCAAAAACGTATGGTACTAGAAAAAAAAAACAGACACACATAGAACAGGATAGAAAGCCCAGAAACAAACCCACAAAAATATGGTCAATTAATGTTCAACAAAAAAGGCAAGAATATGCAATGGGAACAAGTCTCTTCAACAAATGGTGTTGGGAAAACTGGAAAGCTACATGCAACAGAATGAAACTGGACCACGTTCTCACATCATACACAAAAATAAAGTCAAAATGGATTAAGGACCTAAATATGAACCCTGAAACCATGAAAGTCTTAGAAGAGAATATAGGCAGCAATTTCTTTGACATCAGCCGTACCAACATTTTTCTAGACATATCTCCTGAAGCAAGGGAAATAAAAGCAAAAATAAACTGTTGGGACCATATCAAAATGAAAAGCTTCTGTACAGCAATGGAAACAATTAACAAAACTAAAAGACAACCTACTAAATGAAAGAAGGTATTTGCAAATGACATATCCAATAAAACGTTAGTATCCAAAATACATAAAGAACTTATACCACTCAATACCCCAAAAAACAAATAACCCAATTAAAAAATAAGTAGAAGACATAAACAGACATTTCTCCAAAAAAGACATACTGATGGCCAACAGACACATGAAAGGATGCTCAACATCACTCATCATCAGAGAAATGAAAATCACAACTATAGTAAGATATCACTTCACACACGTCGGAATGGTTAGAATAAAAAACACAAGAAGCAAGTGTTGGCAAGGATGTGGAGAAAAAGTAACTCTCATGCACTGGTGGAAATACAAACTGGTGCAGCCACTGTGGAAAACAGTATGGAAGTTCTTCAATAATATTAAAAATAGAACTGTTTTATGACCCACGAATCACATTACTAGGTATATACCCAAAGAATACAAACCCTAATTTGAAAGGCTATATGCACCCCTATGTTTACTGAAGCATTATTTACAATATCCAAATTGTGGAAAGACCCCAAGTGTCCATCAGTAAATGAATGGATAAAGAAAAGTGGTGCATATATACCACGGAATATTACTCAGCCATAAAAAAGCATGAAATCTTGCTCTTTGCAACAACATGGATGGACCTAGAGGATATAATGCTAAGTGAAATAAGCCAGTCAGAGAAAGACAAATACCATATGATTTCACTCATATGTGGAATTTAAGAAACAAAATAAATGAACAAAGGAGGGGCTCAGTTGGTTAAGCATCTGCTTTTGGCTCAGGTCATGATCTCAGGGTCCAGTCCCTCATCAGGCTCCCTGCTCAGCGGGGAGTCTGCTTCTTCCTCTCCCTCTCCTGCTCCCCTGGATTGTGTTCTCTCTCTCACTCTCTCTCTCTCTCAAATAAATAAATAAAATCTTAAAAAAACATAAATGTACAAAAGAGAAAAAAAAGAGGAAAACCAAAAAATGGACTTTTAACTATGGAGAACAAATGGATTATTAGAGCTCATTCCTTACACAACAAAAGATCACTGAAACACCTCCTTTATATGAGGAAAGGATACCTTCTCCAGAAGCCCCCCTTTATAGATTTTTACATAGACTATGCCAAAAAATCATAGACTTTCACTTTTTGTCCAGGCTAGTCACATGGTCAAGGCTAACTGCAAAGTGGTAAGTGTTTCATCATCCAACCTTTATAGTAAAAGAAAGCAAGGAAGAAAGTGCTTGGGATTAGGTATCAGCTGAACCTGCCTATATCATATAATACAGTGTCCTAGCTGTGTTAGGAGTTTTGCCCTTCTCTACGTTGCAGAACTCTGAGGAAAGAATGAGTTACCCTTTTACTCCTTTCCTCTGGCAAGCACCACTTGACTCGGAGAAATACTCAATTTCTCTTTGTGAGTCATAAAAATAAAAGTGCCAACATAATTAAATTCCAAATGTAAAACTAATCCTTTAAAAATGACTGTAAGATCTAGTTTGTCTAACCACCTTCAGAAGTACATTCCAAGTCTGTGATCACATGCCTCTGTTACCTGTGAAGAAATTCCCTTAAAAAAAAAAAAGTCCTAATAAAACCCTACCTAAGAAAACTGATACTCCTTTATTCTAATTAATTTAGAAAGCTAAACATCATTTAATTTACTCTTTGCGGTTGTGAAGATGACAATGTCAGTTTACATTATTATCCAAAGAACCATTCACTAATTAATAACCTCAGAAATAAGTAATGTTAATGAAGGCCAAATTCATATTTGCTATTAAGTGTCAGCTGCCCTTGAAGCAACATTGCAATCTTCTCCAAAGCTGACTAGCCAGTTCTTCAATGCCCTTGAAGACCATAAATTCAGTCATTTTGTATTAATAAAGAAGCATGTATTTATTTAGAAATGAGATAATCCTCAAACTCTAAGTACTTAATTATGAATAAATCAGAAAAATATATTTATATGCCTGAGGGAAACAAGCACCAAATCATTTAGACAAAGAGAATCTTATTGAAGCAAAGAAAAATACGTTTTTACTGTATATAATTTTACACGTTAAATTTGTAGGCGTTAACTGCTTTAACTCCTCCTTATACATATATTTTAAAGATGTATTTATTTATTTGAGAGAGAAAGACTGCACACGTGGGAAGGGTGGGGAGACAGAGAGAGAATCTCAAACAGACTCTGCGCCAAGATCAGAGCCCAGTGCAGGTCTTGATCTCAAGACCCTGAGATCACAACCTGAGCCAAAACCAAGAGTGGGTCACTCAACCGACTGAGCCACCCAGGCACCCGGAGCCTTGGACTCTTGATCTCAGTTTAGGTGTTGATCACCGGATTGTGCGTTCAAGTCCCGCATTGGGCTCCACAGTGTGGAGCCTACTTAAAAAATAAATAAATTAATTAATTAATTATATATAATATATATATATATATTATATATTACTGTACATTTATATCCAACATTATATTATGGTGAATTTTTCAAACACATGAGATTGAAATTATTTAAGAGAGAATATCCATATACCCTACCTAGGTTCTATCATTAACATTTACTGTTATCTATTCATCCTTCAATTCATTAGTATATTTTCTGCTAAATACTTCAACATGCACATCAACTTGTATTCAATATTTGTTTACATATTTTTCTTGTGAGATCACATTTACATAAACTGAAAAGCACAAATCATAGGTGTACTTTTGCTGCATGCATGCCTTAAAAAATTCATACACCAGTATAACATAGAAACCCATCAAGATATAGAACTTCACCATAACTCTAGAAAAGTCCCTCTTAAAACCCTGCCTAGTAACACCCCACGTTGCTTTCCATAAAACAATCATCATTTTCTTTTTTTTCACTGATTGTTTTTCTTTTGTCACACACCTTGATGTAAAGAACATTATACCAATATATGTATGTGTAACTTGTTAGGCGCAGCTGATGGATAAATGATGATTGACAGATAGATGACTGATAAATAGATAAAAAGATCTATCTATGTGGTTGCAGGTAGTATTTCATTGTATGGATGAGTGCCTCAGTGTGTTTTTCATTCTCTTGTTGGTGGGCTACTGCTCTTCCAGTTTTTGCTTATTGGGAATAAGACTGCGATGAACATTTTTTTGCAGGGTTTTTAGGACATTTGTTTCCATTCGTTTTGCGTAAACACCTATGAATGGAATTGCTGGGCTAAAGGGTATGTACGTGCTGAGGATATTTAGTATAATCTCACTGTTTGCACATTTTATAGACTATATGCCAAAATAAAAAACTTCATAAAATGTGCGTATAGAGAAAAAGTTAAATTATATATAATAGTGATAACTACTGTTAACGTTTTGACATATGTCTTTCAGAATTTCTTCTCTAAATATATATTAACATTAATACTGGGATTAACTTTTTAATTAAAAATCACCCAAAAATAGTCTTAAGAACCAATTATATGCAGGGATACAGTAGAGAGTAAAACAATTTACATGGGGCTTGCAATGCAAAATAAAAATAATGGTTAACTCTTACACAGATGGGTGTCAAGCACAAGATTTGAGGTGCATTTGCTTGAATTAGCTCGTTTAATCTCCACAACCACCCCATGCGGTAAGAATAACTTGCTTAAGTTTTTACAACTCAGATATGGAGACAAGGGATAGGGAATGAATGAACCCAGGAAGTCTGGACCCAGAGCTGTTGCCCTTAGCCCTGGACGACAGATGTGCCCCAGGATGCCTTTCACATTATATTGTACATAAATGGTGCTTCTGGGTGTACAGAGCAGTGATCCTTAGTGCCTTTCATACTAAGAATAGTATACATATGTGTAATCTGGTCCCCCTCAGTAATACATAATAAATATAATTCTGATGACTTTTGAACATGTTAAAGTATTTCACTCTAATATAATTTATTTTAAAAATAATCTTTTAACAAATAAGTCTTTCTGTTAGGAATTATGCTTACTATACATATTTGAATATATCTTTGTATTCATGTTCTGTTGGTTTCTTAGCATAATTTTTTACAGGTAGAGTTGCTAGGCAGAAGGATATTCATATTGAAAATTTTTGTACATATTTTAGGGTTTTCTTCCCAATGTATGTCCATATACATTAGTTTATAGAAAGTTATTAGAGTAGCCATTTTACAAAACCCCTTACAATACTGGATACTATTACTCCTTTTGATCTTTGTGAATCAAATATTTGAAGTTTAGTTTTACTTAAAGCACATTTCTTAAATTTCTACCAGAAAGTTAATATCTCCTTTTGTAAAGAAAGTGTTTGATGCTGGGCCCATTTTTAAATATATGCACATGATTATCATTCCTTAGCAAGTTATAAGCATGAAACGATGATTTTAACACTTTGTTCATACATAGTCATCAAATTTTTTGAAGTTTTCTCATTGATAACATGAACAGATCCTAAGTATTTTTATTATCTTTTAAATGTCTATAGGATTTGTAGTAATGACTCCATTCTGGCATTACTTTTATTAACATGTAAATCATTTTAGTAACAAGTACCTTCATCAGTTGTACTAAATCTATCACCTACAGTCTGAGAATCAAGAAGGAAGTAAAAAAATTAAATTACCATGAATTTTTCTAACTTCTGTTTATTGGACTCATTCATTCATTTATATTTATTGAATGCTACAAAGAACCTGACTTTGTTTTCACTGTTTTCAGTGTATATGTCAGCTAAAAAGAAAATAAATTAAAAATCCCTGTCCACAGGAACTTACACTTCAGTGAGAGAAGATGGAGATTGAAGATATTAAAGAAATAAATTATTTAGTAGCTTATAAGGTGATAAGTGCTCCCAAAAAGGGGGGAAAAAAGAAAAAAGAACAGAGTAAGAAGAATAAAGAATCTTGATGGGAGATGGAATGGTGGTAGGGTTGCAGTTTTAAGTTAGGAATATCAGGGAGGGACTTACGAAGAATAGTATTCTAGCAAAGCTTGAAGGAAGTATGTTATAGGGTATGTTTATCAAGTAGTGGTTTGGCTTGTTAAGCTACCTGTCCAGGTCGTTGTTTTCTCCTTGCTGTGTATGTAGAAGATAGGTATGTCTCTAAGAGATAGCATTCGTTACTTTTTTTTTTTTTAATTTTGCATCTGGAGAGCAGTGTGATACCTTTAGATTCTCCAAGATTCACAGAGAAACAAAATGAAAGAAATGCATATTTGTGGGTAATGTGTTATAAAAATAGTGCAATTCTAGTAAAACTCCAAAACATTTCCATACATTTTAAGGTACCACATTTGTAGAACAAGTATTGCTTTCCTTGTTTCAATGAAAACTTTTGTTTTATGTGAAACTCTATTATGGAATTCTTAGTAGAAATCTGTTTTTCACTTAAAGAGTGTTCACAGTAGCATTCTGAGGAAGCAATTTGTTATGAATTCTCCTTTCAAGCTGAACAGTGGCACATACTACCTGCAACTCCAAATGCTCCACTGCATACATTAAGACACTTAGCAAGCTCGAGGGTAGTTTTAAAGGAAATATATATTATTAAAAACATTCTACCACTTGTCCAGTATTTTAGAAACTCTGTAACAATAGTGCATTTATTTCTTTCTGTATTTCTGATTTTGGTTATCAAAGGTAGTTATAAATAAAACTTGGAAGGGGCATTCAAATTTTTACATACATTTTTAGTCCCTTTGAGTTCTGCTAATGAAAATTGGTATTAAAAACCTAATGTGAATAAAAGTCTATGTCACTTGTACATCTCTACAAAACTGTATGGGTTCATTCATAGTACATTGAGTATTCTGAAATAAAAAACATGACATAATTTCTATACACTTGAGATTTTTCGTGAACCTACATATTGAAATGAGTTTATGTACGTGCAACATATTGTTTGTTTTTCT
This sequence comes from Ursus maritimus, assembly GCF_017311325.1. NCBI lineage: Eukaryota > Metazoa > Chordata > Mammalia > Carnivora > Ursidae > Ursus > Ursus maritimus. The sequence continues at coordinate 21,045,536 of NW_024426230.1, read as the reverse complement.
CATGCTGCTATGCTGAAAAGGATGATAATTCCTCTGAGAAGGCAGAGTTGGTAAGCTTTCTTGGACAATTAAACACAGAAAATAATTCATCTCCCCACTTCCACGAAGTAGAAATCTTTCAAAAAATGAATATTAACTGATCTTTAACCTTAATTATTTAAAACTGTAAATTAGATTCAACCAGACATCATGTGCTGCTTGATGGAAGAACGTATCACTGCTTAGGAAGTAATCTTGCCAAAGTACCAATTCATAGAAAAGACAGAGATATTCGTACGGTAATGATAGATTAAAGAAAGACTTACTGTCTGTACTTTATATTGATCATGATTCAAATAAACAAGCTATACATAAAATGACATATGTGAGTTATTTGGAAATTTGAACACTAACAAGATATTTGTTGAAATTATTTATTTTGGTAGCCATGAGAAAGATAATAAAATTATATTAAGATTTGAGAATTTAGAATTACATATTGAGCTATGTACAGACGGAGTTGTATGAAGTCTGAGGAGACAGGTCAGGATGTACACTAAGCAAGATTGGCATGAGTTGACAATTATTGAAGCTAGGTGATTTATTCATGGGGCTTAATATGTTATTATTTTTCTTTATTATACATTTAACATTTTCTATAATATTTTAATGTAAATTAATTAATGGAATTTGATAAACTCACCCAAGAATTGTGACTCTGCTATGTCATACAACCCATTAACAAACAAACAAGCAAAACGAGCTATTCAGGAGTAAATGTATATTAAATGTGTATTTATTGAACATTATTGGTGAAATGGAATTTCTCTTTAAGAGATTATCAAGGAAACTGCATCTTAGAAGCCACTATTGTCATAAAATAAACTTCCTAATAAATAATTTTTGAATATCACTTTGGATTGGATAGAAGCAACTGCTCACACAAAATATATTAAATGTTATCGAATACAAACCATTTTTATTCATTATTCATGTGGTTTGTATACTATGTGCTTATTTTATTGTCTAATTAGAATACAAAATAACATTCAGTTCTATGTGTGTGCAGTATGATAATAATTACATCACAATAACTGGATTAGTTATGTGTTAATGTATAACAATATAATCATAAGCCTCATATTTTCAGCTCGGAGTTTCCGTTAGGGTTAGGAGTCTGGGCACTGTTCAGTCGGTTCACCACCCAGGTTGTCAGCCTGGGCTGTAGTATCGTCTGATGCTTAATAATCAGGAAGGATCCTGATACCTTACTCATGTGTTTATTTGCAGCATTTAGTTACTTGCAGACTGGTCAGACTATTACCTACACTTAAGGGGAGATGCTTATCCTAGGGCATAAATACCAGAGGGATCATGGGAGCACCTCAGAATATATCCATCGTATTAACCAAAGAAGGAATTATAAAATATAACAGCAAATCTATAATAATAGAACAAACTAATCTCTTTTTATTTTGCTTACTAGATTGATTTACCTGATCTGTTTCACATGAAACTAATTTTTAAAATAATTTCATATTTTCATATATCACTCAAATACTTTGTGGAGCATTTTTTAGCCTTTTTGGCTCTTTGATTCTATTGAAAGTAGAGATGATTGCCGTATATAACTTATTTCTTGTCTCTCAACAAAATTATTGTATTTTTTTAAAGTCAATCATTTTCGTTTAGATCTTTTATCTACTGTATTATGACAGTGAATTCTCAGTTGCATTCAGAGGATGCAACTCAATATTAATGCCAGATCTTTATAGATGATTTTTCATACTCTAATTCACAATCCTAAAAATATTTGGTTGTAAAAGGCCTAAGGAAAACAAACACATATGCTATTTAAAAAATCATAACTTCTCACTCTGGCTATGTCTTCACAAGGAAGAAAAAAATAAAAGAATGACCATCAAACACAGTCAAATTTCCTTGGAAATTAGCCTGAAATCATCTGCTCGATGTTTCGTTTCATTTTGCTTATGAGATGACAATCCCATGCTATTATGCATTCATATAAACCAACCCTCAAGTCATTTTACTATGAGAGAAATTTGGAATAAAATGGGTCTAAAACGTCAGCCACTGGGGTATAGATATTAAAATACAACAGGACTTCTGAATTTCAGTTACAATCAATAAATCCATTCTAGCTAGTTTTAACAAAAGAGTAGTAGTAAGGAAAATTAGTTACACCATTCTTTAAAGACCCGGAGAAGGCTCTAGGCTGAGCTCCCAGGAATAACATCTTGAAACAAGAAACACTTTGCCTCTGCCACAAGTGGAAAAGTCTGAAGAACTGAATGGGAAGCTAACTACTAAAACAAAAACAAAAACAAAAACATTTCTAAGGTTTCTGGCTCCAGAACATCACCATCTAACTCAGAAACGACTTGCCCTATAATCTGCCTCTTCCCCTTCAGCCTCAATTCTACATCAAAATCTCTCACAGATGCACCTAAAAGACAGGTCAGAACCATGACCACAAAAGGGCATTGAGGAAATGTAATTTTTTTTTTTTAGTTTCCAGCTAACAAAATCTTCATGCTAGAATGGAATACTGAGTAAGCCAATTTATATATCTATGTATATCAACATCTATGTCTAATGTCCACATCTCTGTGAACTAATTCAATAGTAAAGAAAATAAACTCTAAGTATGTATTGCATTCTAATTTCAAATAACTTAAGTATCTTCATTGACAAAATCCTGAAAAAATGAATTTATGGAATTAGTTTTGTTGAAAACTTTTGGGGGTTCATTCAAAATAACAATCATTATTCACATAATAATATCTTGTATGTGTTACTTTATCATTTTAAAGCATCTTTACCTAGTTGTAACCCATGTTCATCATTATTTATTTATGACAGTTATGAATAGTCACTACAGAACCTATTCTATATATGGGGATAGAGAGGCGTCTGAACACCCAATGTAACTTGCTTAATCTACTTGATAATTAGTAGATCTTTGTCCTAAATGTATTGTCTTACATGGGGAAAAGCATCTCTTTCTACTGAAATCCTATTGTTCAAGCTGTTTTTTTCAAGCAAGATTTCAGAATCTGAGGTTGGGTCTATATGGAAAAACTAATTTGAAAAATAAAGACTCCAATAAACTTAAAAAGGCAAATAATGCTACTATGAAAAATCTTTATAAATGAAATACATATAAAGATAATATGATTGTAATTTATATCATTACAATGAGCTGAAACTTAAAATCCAAATGTAAGGAGAGCAAGTATAACTTTTTCTAATTCATCTAAAACCAAACTCCCCTTTGTTCTTGAAGCTCTGACAATTGAAAATTAAATTCTGGACTTTAAATAAACTTGGCAATTTGAAGTTTAAAATTTCATCCATTTTTGGTAAATATTCAGTTAAAATTTTCTTGCCCTTCCCCCCAGCCTTGCCCAAGCGTGGGGGCAGGGACATTTCCTCCTGCTGTGGTCTTGTGAGCCAAGACATTGTGTCTTACCCGTTGGGGAGCTCTCCTTCAGGTTATTGGCTTCGACATGTGAATTGTGAGGAAAGAGCAGATGAGAGACTTTGTCTAAACTGGAGGGGCAGGTAATTCTCAGAGTCAAGTAACCACAGACAGAAATTTGGCACCTCTTTTGATATTTTGAGAGCAGAAAAATTTATTCCTTTATAATCTTGTTATTTTCAAATGTTGGCTCACTATTAAAAAAAAAAAAAAAAGGATCTGTGCAGAATATGTAAAGCCTATATGGAGATTGCTGTTGGTGCCCAGGATACCTGTTCACAGCACCTGACATCTTATTGTGTTTCTAGGTATTTGTATCTTATTTTTAATGTTAATAAAGTGCTACAATATTGTTTTTATCCTACATTGAAAAGATTGGCATCTTTGTGATGGTACTAATACTATGATATTTCTTGCAAGCTGTGATACATGTTTTTTGAGTTTCAATCATTGGTCTCACTAGCAGTCTTCTATTACATTTATCTAATAATTAAGATTAAATCATTCAAAAGAATTACTCTCACTTCCTCCCATCTCTAGCTACCATTTCCTGACAGCATTGGTAGGGGTTTTTTAAAGAGAAAAAAAATTCTTGAAATATTATTTAGATTGCCACTTCATCATGACAATTTAAGCCATGGGCACATCTCTGTTCCCCCTAAAAGTCGTTACAGACATAGAAAAGGTATAATTTTTAAAGTTATTAATCTACAAACATAAAGAACAGAATGGTAGACAAGACATATCATTTTGTTTTGTTTTGTTTAGTTTTGTTTTGTTTGAAGATGGAAAGCAGAGGGAAGATCGAATGATTGACACAGCAGAGCAAAGAACGGTGAGGGGCAAGCACATACAGAGGAGAAGCCGCTGAAAAGCCAGCTGCTTTGCTCCCTAGAAACTGACTCAGAAATCAGTGCATAAGGAGCTAAAGTAGATGGGAGCAGAGCGGAAAGCTGGAAAGATGGTTTAAGACATTATAAGGAACAATTAGACTTCCAGTTTCTCTGTGACTCCGTGCAGGTAGAAACCACCGAACTCCCCCTTCAGGAAAAACTGAGGATGAGACTCAGCAGCATGAGATGTTGAGGTATTTTACCGCAAAAATGGCAGTAAATGCAAGCCAGTCTACTACACTAAACGGTGATCTCTTCCCTCCAGCCCTGTCTTTGGCTCAGTTCCCAGCAACCTAGTAGTTAAGTATGTTATTATATATTATAGCATTCATCTCTGGGAAATCTGAAGGATCCTGGGAAGAAAAAGACCTGTGCATAGTGAAACATTGTAACGATTAATGAAATCTTAGCAAACCACCATGAGTGCTCCTGCGCCCTCCAACCTATGCATGCATGCATGCTCTCTCTCTCTCTCTCCTCCCTCTCTGGGTCACACGCACACGCACACACACACATCTATTTCAATCATCTTTTTCAGAATCTCAACTAAAATGGGTAAGAAATGTAAAATAGTGAAAGAGAAATAATGACATTAAAAAAATGAAATAAAGTCAGGTAAAACCAGGGAACGAGAATGAAGAAGTATCTCATTCATTTCAAAGGTCTACACAGGCTTGCAAAGAGCAGGAATGCTAAAAGAGATTCTAACAGCTTAATTACCGATATGTATCAGACTTGATTTTTTTTTTTTTTT
>NW_024426230.1:20885527-21040398 GCF_017311325.1 Ursus maritimus | reverse complement strand
TTTTTTTTTTTTTTTGCACAAAATAAGAACTCCAGTTTATTTATTTTTTTAGAACTAACTCCATTTAAAGGGGAAACTCATATGGTTTCTCTCATCTATGGAACATAAGAACTAGAATGATCGGTAGGGGAAGAAAGGGATCAAGAAAGGGGGGTAATCAGAAGGGGGAATGAAGCATGAGAGACTATGGACTATGAGAAACAAACTGAGGGCTTCAGAGGGGGTGGGGTGGGGGAATGGGACAGACCGGTGATGGGTAGTAGGAGGGCACGTATTGCATGGTGCACTGGGTGTTATACGCAACTAATGAATCATCGAACTTCACATCAAAAACCAGGGATGTACTGTATGGTGACTAACATAATATAATAAAAAAACATTAAAAAATAAATAAAAATAAAAAAATAAAATAAGATATTAACTTCATGATAAAACAGTAATATTTGAAATTTTCACAACCCTTGAATGTCTTTCGAAAACCTTCTCAAAATAAATATGCTTCAAATATATTACCTATGAGAAATAAATAAATAAAGGGAAACTCATATACATTTAAGTCAGCCTAAAGTTTCTGTATTTTCCTGAGTAAACTGTTATTGACTAGGATTATTTCGATAATTATTGAACTTCTTCATCCCCATATGGCAATTGAAATGATCAAGACTTTCCAGAAGGACTACAAATAGACCCAGTTTTTCAATTTCTGCTGCCGATTCCAGATTGGTCATTGTTTCATGATACATTTTCATACTTTTAGATTGGCATGAACAGCTTGAAATATTTAACAGAATGGTTTTCACAAAATGCAGTTATGAGGTAGTAGCTTGGGCACTGAATGAATCAATAATCCTATTTTACGTGAATACTTATTTTTGAAAAAAATTTTTCCCAAGAGACATGACGCATATTTAAAAGAGACATTGTAACACAAAAGTAGTTATAATTCAGTATACTGTGCTTCTTAAAGTAGATGGCTCTGGATATAAACCTTTCCAAAAAAACTATTAGTCTTTTCTGTATTGGTTAGATAGATAGTAATAAAATCCCACAGGATACAAATACTAACCATGTTTTTTGATCATTGTGGCTGATATCTTTGAAAAGAGCAAAATTTTAAAATGAAAGTGGTTTATTTCCTAAAGGAATGAAAATATAATTTGATCTACGCTAAATAGGAATCATTTAGTACATGCCATATAGGATGCTAGCTTGTAGTGATAAAGTGTTTGTAATCCCAATGGATAATTTAAAAAAGAGAAGAAGCTGCTCCTACATGCAAATATGGCACTTTTTTATTTTGAAGCATTTATAAAACTAACACATATATTCATCAGAAATACAAGGTAATTTATAGCAGTTAAAAATATATAAAATGCAGATAATTAAGTGTGTAATTATCACTGTGTAAAAGAAAAAATGGACTTACGGGTAAGATAAACATAAAATTTTGAAAAAAAAAACCCACTTAAATGGTTTTAAGAACATGCCTTTAATTTATACCTTGAAGATCTTTCTTTGTTGTCTAGTGTACCATAACTTTAATATTTGGTGAAAATTTACCAAATCATTACAGTTGACTCTTGAACAACATGGGTTCGAACTGTGCAGTTCTACTTGTATACAATTTTTTTCAATAAATACAGTACAGTACTGTACATGTATTTTCTCTTCCTTTTGATTTTCTGAATAACATTTTCTTTTCTCTAGCTTACTTTATTGCAAGTATACAGTATATATAATATATATAACATACAAAATATGTGTTTAACCACTGTTTGTTACTGGTAAGGCTTCCAGTCAGCAGACGTTATTAGTAGTTAAGTTTTTTGGGGGGGTCAAAAGTTGTACATGGATTTTTGACTGAGTGGGGAGTCATTGACCCTTGAACAATGTATAATGAAAATAAGTCAAGAAAACTTTTGACATGAATTTATCAGAGACCATGCCCGACATTGAAATACATCAGTATTTGGGTAGAATAATTCTTTAAGAATTTAAAATTATGTGCCTTGGGCAATACACATACTTTCTATATTGCTGCAGTCCCCACTATTCCTTGCCTCATAGCCTTTTGCTTCACTCATTGTCTTTACCACTGGTCTTCAAAAGTATTTGCGTCTGTATTCTAAAGTACTTTGCACTTGTACCTATGGCACCAACTTAGAGAATATCTACATCATGTCACAAAATCAAGTATTTTATTTATAAATCTTGAGTAGCATCCATATACGTGGTAGCGAAACAGAATTTTTGGCAAAGGAATATGCTTCATTTATTTAATTTTCCTTGTTTTTGAATAAATCATAGAAAAATTTCAAAATACATTCCATCATATAAGTTCTATTCACTTGTTCTATTCTCCAAGAAAAGCTCTGAGGCAAACACAACCTTGTTTTATCACGTTGGTAAACTTTCTCTACTCACTAAACAGCATAAAAAAGCAAACTACTTTCTCCAGGAAAAAAAAAAAAAAAATCAAAGCATTTGCCCATGTCAAACCCTGAACAGAACTAGGACTCGTATGTATATGTATATTCATACCTATTCCCATATCTACATACATACATACATATACCAGAAATACACAATATGTTTATGGCTGAATTCTGTCCTCTCCAAATGCGTATGTTGAAAACCTAAGGGTCCGTACCTCAGAATTTAACCATATTTAGAGATGATTAAGGTAAAATGAGGCTATTAGGGTGAGCCCTAAACCAATCTGAGAAGTTACCTTCCAAGTAGAGGAAATGTGAGACTGAGAGACAGCGGAGATGTGTGTGCACAAAAGAAAGACCCTAGGAGGACACAGAGAAAGCCATCTATGTTCAAGTCAAGCAGTAAAAACTGGAAAACCAAACCTGCTGACACCTTGATCTTGGACTTTCAGCTTCCAGAACTGTGAGAAAATTAACTTTTGTTTTTTTAAGCCTCCCAGCCTGTGGTATGTGTAAAATGGTAGCCGTAGCAAAGTAATACAAATATAATACCACTGATTCTAATCCAGCAGCAAAGAGTTCATTCTTCTCCCTCCCCTAACAATATTTATAACCCCTTTTTCTGACAATGAGAAATCAGGGTCCCATTATCTTTAACATATTTACATATCTGACAAATCCCCCCATGAAACCAATTTCTTATCTCTGCCTTTACACCTTGCACCGCATGGATGCCCTCTTAGAGAGGCATCTTGAGATGCCCTCACCCTACCTGGACTCCAGGACATCACTATTATGGACAACACCTCCCTCACGCCGCTTGGGCTCTGATATCTCCTGCTAGGCCATGCCAGCCGGCACCCTCTGCTTCCCCTGCTCAGTCTGATAACCTACATCACGCCATCTCTCCTCTGAGGTGTCCTCTTCACATGCCCTGCCTCTGACTTCACACGCCAGGCCCACCCATGTCCTTCTTATCCAGTTCCCACTTACTCTGTGACACGGTGCTCAAGTCACTGTGGCTCTTCTTACCCCCTCCCCTGGCCCAAACGGTCACAGGTGCCTTCTTTTCACTGTCTCATGTAATAGCTTTAGTACATAATTATTCAGTAAAGGAAAGCTACAGCAAGGAGAGGAAGAGGAGGAGCTGGATCCCTGTTTTGGAGGGATTTATAATCTTCAGTTTAAGAAGATATCAATACTGAAGCAGGAGGTACATGTAATAAAAACCATTAAATCAGTGATGTAACTTTATTTCTTTTACTGGCAAGTTCTGAGAAGGTGACAATGCTAAAACACAAAATAAACTTAAGCCTTTAATACATTTGGTGAAGAGTCGGCAGAATTGTTAGCTGATTCTCCCTCATTAGGTTGTGTAGGAGGGGATTTTAGAGATTTGAAAGGCTGATCAGGCAGAATATGGATATGGATATGACCATGAGATGGCAGTAGCACACAGAAGCTTTACTGGGTGATGATGCTTTGACGAGTTCGTATGTGGGGGAAGTCACAGGGGACAGTCCCTCAGTTAGGATACTGGTGTCTCTACTCAGAAGGGGAGGAGGGCAAGGAAACTCCTGGGGGAGAGGGGGTTGGAGAGAAGATCTGCATGCCTAAGCGATATTACTCAGCAGTGTGGGGGTGGAGGGGTCCCTGGGTCAGATTGCTCAGAAGGGCAGTAGCTCCAAAGGGGTCTTACAACCACAGGACTCTAATTTATCAATGGCCAGCAGATGCTAATTGATGTTTAGTAGGATATATAAAACACATAGTGTCTTAACAGTTAAGAAAGTATCTGCTTAGTTCAGGCTATTTTAAAAAATAATTGGATGTTGTGAGATAATAAATACATACATGGTCTCTGCCCCTGCTTTCTGAGACAGAGTTCTTAAAACCCTTGTAATTGTCTGAGTGGTATGGATGTTAGAAGTATCTTTTGTTTTCCTACCATTGAGTCTTTGACCCCAGTTTCTCACACTAAGCTCCAAAAACCCTGGTAATCTCCTGAGTGATGAGAGATGATAGGAGCATCTTAACATTGAGCACCTAAATCCCTTGGCATTTCCTGGGTGATAGGGGTGTCTTTTGTTCTAATGAAGCAATTCTTCACGGACCCCTGGGTAGCTTCAGGATGGGGGCCGGTCACCAAAAAGACCAAACCATGATTAGAAGTTTGGAACTTTCAGCCCCAACCATTGAACTCCAGGAAAGGGAGAATGACTGCAAAGTGAGCTAATAACAGATCACGTCCATGTGATCAAACCTCCATAAAGTTTCCTAAATTATGGGGCTTGAAGAACTTCTGGGTTGATGAAGGGATCCATGTAATTAGAGGGAGGCACACCCAACTCCATTCAGAAGCTACTGAGCTTGAGATCCTTCTAGATCTTGCTCCATGTACCTCTTATCGGGCTGCTTATTGCTCACATTTATAATAATCTCCATCATAAGCTAGTAAATAATCTTCGATAAGCTAGTAAACATAAATAGTGCCTCCCTGACTTCTGCGAGCTATTACAGCAAATTATCAAATCTGAGGAGAGGGGTATGAAAACTCTCAATTTGCAACTGGTTGCTCAGAAGTACAGATGACAACCTGGGCCTTGTGACTTCTGTCTGAAATGGGGGCAGACTTACGAGGCTGAGTCCTTCACCCATGAGGTCTGTGCTAATTCCAGGTAGTTAATGTCAGAATTAAATTAAAATGTAATATACCTAGTTTGTGTCCAGAGAGTTGGAGAACTGATTGAAAACCACACATATATGGTGTCAGAAGTGTTCTGTGGTTAGAGAAACAGTTTCCCTCTAATGTGTAAGTTAGAGTTTGGAGCCAGTGGGCTTTTGGGTCAATGGGTCTCAGCCTGCAGTGAAGAAATAAACAAGCTAGGGGCCAATACAGAGTGTCCATCATTTATAGAAAAGGTTGTAAGACCTGTGAGGGCAGGTACCATTTCTGCTTTTGCTCACTGTTTTCTTCCTTGTGTGTGGTACATGGTGGATGCATAATAATAATTTATTGAATGGGTGAATGATGTAAGATCACTCATTATTTAATACTAGAATTTTACAGGTTATATTGTCATCTGCTTTTCCATTTGTCATAATTTGACTGATTTGAAACATGTGGAAGTAGTTTTGGAAGTGAGGAAGTGGTAGATTACATTGCTGTGAATGAACCACTAAAAGCAATTCTAATGAGAAGAGGAGAGCTGTAGAGAAAGCCTCAGTCTTTCTGGAGAATATCTAAGTGGTCATGAACAGAATGTTGATAGAAGTATGGATGGCAGAGGCCATTCTCATGAGATCCCAGACATAAATGAGGAACACGTTATTGGAAACTGGAGGAAAGACAATTCTTAACAGAAAGTGGCAAAGAGCTTGGCTGAGTTGTGTTCATGTCCAAATGTTTTGTGGAAGATAGAACTTGTGAGCAATGAAATTGAATTTTTATTTGAGAAAATATCCAAGCAAAGTGTTAAAGTAGCAGCCTGGGTCCTCCTGACTGCTCACAGTCAGATACAAGAAGAGAACAAAGAATTAAACAGAGAATTACTAATTAAAAATGAAGCAGGGTTGAATCACTATGTTGCACACCTAAAACTCCCATAACATTGTTGTCAACTAACTTCAATAATATATATTTTTTTTAAAAGCAGAACTTCAAAATTTGGAAAACTTTAGCCTGTCCATATTGAAAGGAATGAAAAAGCTCTCTGGGGAGAGAAGAATGCAGCCACATTTGATGAGGATATTAGAATGGGTTGGCCATTTCAACAGAAGCTATGATGCAGCTTTTGCTGCATCCAGCAAAGCACCAGTATGGTGGCTGGCTCCACCTAGATTTTGGAGGATGGAGCAGCCTTGAGCCGTCGGGATGCAACCCAGGCAGAGGGCTGCTTCAGGAATGCCTCTGGCAGAGAGTCTTCACTAGGGTAATGCCAAGCAGAGCTGTGGTGGGGGGTGCAGCATGAGATGGTTCCCACACAACCTAGAACCATCTACGGGCACCAAACTGCAATCCAGCTAGGGAAATGTGTAGCATGGGCTGTTCCCAGCAAAGCCATGAAGATGGGGTGTGTGGAGCTTTAGGGACCTGACTCCTGCTCCAGTGTCTCCAGAAGGTATGACTGCTGCCCCAGTGGGTCCAGAACGTAGGACACGCCGCCAAGGAGGACTGGGATTTATTGTTGTTTGCCCTACTGGGTTTTGGATTTACCTTGAGCCTGTTCCCCCTTTTTTCTTTTCTATCTCTCCCTTTTGGTGATGGGAATATCTACTCTATGCCTATCCCACCATTGTGCTTTGGAAACACATAAAATGTTTTATTTCACAGGTTCATAGCCAGGGTCTCATCTATATCTAATTTAGATGATATTTAGATGAGACTTTTGCCTTAGACTTTTGAGCTGATGGCATGTGAGAAGGGCATGGATTTTGGGGGCAAGGGGCAAAACGCTATGGTCTCAATGTTTGTGCCCTCCAAAATTCATATGTTGAAGACCTATGTCCAAGATGGCAAGGCCTTACCTAGTACTGAGGGACCAGTATATTAGAAACTCCCACTTGTTCTATAAGGACAAAAGGCCTTTCATTTCCCAAAGGCAGGATCTTCAGAGAAAGCAGTGCTGTCATTTCCACCAGAGTAGATGAGGAAATGTTGCTTACTAGCACCCTGTTCTACAGTGGACACTATGAAAAGAAAGCACGTGAACCTTGGCAGTTAGCCTTATAATGACTTTCTCTTTTTGCGGTGTGCCAATTTAATTTTCTTAATGATATCTATGCACTATTTTTTAGTTATTTATTTACACCTATCCTTTCTCCTAGGAAATGAGATCAGAACATATGTTTTAGTCATTTCTGCTTACCTGGTATCTAGTTCCCTGATATGTTACTGAATGAATGAATGAATGAATGAATGAAGTCACCAGATGAGGCTTCAAGATTTAGTGATCAGCTCCTCCAGGATAAGACAAGTGTGTGCAGGATTGGTGAAGCTTGATCACAGGATAATTAACATATGCTAATATTTCATATAGTTCAGTGGCATGGAATAAAACTTCTACCCTGAAGGCATTATGATGTTGTAGAAAACTGGAAAAACTCTACAATGACCAACCGCATTTGCCACAATTCCCTCACTTAGCCTGCTATGCTTCAATGCCAGAGCTACTCCTAACGCATAGGAGTTTCATCTAAAATAAGAATTCATCACCCACAGTCATAAAAAGGTTACTAAATTTGAATTGGACTCGAGCTTTAGTTCAGATTATCAACACTCCAGTTTATTTCAAGCTAAGTCCGCAGCTTTGTCAGTAAAAGAGGGTGGCTCAAATGTATCCCGTATAAAATTACAGCTCAGTAATTACATGATTCTAGGTAGATCTCTTTCATTAATAGAAAATCCGTTTACTTGACTACGTTCCTTAGAGAATGAAACTTAGAAATATTCTTATCCGCCGTACATACGCCACAGTATTATAAGGTGTTTAAAATTTTTCTTAGAGAACTAAAACCATGGGCATGACATTTAGAAATTCACCAGATATATGATAGATTTTGTTCTTGACCAAAAAGATATATATAGTATTTTTACTGCTTAATAAAATAATCTGTAGCATAAAAAAGATATGAAATGTAAATTACCAGCACATTAATACATGAAAATTAGAGGAAAAGCTAGCAGATTTTTTGATAAGGCGCTGTATGTTTTTACTACTAGTTAAATTTTATTACACTTCTCAGAAGACAGTGAAAAATTTATACAATAAGATACATAATTGATGAGCTACTATATTCTTAAGCAATTTTGTATTTCCAAAAAAGTGATATCTACGTTAAAAATTGCAGCAAATGAGAAAAATGCAGCAAATGTTAAATGAACTGCGTATCTTAAAAAAACCCATTTTTTCATTAAAGTATTTATTACCTAACTAAAATTTAAACATTTGGGCATTCAGATATCAAAGAAACATCCTTTACAAAAAAATAAAATAAAAAACAAAAAAAAAAAAACCCTACCCTACAGCTGATAGGCACACATGCTATGCAAACCAAGATGATAAGAATATGCATGGTAGCAAAATTATATAAATTTGGATTGAAAAATGAGAGACTGAGTTTTGCAAAATCATTCCATTTAAAACGGATTATCACCTTAAGTGCAAAAGCTCACAGGTAAACCTTGTCTAACACAGCTTATCTCCTGATTTTCCCAAAGAACCTGATTGTTGTCATTCTATGTTACCTCTTGACATCCAAAGTAGTTTGACTCAGTAGATACCTACACCGTTTAATATCAATCTAGACAATGTTTGATTCCCATTTTTTAGGCTCTAATTAAGAAGCTATCCCGGAAACTTATTTGTACCTTCTTTGTCCTGATGTTCTAGGAAAACTACATCCACTAAAATGATCTCTATGAGGTCAGAGCTTTTGAATTTTGTTCATTGCTCTATAACCATTACCAAGAACAGCGTCTTACACACAATAAGCATTCAATAAATATTTGGTGATATTTTCTGAATAAATTATTTTCTGATGCAGCAAAGATTCAAGACTCTTTCCATTTCAATAACACAAGTCCAAAATAGCTTAAGCTAGTAAGACATAGGAATGTGAACACATACATCATTGGGAAGTCCAAAGTGGGAACTACTTTCCAGCATAGCTATTTCCGATTGATACAAGATTATCATGGCTTTCTTTTACTCCCTGTAGTTGCTTTTCCCTGGGTACATTAGCAGGTCAATACTTATGGCCACACAGGATATGCATTACCAAATTCTAGAAATACAGTTCACACGTGCTGTGAGGTGAATGCTAACCTCTAAGATTATGAAGTACAGAGCCTACATAAGCATACAAGGTAGTCTAAACTTCTGGACTCATTCATTCCTTCATTTTGCTAGGGAAAATGGCTGTTAATATTGGTGGTAAACAGTATTAGTCAATACTAGTAGAAAACATTCTGTATGCGTGTGTGTGCCTGTGCCCACGCCTACATGCCTACATGCCTACATGTGTGGGGTATCCCAAGATAAGACTCTTATCATCCTTGATCACATGCTGTATTGTCTGTCCTCAAAGAAATGGAGTAACTGGAGATATTTTTCTACTCCTGTGGATGTGGTCAAAAAAGTACACTTCTAAAATGAGGGAATGGGAGAAAAGTGAGAGGCAACCATAGGTAATTGCTGAGTCCAGAGTAAATAGAACCTCCCCACAAAAGATATCTGCTTCTGATTCTTAGGGATTGAAACAACCAGTAAAATCCCTCCCATGCAAGTCCTTAGGGGTGGAACTGATTATTAAATAGACTGAGTAGATAAAATAACATATCTCAAGGGGCTAGAAACACCATGCTAAATACAAAGTCAATACAATTGGCTGTCTACATGGAATTGATTAAAACATTTGCAGTTTGTGTGTGTGTGTGTGTGTGTGTGTTCACTGAGCACAATTCTAGTTATCAGAAAGGTATAGTGATTGTAAGTATTATTATTGACAACTTAATTACAAAAAAATGGTGTGGCAATAAAATTATGGACCTCAATAGAAGAACTGATACACTTCTCTCTTCTGTTTTCTTACTGTTTTCCCCAATTTATCTGTTTTATGTTGCTTTTGATTTCTTTTCTTCTCTAACACAATCAATATTCTCAATTCTATTTCCATTCTATTTCTATTCTCAATTCTCATAGCCTATCCTACATTCTTTTCTAGTACTACATGCTCTTCCCTATCATATCAATTTATGTCGATTTAACCTCATGGTATATGTTGAGGATCCCCAAATATATACCAGGTTAACTCTGAATTCTATCTGATTCATCTCCAATATGTTGCTAAGATCCTTCTCTTACCCCTGGTTGTATTCCACATCCTCATCATATCTTGCCTTAAATATTGAAATGGTTTTTAAATACTCACTACTTTGTCTCCCACCTTCAGATTCATGTTACTCCTATCCGCTCATACTGTCGCAAACCAACCTTTCAAAAACAGAGATCAGGTCATATTATTCCTTTCTCACTAGGCTGGTTCCCTAAAGACTAGAGAATCAATACCTGATTTTTAACTGTGAAATTCAAGGATTTTCACAGTTTGGGCTTAACCTGCCTATCTAAGTTCTCTTTCCGTTTTTATCTCATTTGTCCTCTACTCTGGCGTACCAGTCACTCCCTGATTCTACCACGACCCCCAGGCAGCCTCTGGGATGGCACTTGAGATGACTCTGCACTAGCATGTGGTCCAAGACTTGAGTCAACAGAGAATACTCTGGAGATGTGCACCACACTCTGTTTACAAAGCACCTATCAGGCTTGTCTATCTCCCTTTAAGTTGGAATCAGACCCTAGTTCCATGAGTCTGCTAAACTCAAAGAAAACGCAACAGTCTCTTCAATGGCCTCTTTAAAACCCCTCTCTCAATAGAGATAAAAAGAGAAATAACACATCCCTGTGAATAGCTGGGAGTGGGGATTAGGGAATGGAGCATGCAGGCAGATTTTCCTAGTTTTTCCCTCCACAAATCCTTCATCACCATATTTCATTGAATCTGAAGAGTCATTGATTGTAAAAATCTTTAGTAATTTATATTCTGCTGAGGAAGACAACGTGATGCCAAAAAAATACATGAAGTAGTACTGATTTTAAGATTTTCCTTGATTTCAGAGATGTCAAAATAACCACCCACTCCTCTTCTTTGGGACATGGATGTTACCGGTGAGACTCACAGTCCCCTCCTCCCTGAAGAGTCATCCAATAGCCTTTCCTGGCCACCTACTTTCACTTCAGACAAAAATGTAATTATAACATTGTTACATGTGCCATTTTACACAGCAATTTCTCCTACATCTTTTAAGATTCAGGAAAAATACTGACTTTTCTAGAAAGCCTTTTCTGATTCTTATCTGCCAAACTCTTCTCACCACCCGGGAGCATAAATCACTTTTTTTTTTAAATTTCTTACTCTCACAGCTTTTTATTAATACCAATTGTGACTTCATTTTTTAAAAAGGGGAGTCAAGAACTCTCAATGGGGAAAGAATGATCTTTCCAACAAATGTTGGGAAAACTGGATAATTACTTGTAAAAAAGTAAAATTGGACCCCTATCTTATACCACTGACAAGAATTAACTTAAAATGGATTAAAAATTTAAACATAAGACCTAATACAACAGCACTCCTACAACAAAGCATACGGAGTAAGTTCCTCGACATTGACCTTGGCAATATTTTTTTAAATATGATTCCAAAAGTACGAGCAATAAAAGCAAAACTCAACAAGTGGAGCTGCATCAAACTAAAAACCTTCTGGACATCAAAAGAGACAATCAGCACAATGAAAAGACAAAATATGGAATGGGAGAAAATTTTTACAAACTGTATATCAGAGAAGGGATTAATATTCAAAATATATAAAGTACTCATACAACTCAATACCAAAAAACAAAACAAAACAAAACAAAAACCCACAAACAATATGATTAAAAATGGACAGAGGAACTAAATAGATATTTTTTTTTAAGGAAGTCGCCCAAATTGCCAACAGATACATGAAAAGATGCACAACATCACTAATCATCAGGAAAATGCAAATGAAAACCACAACGAGATACCACCTCACATATTAGAATGGCTGTCTTCAAGAAGACAAGAGGTAACGAGTGTTGACAAGGATGTGGAGAAAAGGGAACTCTTCTACACTGTTAGTAGAATGTAAATGGGCATAACCACTATGGAAAACAGTATGAAGTTTTCTCAAAAAAATTAAAAATAGAACTGATCCAGCAATTCCATTCCTGTGTATATATCAAAAGGAAATGAAAATAAGATATTGAAAAGTTATCTGCACCCCCATATTTATCTTAGCATTATTCACAATAGTCAAGATATGGAAACAGTCAAGGTGTCCATCAACTGATAAATGGATGAAGACAAAAGAAAGAAAGAAAAAGAAAGAAAGAAAGAAAGAAAGAAAGAAAGAAAGAAAGAAAGAAAGAAAGGAAGGAAGGAAGGAAGGAAGAAAGAAAGAAAGAAAGAAAGAAAGAAAGAAGAAAGAAGAAAGAAAGAAAAAAGAAAAAATATATATATATGAGAGAGAGAATGGAATATTATTCAGCCACCAGAAAGAAGGAAATTCTGCCATTTGCAACAACATGGATACTTGAGGGCATTATGCTAAGTGAGATAGGTCAAGCAGAGAAAGACAAATACTGTACAATATCATTTATATGTAGAATCTATGTAGAAACAGAGCTATGTAGAACTTGCAGAAATAGAAACTAGTACCAGGGTACCAGGGTTTGGCGGGTGGGGAAATTGGGGAGATGTTTAAGGGTACAAACTGGCAACCAGTAGATGAATGTATCTGGAGATCTAATACAGGACACTAGTGAACACTGTCAACAACACTGTATCGTAAACTTCAAAGCTGCTAAGCAACTAATCTTAATTTTCTTACCACAAAAAAGACATGATAATTATGTGACATGACAGAACTGTTAGCTAATCCTATTGCGGTAATAATTTTGCAATCTATGTACATCAAATCAATACACTGTACACCTTAAACTTATATAATATTATACGTCAATTTTATCTAAATTAAAAAAAAAAACCTTTTATGAACCATATTACTAACTGTGGTTGCGTTCATGTCTGCCCGTCCATTTCTGTGTTTCTAGTGTCTAGACTACTGCCTGGAACACAGGCTCTGTATCTGTTGAAAAAGTGAATGCATCAAAAGTTATAAAATAGGAAGCCATCCTGCTATTTCTGACATGACCTACCAAGGTGTTAGTACTTTCTTGTGATACTTACACATCTAATATCTAGTCTCTAAATGTTAGGTTACAAAATTGATTTTACTAATACATCTAGAAGTAACTGGGCTTTGTGACAACAGATGCTAAATGAAATCTGAAAGACTGATTTTTATTCTTAAAATGTATTAGTTTATGCACTAAGTATAACTGTCAAACAGACAAAAACTTCACATAACATTGCCAGACTATTCCTTCACTTTTAAGGATCTCTAGAAGGGAAACAAAATTACAACCAGAGGTTGTTTGCTAAGCATGTGTTTCATGAAAAATCATAACCGAGGTTGTAACAATAGTTCATCATACAGAAGTCTAGTAAACTCTCTGGATAAATTTGTCAAGAGGAAGATGATAATAACCTTGTAAGCTGGACAAGGAGTTTTCTATTCTGAATCTTGCTGGAGAAGTATTATCACTTCTAACGGACTAGATTTTTCTTTATGCAGGTTAGTGGTCCTTTGCTTTGTCAAAATAACAGTTACCTAATTTATGTAGCCAACAGTTCTGTCGGTTACAATGTTTTCAGAAACTCCCAGACTCAACAGAGATGACAAAACATTCTCTCGTTAAGAATTGATTTAAAGATTGTCTCTCAGAATGTGATAATGCTGCAAATCATGAATATCTTTATGTGTTGATTTTTATAATTTTGGGGTGTAGAGGGAAATCTTTCCTTTAATATTTTTTTATCCTAATTGGAAGGATACATAAAAACTGCAAGGCAGGAAAACTTAAAATCTGCTCTGCAGAGAAGAAAGAAAATGATTTACACTGTTAAGACAGGGTTGCAATATAATTAAGTATATGGGGTAAAATGACTAAGTACATATTTAGACTAGGTTATAGGATATATTTCTTCAATAAGAAATTTATTGGATCATAGAATAATTTCTCTTGGGAATGTCTGTGGAAAAAATGAGTTTATTTGCAGTATTGATTTTCTTTCTACCTAAGCAAGTGACTCATTGAATTCTATATTAAGAAAGAAGTAACCCAAGAAAAAGCTGTGATAAATCTAAAACTTGATTGCATCTATTATAAAAGTAAAGTGATTCACTAGAAAATAAGGTAGACTATGATAAAAATTTTTGGCCTAGTTTAGTTACACACATTTCATTTTTTACCCAATAATCAACCAGATAGCCATTTCTAAACCAAGACTAGCTACTTTTATATTGGTTTTCCTATGAATATAGTCATTCTAATTTCAAAAAATGTATCTCAAGTAAAAGCATAAAGAAATTTTAGCAACAGAGTTCCTTGGATGATTGAGCTGATTTGTTTTGATACTTAATACATGAGTCAAGTCATCAAATTAAGTTGTGATTTTCTTACCAGAAGACAGCTACAGTGTATGGCATATGACCTTTCCTCTCCCAGATAGAAACGCAGCAGTTTTTCATTTAATTAGTTTTATAAAATATATGTGCTGCTATAAATTTTAGATTCACATGACTTGTAAAAACTATTCTGAAAATAAAATGAGATCACTGCTGAGGTTTTAGAGAGGGAAGCTGTTTTCTGTATGTTCTAAGTTAAAACTAACCATATGCTTCCACCTAGAAAACATCTGTGGTCACAGCTAGACCTAATCCATTGGGTTATATTCCCCATATGGATAGTGAAATATCTTTTGATTTCCTCTGCATGAATTCTTTCTACTACTCTTACATTACAGATTTTTTCTTAACTGACACTAATTAAATAGAATTTTTTTTAAAAAGTTCTGCTGTTTTGCTTTAAATGAGATTTCGGGAGAAAAGATATTCTTGAAAAATGGGGGACTATATATGAATAGAGTGCCATAACCTTAACATTTCTTTTCTTTCCCCAGTGCTTTCACTGTAAAATATCACTGGTCTCACTCCACAGTGAAAAGTAATTTCTTCCACAAATGTTGTTGTTTTCCAAAAATGTATTATTATTTCTAAAGATAAAAGGGATAAAAGATGAAAGACTCAGTAATCTTGTTGGGAAAGTATGTATCTCTCTCAGATAGGTATCACCATTGAGCTTGGTTCCTTTTATTGTGATGTAAATATTTTTAAGCCAATTTTCTCTTTCTGTCCCTAGAGTCACTATCTATAAATAAAATGGCCAATAGCCACCATATTTTACTATGACTACATGGGCTCTGTCTTTCATAAAAATCACATCTTTTTGGAGGTCAACAACTAATCTGGTTTAATACAATACACCACTGGCATTCGTGGTCAGTTAAAAAGAAATACATCCATTCCCGAAATGTTATACCTTGTTAAAATAGGTATCTTTTTACATATCTAACACCTGTTTCTTTTCTAAGAATAAAACTATTTAGTTGTCAGATTCATAGTATAGAGAAATAATTGTAAGACACCTTTTAGTTTTTAAGAGAACACAGTTAATTTAGTACATTTTTGTATTTTTGTCCATATTGTTGTTTATAAGAGGTGGAAAACTCAATTACAGGCTTTTAAAATATGCACAAAAATGTTGATTAAAAAGCATTATCGGGATCCCTCAGATTTCTATTTTAGATAGATGTTGCTGAAATTAACAATACAAATCTCAAAATCTAAAACTGATATTTAAACTTGTTCAGTCAATATGTAAAGATTTTAAAATAAGCTAAAAGGAGAAAAAAATAAGTAGGACATTTGGTAATCATGAATGAGAAATAAGGTTGAGTTCAATTTTTACTAAGCATATATTCAGTCAAAGATCTTATGTTTATTGACACATAAGCTAGGTTATCTCTCAAATTTGTTAATCATAAACCAAAACAGGTTTAGATTTAGCATCACAAAGATTACCATTATTACTTTGATCTGAAAGCATGTACACTAATCGCTCGAAAGGTTTAAATGAATGGATGAATGAGTACAATTTCTATCTATGCTTTTTAACATTAGCATTTAGTGTTGTGCTGGGAGTCTCCAAGAGCACCCCCAAACTCAATGATTCACTTGGAGGACTTACAGGACACAGTATATATATACATACATACATACATACATGTATATGTAAGTATATGTATATAAGTATAAATATACATATATGTATATATATAGTCTTATATACTATACATACATATGTGTATATATACATATATATGTCTATACATATAGTCTTATTCATGACTGTGGTTTGTTACAGTGACAGGACTCAAAGCTAAATCAGCAAAGGGAAAAGATGCATGGGGTGAAGTCCGGAGGAAACAGGCACAAGCATACAACAGTCCTCTTCCAGTGGAGTCCCACAGAATGAGCTTAATTCCTCCATCAATTAGTTGTGACAGCACATATACAGTGTTGGAGGCTCTCTTGAGCCTAGTATTCCAGGAATTTTATTGGGAGTTGGTCAGATGATTGACTGTAATCACTGAAATTCCAGACTCCCAGAAAGAAAGCAGATACTCAGGGGCACCTGGTTAAGTGTCAGACTCTTGATCTCAGAGTTGTGAGATGGAGCCCCGCATCAGGCCGCGCACAGGGCGTGGAGCCTGCTTAAGGTTCTCTTTCTCCCTCTCCCTCTGTCCTTCCCCACTCCCTCTCTAAAAAAGAAAAAAAGAAGAAGAAGAAAGCAGATGCTCAGCATAAACTGCATTTTATAGGTTAGACATAATGAGCCACTCTTGTCATTTAGCAAAATTTTATGTCACTGTGAGAAACTTTTTCCCAGCTAAGCTTCTAGACCACAGCCAAGGGCCAATCTGACAAGCAGGCTCTTCTAAAGACAGCATACTGGGACTGCTATGTTGTTTTCTGTACTTGGATGAAAAAGAAAAAGCAGATGTCGGCATCTGTATTAGATGTTTTATAATGAACATTGTTTTGATTTTCTCATCAAGGAAGAAAACTGAAATCAAATACTATCTCTAGAGCTCAGATAGTCGGTGTGCTGGGTATCTTCCATCTTCTTCTCCAGATTCATCCTCCACTTTGTGACTCAGAGGCATCAAGGGACTGCACCAACTAGCGGTCTACGCCTCAGCTTCTACTTGGGTTTGTCACAGCAAAGACCGGTAGGAGGTGAGTGAGTTTATTAAATTTATGAATATTGCATCAAGTCCACAGGACTTCTGCCAGAGCCCTGCCTGATGCAGTGGTGGGGAGCAAGAATGGCTCCAGGACAACCTGTCAGAAGGAGATTCTGAGAGCCTTCTCTGAAAAGCACATCAATAGCTTCCTATCTGAGAGATAATGGCATATTTGTAAACCAAGCGGCATAGTGAGACATTATTACTCAGATTCTCACTGGCGGTGCATGAGATAGCATATACACGGAGGGCAGAGTATCGGGGGATAAAGTAGCTATGGCAGTCAGTCGCTATGGTGAAAAAATGATTAAATATTCCAGCTTCCCCTGATAGCCCTAGAGAAGAAGCCCTAGGAAGAAGGAGGCATTTATGGCTGTAAATATCCAACAGAGAACACAAATGGAAAATCAGAAAACTTTGAAAGTAGCTTTAAAGAAGCACCTCATCTCCTCTTGCAATAGGGCATCTAGAACTGAAGATGACACGCACATCTTGATTGTAAGAGTCAGAGTTGCGACACTGATTAAATGTCCAACCATCCCAGGACTTCAAGCTAACGGAGTGGGGCCTTATGACACATGTCTGATCTGACATGATAGGAGACATAAGGCTGAAAACGGCCCTTTCAAATTTCCCTGAACATCTGCTGCTAGAAGCAGCTGCTCTTCGCACCCACTCTGTTGAAACTACGAGCCTATAAGCCTTGGAATAACTGCACCTATGTAATCTGCCACATATGGAGGCTTACACTCACCACTGCACAATGTCTTCTGTCCCTTTCTTTCAATGGAGAGACAGACTAATGAGCAGATGTGACTAATTATCTTATAATATCTCACTCCATCCTTTCTGTAGGGAATATACAGTCCTTTTGTCAAACTCAAATTTTAGACTAAGATGTTTCTATAACGATGCACAAAAGAGGAACCGCTAGAGATTGGGGGGGGGGGCAGAGGGATGGTCATAAATACAAGGTCTTTGGTACACTTCTTGAGCTTGAGTTATCTGTGTGTTTACTTTCATAGAATTTGTAGCATCTCTTTCCTCCTGGGCACTCCACAAATGCCTTCTCTCAGTGACTTATTTCCTGGAAATGTTATCCACTAAGGTGGCACTGTGCTACTCTGTTCTCTGTCTCTCTATGGCATGTTTGTGCCCCTGGCCAGCTTCTTGTCTGTAATGATGGAGTTGCATTATATCTCAATTCCTCTGGACAGAAAGATTAAATTCCACATTGGTCTTAACCTCTTAAGAATCCTCCTACGGTACAGAAATGTGAATGCCATGTTACTTTATGCAACACCATTAAATACTCCCTCGGACTGTATCAAACTGTGATTTAACCCTGTAATCACTTATTGACTTGTTTTCCCTTAATTGGGTAAATGTTTCCTTTTTTAGACTTCACAACTCTTGAAAGTATCAAAGGCACAAGTGAATATTCACCTGAATCTTTTCTCTTGCTCTGACATGGGCTGGATTTAATTTATTCTAGGTACCAGGAGACTATCTTCCCTTTACAATAGTGCTTGTAAAAGTTTAACATGTACCAGAATCACCTAAAGGACTTGTTAAAATACAGATTGCTGGGCCATACTCCCAGAGATTCTGATTCAGTAAGTGTGTGTTTAGGTCTGAGAATTAGGACCTCTAGCAAGTTCTCTGATGATATCGATGCTTCTGGTTGGGGATCTCATTTGGAGAATCACTGCTCCAGAATGATGCCTCACTTCAGCCTGAATAACCTTATTAGATTCCATTCTCCCAGGTGAAAGTTGACTTTCAAAATTAAAATAGGGTCCTGTCATCCTGACACAAAGGGATAGTTCAACTTGTCTTGTTTTAACTATTGTTAAAATCTGAAAATTGGTCATGGGGCCGCTCACCATGCAATCGATGCTCTCCTGAGGGGCACCAGTCATGAGGATGAACGTCTTGGATTAGTTTGAGAATTTTTACTCTCTGAAATCATTCAGGGACTCTCAGTGAGTAAGAGAGGCTTGCAGTGCTTCAAGTGTTTTTTCAATTAATAGGGGCCAAGGGCAATGCCCCCACCCCAATATGCCACAAATAAAAGCTCCTCAAGAAACAGCCTGTGCAAGAAGAACACTGAGACCCTCCTCCATCCCCTTGGAAGCAGGATATAAAATCTCCCCTTACCCTTGCTGGGAATGGCTAGCAATCCCTGTACTGACGGATGAAAGATTACTCCAAACTTTGCTGTGAAAGAGAGAAGACAAGGGGGTCAACGCTCAGCGGCGAAGACCCTTTGCTCTTCTTTGTTCCTGCTTTTATTGGTCCTTCAAGATAACCATAAATCCTTGCCACTGTTCCTCAAGCACCTGATGTGTGACAAGGGGTCCTTCTGAAACTGGGAGGATCTGTTTACAGGGAAGATCCGATATGCTAATTTGGGCGTGTTCTACAAGTTCTGCTAAAGGTAGCCTAAGGGACAATGCCTGCCTCTCTCAGATCACAAGGCGGCTGTTTGGGCTCGGAAAGCTTCCAAGAAGGCAATTCCCCGCGGCATTCCAACAGCGGAGTGGTCACGTAAGCCTCGGCATTCCAAAGGCCCACGCCCTTCTCCGAAACCTTCCCTGCCCCCAGCGGCCTCTGTGTTACATTGTAGCGAGCCAGGTATTACGGCTGATTTCATGCTCTACAGTAACCCCAACATCCCACATGAAAGGAAGCCTCTGGTATTAGGAGGTAAAGAGCTATCCGTAATACCAAGGACAGGGAACGTAGAACTGAGAAGGTGGAGATAATGCTAAGTGAAATAAGTCAAGCAGAGAAAGACAACTATCATATGATTTCTCTCATCTATGGAACATAAGAACTAGAATGATCAGTAGGGGAAGAAAGGGATAAAGAAAGGGGGGGTAAACAGAAGGGGGAATGAAACATGAGAGACTATGGACTCTGAGAAACAAACTGAGGGCTTCAGAGGGGAGGGGGGTGGGGGAATGGGATAGGCTGGTGATGGGTAGTAAGGAGGGCACATATTGCATGGTGCACTGGGTGTTATACACAACTAATGAATCACCGAGCCTTGCATCGAAAACCGGGGATGTACTGTATGGTGACTAACATAATATAATAAAAAATCATTATAAAAAAAAAAAAAAAGAACTGAGAAGGTGGTATAAACAAACCTTGTTACTTTTCACTAATTTACCGCCCCACCAGCCCAAATTCTATTTGGAATTTCTTACTAACTGAAGCTACCAAACCTGTTTTCTTTGTCCTGTCGATTACTCACAGATCCACTGTCTCTTTGCCTAACAAATATAAAAACTGCCCGTGTCGGTCATTTCTTTGGCTTTCAATTTCATGATGGGGCTTCCACGTGCATGTACAATTTGGTTAAATGAAGTTCAATTTTGTTTTTTTTTCTCCCGTTAATCTGACTCATGTTGATTTAATTCTTAGACAAGCTAGAAGAGACTTGAAGGATAGAGTAAAAATTTTCTTCTTTCAACAAATTCAATAGAAGCTTGTAAAAAGCATATTTGTGGTTAGATCCAGTGACAATTGTGACACAAGCTGTTGAAAGTTTAGCAACGTAATGGTTGGAGCAAGAAAGAAAGAACATTTGCTTTTTGTGGATGTGGTTGTTTTGCATGGGAAAAAAAAATGATAACATATGAGACCAAAGGCTATATATAGCTATACTCAAGATAAAGAACCAGGGGTATTTGGAAATGGCAGGAGGAAAAGATCTCTGTCTTTCTCTTTTTCTGTCTCTCAAGAGGTTAAAACAAACAGGGCAGTCGAGAAAGTATAAATAGAATCAGACATTGCTAACATTAGGTTTAAAACAATCTTTACCTGGATCATTCTTGCTGTAAAACTACGTATCTTCTATCCCATGGAATCTGAAGCCAAGAAAGAATCTTTTGCTTTCACCTGCAAGCAAGAAAAGATAAGCTGGGATGTTCATGGAATTTTGAGAATCGTGGCCTAGAACAGTGGTTTTTATTTTTTTTTTTATTTGGAATTTGAGTTTTACTTTTTATTTTTTAGTATTTTTTATTATATTATGTTAGTCACCATACAGTACATCCCTGGGTTTTGATGTAAAGTTCGATGATTCATTAGTTGCGTATAACACCCAGTGCACCATGCAATACGTGCCCTCCTTACTACCCATCACCGGTCTGTCCCATTCCCCCGCCCCTCTCCCCTCTGAAGCCCTCAGTTTGTTTCTCAGAGTCCATAGTCTCTCATGCTTCATTCCCCCTTCTGATTACCCCCCCTTTCTTTATCCCTTTCTTCTCCTACCGATCTAGAACAGTGGTTTTTAAAATTGACTGCAAACTTAAGTAAACTGAAACAGAAAATTCCGATGCCCAGGATGCATCTCAGATCAGTCCAATCTGAATTTCCATGAATGGGAACCAGACATTCATTTTTTTTGTTTGTTTGTTTGTTACTTTCCCCAGGACATTCTACTATAGAATCAAGGTCAAGAACAAAACTGACTAAACTTCCAAAAATTAGTAAGTACGTAACAGTATTTGCATGGTCTTCTCTTTTTTTCATGAAATTTGGTTTCAACCATTTGGGATACATTTAGTAAAATAAAGAACTTAAAAAGACAAAGATATTTACATTACAACCCATTTGTGAGTAGGAAAGTTAAGGATAGAGCTGAAGTGATTAGTTCTGGGACTTCTATTCAAAACACTCTTCCCTTGTTTTTCTTGAAGTACTTGCTCAAATCAGCTTTTAATCCCTCGATAAAGTGATCCAGTTCTATCAGCCTAGAGTTGATACCTTTATTTTAGATGTAATTGGCTTTTCAAGACATTGAAACCTGACGCATTTGAAATCACGTAACTAGCCAATTAACCCCAAGTATCAGATTCCTATATAACTCTTCAAAGCAATTTCTAGAATCACATTTTTTTTTCTTTAATGTGTTTTTATAATGAAAATTTACTGTTCAAGAACTGGAAAGATATATGTACTTTTCAGCAAATCATATCTGTAAAATCTTTTTTTCCAACCATTTGTAAATGTTACTCTGTACTGGTAGTGATGAGAAAGTTACAAACATGGTAAGTGCTTCGGAAATAATTGAAGCTGATTATCTACCCCTAAAATATTTCTCTGCTATTGCAAACCAGGGAATAGGTCATTTCTTTTACATATTATGTAACAAATATTTATTGAATATCTACTCTGTGCAAGGCACCGTGCCAAGCACTACAGAATATTAACAAATGATCCAGACACATTGTCATCTGTTCTTTTAGAGAAAGATGTACAGTAAAATGGCTTTAAACTGCAAAATTCTACAGTATTGAAAGAAATTGTTTTCTTCTTGGTTCTGAGCAGTCATTCACCAGAAATATTACAGATTGTTTTTGCTGCCCATTTATTGGGAATAGGACTGGGATTCGGAATGCATATTTAAAAGTAATTATAACTTGAACATTCTCTTGTATGAAAGACTGATGTTAAGCTACCTTAGGCAAAATTATCTGTGTAAATAATTCACTTTTATAAAGGTTCGGAAGTTTTAAGAAGCAATGACAGAGAGAAATAACAAAATGCAGACTTAAAGGAATCAGTGAGAAGTTCATATGAGGAATTAGAAAGGAAGAATGGAAATGTTTGTCATGTACACAGTAAAGTTTTAAAAATTAATTGAATGATGGAATAAATTAATAGATGTCACAAGTGAGGAAAGGAGATATTTCTAAAAAATTAATTTTTATTTTGAACCAAAGACCCTTTACATTCTTTTTTTTATTCCGTCAAAACTATCATATTTAACTTCTGATTTTGAAAAATTGTGATATTTGAACAATTTTAGAGATACAACAAAGTTACAAAGATAGCGCAAAGTCTTGTACACCCTTCTTCCTTCTTCCATATTAACATCTTTTGTAACCACAGTACATTTATTAAATTTAAGAAATAAGTATCATTGTGATACTATTAACTAAACTGTCTTTATTTAGATTTCGTCTGTTTTCCCTACTAATGTCCTTTATCCATTCTCAGGTCCAGTCTAGGACACCACGTTGCATTTAGCAGTTAGGTCTTCTTAGGTAACTCTAAACTATTACTGTTTCTATTACCATTTTTTTCTTGTTTTTATGAACTCAGCATTTTGAATTCTGTTGGCCAGTTGATTTGTAGAATTTCCCTCAATTTGGGTTTGTCTAATGTTTTTTAATGATCGGACCTAAATTATGGATTTTGGGGAATAACAAAGAGAAGAAACCTTCACAGAGCATCACACCAGGATAAAAGATACAGACAAAACTAATTACTGATGATGTCAACCTTGCTCCTTTGGGTAAGGTGGTGTCTGCCAGGTTTCTCCACTGTAAAGTTACCATTTTTCCCTTTCCTTAAATCTTGGTTAGAACTGAGTCTAGCCCAAAATCAAAGAGAGAGAGGTTTAGCTCCTCTTTCTTGTAGGGACAGTATCTACATATATTATTTGGAATTTGTCTATAAAAGTGATTTATCCTTTCTCCTCATTTATTGGATTTGTCCAATCATTTATTATGTCAGCATGGACTCACGTATATTTATTTCATATTTGGGATTATAACTCAACACTGCCATTATTTATTTTGTCCCATACTTGACTATTAGGAGCTCTTACATTTGATACTTTTTTAAATTGTATTTTAAAATAAGACAAAATTGGAAAAACACACATAGCAAACACCTGGCTTCATTAATTACCATAAGGCAGCCATCCTTGTAAACACCACTGAGAATAAAAAATAGAATTTTGCTGGCTACCCCAGGACTCTGTCCCTGCCCCAGTCACAGCCCCTACTTTCTGAAACAGCCACTATCCTAACTAGGGATCCCTTCCCTGCATTTCTTAATAGTTCTCTCATCAAATTATGCATTTCTAGCACTATAGTTTAGTTTTTCCTTTTTTTTTTTTTTTTAACTCGGTATGTATTTTTAATCTTTTTGTAGTCTCCCATGAATTTTTCTTTTCCTTTAATTTTACCTGTTCAGGAACTCAGGAGATATTACCTATAGACTTTATCAAAACTGGACTTTGCTGATGGCAGACTCATGATACAGCTCTGCATGCTCACAGGTCCTCTGTATTTCCAGTAAATCGGCAGCTGGATTCAGACTTCATTAGGCTCATATTCATTTCCTTTGGCAAGACTATAAACTGTTATGTTTTTCCATCCTCAGACACATAATCTGATTTTTCTCTGTTATGTTGGTAGTCTTTAATGTTTATTGCCCAGATCCATTAACTCATGAGAGCTTGCAAAACGTGGATATTCTTATCTTGCCATGCTGTTATCTGGAATAATTTTATAAGAAAAGGTAGAAAAAGTGATTGAATTTTCCATTTTATTTACACAGTTTTCAAGATAGGAAAATTCATTTTCTGTCATCGAACAGTAGTTAACCAATTTTGGTTTTTTGAATATTAATATGAACTGAAGATTAAAAATCATTTTGATGGGGATCTATCCATTGTTCTTCAGACACCAATAGAACTGAAAATTGTCCCATCTTTGGCCAGTAGGATGCTCCTCAAGTTGGCTCCTGAGTTCTACTAACATAACCATAATGATCTTCTGTAACTTCCTTGAGATCTTATTTGTCAGATCTTGTACAGGTCCTACCTCCTTTTATACATTTTCTGCTCCAGACCAGGTATTAGCATTATTCCAAGAAGTCTTTGTTTCTTTTATAGGAAGAGATATTTTAAGACTACAATTTGGGTGCTTGGAATACTGGGTTGGTCATGTTTCTAGATCTTCAAGTTATATATAAAAACATATGCATAAGTGATCTTAGTGTTGAAGGGATGCTTTTAACTTACCACCCATACGACCTTGTGGCACTTATTCAGCCTCCTTTATGTCTCATTTCCCTATCTATAATGTGGGAACTATGTTGATATTTACATCAGATTGTGATTGGGAGGATTTAGGAAGTTAATAAGAGTAAAGCTCATAGAATACTAAATAAACCCCAGGCCCCCTTTTCTTGGACCCATTACTTGGAGCCATGTTGGCTACTGCAAACTAGCTCACCCAGGTAGTTGTGCCAGTGAATGATATGCCAGCTCACTGCTCAGGTTCCTATTCTTTCCAACACCTGAAGGGTCAACTCTCTCCCAACAGAATGGACCAGTCTGGTATCCCCTTGATGATGATATTGATCTACTGGTTTATATTTCTGGAACTAGTTCTCTGGTGACTCCTAGGCTTCGTAAGTTATAGTGAACAAAATGAGTTGCAAAGTTACTTTCTCAAACCAAACCAAACCAATGTCAGTCAGACCTGCTACATGTTGGAGTGCATCAGACCTAGAGGCTGGTGAGACTACTCTGGTCTCGTCATTAATGCCAGTGGAGAAAGCCTCTTCCTAAACGTGGAATCCAGACTGGATGCTGTGGAGTCTCCCTGAGCTGCAGAAGTTGGTGATCTAGGGAGGACCCTCTGAAGCTAACATTTGCCCTATGCAGGAATCTTGTCCTGTCACGCAATAAATTCTGTATCTACTGTGAAAGAAAGAGAAAAGGAAAGAAAGACCATTCCACTGACAAGATGGGGAATAAAATGAATGCCTAAAATTACAGACACAAACCAGAGAGAAAGTTGTACATCCATGTGAGAAATGATGAGGAAATTGAGAAACAGGTTTCATGACTGACAGTGGTAAGTTCAGTTATAAATATGTTGGATTTAAGATACCTCAGATGAAAGCATCACATGAAGAAATTCAGTCAGTAACTGAGCACATAGGATTAACAGAAGAAGAGAAATATACAGATTTGGTCATTGTCAGCATATAGAAGGCTGTGTATTCCCTCACTTTTACTTTCCTTCACATTCCTCTCTCTCTCTCTCTTTCAGGAACGCACACACACACACACACACACACACACACCACACAGAGACTTCTCTAGCACTTCTCACCTACTGACCTAATTAAGACCCACTGGGAAAATCCTCCTACAGCTTCTTTTTCATTTGGAGTCCAAATCCTAAATATAAGTCATAAAAACTAGTATAACTTGTCTCTTTGCCATAAGGATTTATTAATATTGATGATAATATAAAATAATATAACCAAATGCATATGCCATGTTAACAAGTCCATAAAACTACCTGTAAGAAGAAAAAATAGATTATAGAATTTTATTATCTCTGCTTTTCCTAGTTATCCTCTCGCTACTGAGACTTTTTATTTGTGTTCCTCTTATGCAATAGAGAACTTGATTTTAGTCTTATTGGCTTATAAACTCATTTTCTCTTTTTCTCATACTTATACTGCATAATTCCTAAAATAAGCTATTTTCATTTTTAAAATATAGATTGTGTTTTAAATGGTACTCCAGGACTCTAGGAGGAAAGTCCTGGAATAAATGAACCAGGGTTGAAAGAAAGGCACACAGAATGAAGCCAGAAAGGGATGGAAGAGGAGAGGGAAAGGTGGGTAAAGAAATAAAACTGAAAGCACTAAGACATTAATGTTCCTGCTCTTCACTGTATGCTTCTATTATAAAGGAAGAAATAGGGTTTACTAGAAAAATAGGGAAAAGATTGTGGAGGTGAACTTATCTTCCTCATAAAGGGACGGAGAAAGTTGTAATTCCCAGTAGGTATAGCTGAATAATAGGCTGGTAGAATTTAAGGAGAATAAAAGTTAAGCAAAGGAGAGAACAAATAGATGGATCTCAACTGCGAGGCAAAAGCACCAAAGACATACCTTCATGTCACTACCACCTAGGTCAAGAAATCAAGCATTGTCAAAACCCTAGATTCCTGGGGCGCCTGGGTGGCACAGCGGTTAAGCGTCTGCCTTCAGCTCAGGGCGTGATCCCGGTGTTATGGGATCGAGCCCCACATCGGGCTCCTCTGCTGGGAGCCTGCTTCTTCCTCTCCCACTCCCCCTGCTTGTGTTCCCTCTCTCGCTGGCTGTCCCTGTCTCTGTCAAATAAATAAATAAAATCTTTAAAAAAAAAACAAACAAAAAAAAAAAAACCCTAGATTCCTACCATGTATCCCTTCCCAGTTGCAATATCTTCACTTGCCTCTGGAATTGTTATTCTGAATTTTATGGTAATGATTTCCTTGATTTTCTTTATCATTTTAATATCTACATATACATATATAGAAAATATAGCTTAGTTTTGACACATCTTTTTTTTGTAAATTGAAACATACTGTATTTACTCTCAGTGTCTTACTTCCTTATCTTAACATTATATTTTTGAGATTCATCCAGGCTATTTGAATGTAGCTAAGGTTTATTCGCTTCTACTGCCATTTATCCATTCTACATTTGAAGACACTGGAGTTGTTTACTGGGTTAACTTTCCATAAAATATTCTATATACAATTTTATGGGTAGGCTTTAAAAATACTTAAAAATCTCAATAATTCCAAAACAACATCAAGGGAGGCAGCAAGTGCAATTTTTTTTGTTTGTTTTCAGGTAAGAACAAAATGAGAAAGACAATCTGAGCAACGTTACTATCACCTTACAAGTTGGCCAAGATATTAAATTAACAGTCACATATCAATATTGCTCTAGCTTAAATCACTATTGGTGTTTGAAGGGACCTGATAAATAGTTCCTCTTTCCATGATCTTAAATTCAGAAGCAACTGAGAAGATGAAAGTAAGACAGAATGGGAGCTCAAAATATATTTTTGTTACTGATGAATCTGAAACCAAAGAAACTGACTCTTCGACATATGCAAGCCAGAACCTCTTAATATCCTTGTCCTCGGAATTGGGAAGAACTACTCAGCCTGTCACTGACAGTGTCAGCGGACTACAGGCCTCCTCATCATCCTATGGGGATGTGTCTCCAAACACTTGCTGTAGGCAACAGAACTGAAAGTCTGACTTCTGAGGGAGGACGATGATAATAAGGAGAAGGGGATGAAAGAAGAGACGAGGCTTCCTTTCTTTAATTCTTCATACAACTCACCAATGGAAACTACTCTTCTCTCTCTTCCCCCCTAAACAGAAGAGAGAGATGAGAAAATGGCCAAAAAGATTACATCAGTTGATGTTGTAACTTTCTCCTCCTCCAACCTCTACTTCATAAAAACATTAGAGCCCCCTTGATTGTTGTGACCCAAATCCAAGAGGGGTAACTGAAGGAATAATTCATATCTGTTTTTCAATTGTCTTGGTTATCTCTGAGCATCCATGTTTTTATTCCTTCTATGCGAGATTTCTTGGTCTCTCAGATGAATGAACAACAGACATTCAGCCGACTTAGCTCCAGTAGTTCTTCAGACATTTCAGACATGTCTGAACACTGCAGTGCACACACCTTCAGCTCAAACGGAGTGCTCTGACAGGAGAATTTATAGATTTAACTCGGCCTCCTGGCTCTGTTCTGGCTCACGGTTTTCATTCAACTTGATGTATTCTTTCCTAAGTTAAAGATGTCTAAATCCTTCTTGTCTTTCCATATGAATCCCTGTGGAACTTCCTTTAGGATTTCCCTGAATTGAATAACTGGAGGTCTTAGAAAAAAGAAACTCAAGGGCTGCCTGAACGGCTTAGTCGGTTAAGTGTCTGAGCTTAGGTCATGATCTCAGGGTCTTGGGATTGAGCCCCATGTGAGGTTCCCTGCTTCTCCCTCTTCCCTGCTCATGTGTGCTCTCTCTCTCTCTCCCTCTCAAATAAATAAAATCTTTAAAAAGAAAACAAAAACTCAAAGTCTAGTTCAAACACACTTATGATGTTCAAAGCTTCTCTATGTTAATACCAGCAAATAGTTGGCCTGTTTCATTTCAAAGTAATTGCCTTCTTTTAGAAGAAGACTATACTTCTTTTGGATGGCTTTGGAAGATATGTCTCTTATTTTAAGTTAAATTATGTGCTGTGATCTGAATGTTTGTGTCCCTTCAAAAGTCATGTTGAAATCCTAATTCCCAATGTGGTGGTATTAGGAGGTGAGGTCCTTGGGAGGTGTTTAGGTCACGAAGGTGGAGCCCTCAGGAATGGGTTTAATGTTCTTATACAAGACCCCACAGAGTCCCCTTCCTTTCCACCATGTGAAGGTACAATAAGAGGTCTGCGACCCGGAAGAGGGCCCTCACCAGACCATGCCGATCCTGGACTTCTAGCCTCCAGAACCATGAGAAATAAATTTCTGTTGTTAATAAGCCATCCAGTCTTTGGTATTTTGTTGGGGCAGCCCAAATGGACGAAGATAGTATGACTTCCTATAATTTACATGCATTGGTTCTAATTGTCTTAGCAGTGACAGAGAACAAATTCACTGCCACTTTCAAGTGACATATCCTCAGATGTTTACAGCTGATGTTTACAGGCCTTTTTGCGAATTAAATACTCCCAGTTTTTAAAAATTTTATCTCATTTACTTTTTTCAATTTCTATAACCATTCTAATTTCTTTTATCTGAACATACTACTCTTTATACTCAAATGTGATTCCTAGAACTAAGGTGTAAACACTCTGGTTATAGGTTGACCAGTGTAAGGTAATTCTTTTGAACTTCTAAACATTTCTCCTCTATCTGTAGTAGTACTTAATGATTTCCAAATTATCTCTCCTTTCTATTCTATAAGCTTCTTAGTACAAAATCTAGGTCCTTTTAACCTATGCCTCACCTAAAACATCAGTGCATTAAAAAAAACTGGTGCTTAGTACCCATCAGAAAGCAAATGTGAGGTAGGCTGTATAACATGTCCTGATCCCATATTACCTTACATGGCAAAAGGGACTTTACAGCTATGATTAAATTAAGCATCCTGAAATGAGAAGATTATTGTGGATTATCTAGGTGGGCCCAGTGTAATGCAACAGAGGGAATGTGGTAAGAAAATGGAAGCCGGGGCCAGTATTCAAGGCCATAAGCCAAGGAATGCAGGCAGCCTCTAAAAACCAGAATTGGCAAAAACATGTTTTTTCCCCAGAAGAAAATGTAGCAGGTTTCAGAATTCTGACCTCCAGAACTATAAAATAACAAATGTGTATTGTTTCAAGCTACTCAATTTGTGGCAATTTGTTACCACAACAATAGGAAAATAATATAGAATGAAATGATAACTTTAAATATTCCAAGATGAATATTGTTCCAAAATAATACTTTTAGAAAACAGATGTTCTTTTTGCAGATTAAAAAAATACACGGTAATTAAGATGACCTCTAGAGTACCCACATTAAATTTGTATGTGTAATTTTGCTTATGTAATATAGAACTGGAAACCAACAGTTTGAAAGTATCAAAGATCATATAAATGTCCCCTTGGGTGACCTTTTCTTTTCTCTTTTTAGAGGACCATTTTATTGAGAATATTTCATTTTGTGGTAAGAAATATAACGAGTAATGCTGAAGCTCTAGGGTTCATCATTCTCAACTGTTAATTGAAAAATAATTGCAACCAAACGGAAACTAAAATCACCAAGGTTTTATTTTTAAAATAACTACACTAACAGATTATGATAATTCCAGCAACCTTTTCACTAATTACTTTCTCTGGAGATACAGACAGAAAGTGGTGTGTGATGTTCTCCAAGCTCATCAAATTGCTACTGGAGTAGTAATTTCTCATTTGTAGTCTGAGTACTTCATTCAGTATAACATTTGTCAAATCGGACAGAAGGGTATGAAATCTAACAGCTTTCCACAAGGAGCTGAAAGGCAAGAGGAAACTTCATTCACCAACAGTCTGTTATGGTGCCAAAGTCTATAAAATTCCTTTAATTTGCTCATATTCACACTGAATTACAATGGAAAATCAATTAAGATTTTATTTTCTAATTTATAGTTAGTATTTTTACCATATGTTATTCAACCAGTTCTTTACGGTATGAGACAATATTCATCAAAGATTTTATAGTAATACCTGGAATCAATTTCAAAGTATGTAATCTGTAAACAGTGTAAGGCAAGAATTTACCAGTGATGACCAATGCATGTGTTTATGCCCAGTAATGCTTCAATCAAACTTTAATCAAACTTTCATCAGATATTGAGCAGAAAGGGAAAACGAAGAAATTATCTGGATAATTCAGTTATCAAAGTTTCCCTCAAGTTCTGTAAACATTATACAAAATCATGTTGGTGATTCATAAGTCAAACATATTCCCAACTCTGGAAAGATTTCTATGGCCTGAATTAGACTTCATGACTTCAATGGATCACCTACCAAATATTACAACGCAATAAAGACTGGACCTATATGATGGCTCATGTGATCACATCCAAACAATAAAGGAGGCAAGTTTTAGACAAGTAAAAACCAGTATTTACTTGAATTTGAAACGTTCAGGTATCTGAAATTACTGAAAGCTTCAGAGTCAAAGAGATGTGGGTTTAACGATTTTCTAATTACACTAGTTGGAACAATTATTCAACCTCATGGCTATCCTTAATTTCTAATATACTGAGTAACAACAACTACTTCATCCTGTACTGATGTTTAGATTAGACATAAACATCAGAAGAGCAGACTTTTTGTCGGTGTTGTTCACTCTCTTCCTGCAGTGGCTACCACAGTGCAAATTTTAATCCTCATTTTAACACTGTTGAATAAGTGAGTGACTAGAATATATATCACTCAATAAATGTAGCTGTTAATATTAGGTATATAGCTTCAATTCTTCATTTCATTAAATTTCATTCTGTTTTCAGAGATATCAGACACCAGAGAAAAGCACTGACATCACCGTGACCTTTGTCCCTGTGTTCTGCAAAGCTTTGCATGTGAGTTTAAAGAATGTGCACGTGTTAATGTGCATTAGTTAAAGTAACAAGAGGTGCTGCAATCTGTTATCCCAAAAATCTCAGAGATTTAACACAGTAGAAATTCAACTTGTGCTCTTGTAAAATCTAATCAGTGTGTGTGTATGTGAGGGGTGGTCTGGGGGGAAGTCTGGATGATGTACCTCAGTCATCAAGGACCCAGGCTCCTTCCCTCTTGAGTCAGTCCTTCCATATGCCCTTGCAGTGCTCTCCATTTGACAAGTGGTTGGAGAAGGGCTATGTATCGATCTCATCCTCTCTCCACGTTCATGATTTCATTTATAGAGACACCAAACTCCAAGAGAAGATAAGAAAAAGAGTATGCCTCTAAGCAGAAGGAAGAGGATCCAGGTTTAGTGACCAACTAGCTGTTCCCTACCTTAGTCTGCCCTTGTGGCCACCCGTTACCAATCCATTTCTCCTCCCATGCATATGACACATAACTCACTTCTTCTCCAAGTAAAACAACCCACATCCCCATCCAGTCACTATATCAATAAAAAATCCAGGATCTCTGCATGATATGCCATTCTTTTTATCAGGCCATGAGGTCTAGATGTGCTTCCTCAAGGTTGCAGGGGCCAAGAACTGGCCACCCCAGGATGGGCCACACTGGCATAAAGATCATTTTGAGTTAAAAAGCAGTCAAAATCCAGCAGATTCAGGAGAAGCTCTTTACCTCCCCCACAACGGCCTAAAAAGAATTTAGATAGAGGACCTGCTTCAGGAAAAGAGTTACCACCATAGAGAACTTTATTCTACTATAAACTAACTAGGAACAACAGTGTACAGGA
The DNA here is from genome assembly GCF_017311325.1 of Ursus maritimus. Taxonomy (NCBI): domain Eukaryota; kingdom Metazoa; phylum Chordata; class Mammalia; order Carnivora; family Ursidae; genus Ursus; species Ursus maritimus. The sequence goes on along the minus strand of NW_024426230.1, from coordinate 21,007,564 downwards.
AGGAACCTAGAAAGGCCTGTTTGGTCAAAGTCCTCTATGTCCCATTGCTTCGGAGCAACATTTGCTTACCATTTACTTTTTTTCATCTTCCTGTGAATTGCACCCCTTCCCCTTAGTTCAGAGTGACATATATACCTCATTTTGCATCACCGTCTTTGGAATTTCTGTACCTGTGTGGATTATCCATACACACAAAATCACATTTGATTTTCTCCTGTTTTCTGTCTCATATCAACTTGATTCTTCGTCTGACAAGGTCTGATAAATTGTTAACTAAAAGATAAGTTATCTCTCTCCCCACCATCTGGTATGGGATGGTGAAATAGGAGTAGGAAAATCGCAATAAAATCTTGCACTAGGAAAGGAGATGAAGAGGAAAGCCAAAGCAGTCACCGGTCCCTATCGATTCTGATATTTTGCTGGGCAGGCATCTGGTGGGTCCTCTTCCCAGGCACTAGAGGATGTCCCTTGATTATACTCCAAATCTGACCTGAGAGTCCCTTTTTTGCCTATTATCTCCCATGGACATGTACAAAGTCTGTGGAGGAGAATATGCCTTCCTAATGCATCCTGGGAGTCACAGATGATTTCCTATTTAAATAAGTTCAGGGGATTGAAAGTAATTTTGAATTCCAAACAATCCAAGATGTTTTATTTGAGTTTCTATGTGTGTACATATTTGTGCATTCTATGGTCTGAATATTTGTGTCCCTCCAAATTCATATGTTGAAACCAAAATGCTCACTGTGATGATATGAGGAATCGGAGCATTTGGGAGGTGCTTAGGTCATGAGTATGAAGTCCACATGAATAGGGTTAGTGCTCTTTTAAAAAGAAACCTCACAGGAGGCGCCTGGGTAGTGCAGTCATTGGGCGTCTGCCTTCGGCTCAGGGCGTGATCCCGGCGTTCTGGGATCGAGCCCCACATCGGGCTCCTCCGCTGGGAGCCTGCTTCTTCCTCTCCCACTCCCCCTGCTTGTGTTCCCTCTCTCGCTGGCTGTCTCTCTGTCACATAAATAAATAAAATCTTTAAAAAAAAAGAAAAGAAAAAAAAAAAGAAACCCCACAGAATTCCTTAGCCCCTTTTACCATGTTACAGTACGACAGGGAGTCTGTGACTCAGAAGAGGGCTGTCATCGAAGCAAATGTTGGCACCCTGATCTCAGACCTCCAGCCTCCAGAACTATGAGAAATAAATTTCTATTGTTTATAAACTACCCAGCTGTGCTGTTTTGTTTTACAGCGGGAATGGCCTGTGTGTGTGTGTGTGTGTGTGTGTATACTTGCCCACACATTGCAATTCATTTCCATGTGCCAGTAACTGTCCGCAGTTATTTCCTTGACATAACTGTCCTTGTTTTATTTCTTTAATGCCTCACTTGGATCTTTTCTCTCTCAACTTAAGAGTTTAATTTGAGATCATCTGGAATAATACTTGAGGTGAATGCAGTACCTCTCGTGCTGATCTTTGCCTTATTGTTCAGTTGGGAAGTCTTCCTGTGACAGTATGGCTCCAATTTTTTTTTTCATCTTATATTCCTACTACTTAAGTTCCAGTAGCAGTTGGCTTTTTAAACTTGCAAGGCCCATCTTTTTCATTTCTTACTAATGTCTTTGTTCTCTGAAAATGAGGAAATTTTTACCCGACTTACTCCTTTCATGAAATATATTCCTAAAGGTAGAAAGTAAAAGTCATACAGCACACCCTCTATTTCCAACCATTCTCCCTCGTGTTGCAGGGTCAGGAAGCCAGATTTGGCTAAGTAATTGTTTTGCACTGCCAAATATAAGTCTCCTTCTTTACAGTTTACCGCAGTGTCTTTATGGCTTGAATTTATAAATCCGTGTTAGTTAAGATAGGATTATTAAAGACAATCCAAAATCTCAGTGACTCTTAGTTCTTGACCATATAAGTGGTCAAAGGTGTAAGCAGTGCTCCATTCAGAGAACTTGGCTCCTTTCCTAGTGTGAGTACTGCTCACTTGTATATTTTTGGAGTTCTCACAACCAGCAAAATATGGGTGCAGGAGGGAGAAGGGAAAATCATGAAGGAGATTATCATGGGCCAACCTGAAAATACTTATATTACCTGTTCTCACATTCCAATGGTCAAATACCACTAGACACATCTGACTGCAAGAAAAGCTGGGGAATGTGTACTCAAAAGAAAACAGAAACTGGATTGTTGAATGACTAGCTATTCTTTGAGTGTGTAATGTACATTTCTTTACTGCTCAAGCTCTTTAAAGTTTGACAAGATAGAGCACTGTGATAAGTTGTGACCATCTGGCTCTCAGTCTCATAACAATTTTTTCTAAGTCTGTGGAATCAAAATACAGTCATTATCAGAGTAAAGAAAAACTTCATGTGATAAAATTTAAATTCTAAATTCTAACCAGCAAATGGAGTAGAAAAAAGTCATGCTATCCTTACCTTGTTTTAAATTTTACTGTGAAGTACTTTATTACTTTTATGAAGTACTTGAGTGCATACCTATCTATAATAGCAAAGAAGAAGAAAAGTATCCATTTCTGTACTGTTGGCTTGATCTGTGTTAATCTGATCCAGGCAGTTCTTTAAAAAACATCTGGTAGTGTTGGCTAGTTTTGGCAAGAAAGAATACCTTTGCATCAATGACACCAACATTTCCCAATATCAAATAGAAAGTATGCCATTTAATAAGTGGATTTATTCTATGATGTCACAATGTGCTTATTCATTTCCAATTCACCCCGAAAGCTCTTTATATCATCTCTATTGAAAGTCCAATAATCTATAGGGTCTTAGAGATTTTTCTTTTTTTGACTGACATGTACTTTGGTAAAATCAAATCTTAAAATCTCTTAAGCACCAAGGCATAACTTTTACAATGTGGGGTTCAAACAACTGTTTTCATATTCTTGTTCATGTATTTGAAAGGATAATCTTATTTTTGACATGAAGACTTAATACATCTTTGCTGGTAATGATGACAACTTTTGGACACAATTCAGATGATATTCAGTATGAGGGGGAAAAAAACTGAGCAAGATCATATCTTCACAGCAAAAATTTCAAATCTCCAAAATCAGTCTGATGTAAAAATTTAAATTTTTTATAATTAATCATAAAAATTGTTTTCTGCTTTCACTTATTAAGGAGCAAATGCCACTAGACTTTTTTCTCTCGCTGTAAACAATAAAGTAGAAAAACATATGAAAGAAACAGTATTCAGATGTTGGATAGCAGTCAGTGGGACATGAGAGGTCCATGAGAGAAGGGAGAACACATAAGAGGAATCTTACAAATGCCAACTTTCTACTGAGATAAAATATCTTATTCTGATAGGAAGGGAGGATATTCCTAAGAACCTAGAAGTCTTGATGAGTGAAGAGACAGATCAGAGTTTAGGGAGGCTAAGGAAGCTGGAATTTGCAGAGCAGAGTACTAGAGACAAGGAACTATGCTGAGAAAAGTCTTCAGAAATTCACATGATATCCCTTTGAGTCTTCCATTAAATATTAATCTGTACACAAATAGGGTAAAACTCCATGAGGCCAAGAAAACAGCAATTTCCAGGGAGTTATAAACTAAATAATTGTCTTATTATATAGGCCTAAGGCTGTTGAGATTTTCACCAATCGGAGGAGAGAGATGCTGAATTCTTGGGGCAATCAGTAAAAACCCAAGAAGATCATGCTGTAGGACGAGGCAGGAATTAGCCCTAAAGTAAAGGCTATTTTGACTGATCCAAACAAGCCCATCTAAAGTACCTACGAAACAAACTTCAACACTCTTTAAAAGAAACAGATAGGGGCACCTGGGTGGCTCTATTAAGTGTCTGCCTTAGGCTCAGGTCATGATCTCAGGATCCTGGGATGGAGCCAGGGAGTCTGCTTCTCCTCTCCCTCCGCCCCTCCCCCTCCACCCTGTGCTAACTCTTGAAAATAAATAAAATCTTAAAAAAAAAAAAAGAAAGAAAAAAGAAAAGAATAATAGGACACATAGCCAGCCAAGTAAAAATAGATATAGGCATGACAGAGCTGATAGCTAGAAAACTTTGTTAGATGGTCATACCTAAGTTTAGGGATTATTTCTATCAACTCATTCACTACAAGTGCTTCCATATCTATCTTTCTCATTTCATTTTTAACTGGTGATTGGTTTTTATAAAATTTAGTATTTTATGTGTCATAATAAACCAAATTAAATCAATTTTAATGTTTAAGGTATGTCCAGATATACTTCTCAGAAACAATTAAATGGAAAAAATCTCTTTTTTTATCAATAGCGTAACACTGGGCTCTGGGGTAAGAATGAATTTCATCTTGCATAATCACGAATTTAAGACTGATTATAAAACATATATTAACATTAATTTCCTGAGAAAAAGTCTAAAGTTTTTAAAGTTATGTGAAAAAATTTTCATACTGAAACAATATAGAATTCTCCCTACTATCATTTTTTAAAATATTGACCTTAAGTTCTGAATGTTTTCAAATTAATTTGAGTTGATTAATAAGAATAAGTTTTAATGAAGATAATTTTCCACTATTGAAAATGAGTTCTGTGAGTAGCTAAACATATTTAATTCTGATAACTACTGAGTCTTGCTACTAACATCATCTGAGTAAATGGGTATAAATCAGCCAATAATCCATACAAATCCTACCATCTACGATAAAGCACTAGATATCAGGGAATTTATTGAAGGAATTAGTTTCTCAATATCAGCATTTCTAGCAGCTTTAAGAAGGGTCTTTTAGAAAGTGAACTATAATTTGCATATGCAGTCTTGTATCAGCGTAATTATTTATAAATGCCATTTTGGCATTTGGCTCATGTCCATACATAAATATTACTAAATTGCTTTATCTTTATAAATATAAATTTAGGAATGATTGTGCCCAAATAATTATTGCTCCTGATAAATACATAAACAACCCATTGAGGTATTTGCTAGGATTAATGACTATATTCAGGTTTATTTCTCAACTCATGATAAATATGATACTGAAAGGAACAGGAACATTTGAAAAATTATAAGAATTCTATGTAAAATTGTCACTTATCCAAATACCCCAGAATCATGGGAACATTGATATAATTTTCATATAGTTGATGCAATTCATAACCACCCACACTCCCTTAGATACTAGAAAGGATACCAGAAAAAAATTCTTATTCTAAAATTGGATTTCACTTTAATTCAAGTATCACTTATCACTTTCCAGATGAAGTCAGGTACTTTTAAGCAGCATGTAATAGTAATTGTGTGAATTGGTATATAATTTTCTTGAAGGGTCCATTTTCAAGACCTTTATTAGCACATTTTTCTTAACAACATTTTAAAGTACTGCAGATCAAAGTCAATTTCAACCTGTAATACTCTACCAAGCGTGTCCAGGCGGGAAGGTTTTTAGGCCTTCACAATGGTCTACTTTCCAAGGAACGTGACAACAATCAGGAGAAGGAAACAAACTTTGAATTTGTTGCAGTAGTATTTAATTTTTATTATTTGTTGCTAATCAGAACACATTTTCAGTTGTTTAGGACTTTTTTAGTCCTAGAGGAATGTAAAAAAAAATCACCAAAAACAAGTCTTGGGAAAGACTTTTTTTTTTTTTTTTTTTTTTTTTGGTGAAGAGGTGAGATGTTTCCTAATTTTTATTGTTTATTGATATAACCATGATAATAGCATTTTAAAAATAACTTCACTTAAGAAAGTATAAACTTTAATCCTATAACAACTCCCTCACCCTTATTAGAATAGCTTATTGATTAATAGTATCACAGAGATCTAATATCCAGTGAAGACAGAAGATGTGAACTGGAATAGGGAAGATAGAGTCAAGAAGATGATTTAAACAATGATTTTAAAAGGCCATATCTAAGGCAGGGTGGTAATTGTAGAGGAAGAGATAGATATGTGAAGTGTATGAAGTTTACTTTGGTAGAAAATCCAAAACATGAAGACTATGACTTATTAATCCTAGAACTGATTCATTTTAGAACCAGATGATATCATAGAGGTCACTTAACCAACCTCCTACATATTCACAGGTGAGAAAAATGAGGAATAACTTAGCTAGAGAAACGTACACAATATAATTTAGCTACTTAGAATCAGAACTGAAGTACCAATGGGGTCAAACGTCTAGTGAGAGTTCTATCTAGACCTGGCAGTCTTAGGACTCTCAATGTCAAACTTAAATTTTTATGTATGTGAACGTTTACTCACTTAAAAACATATTTTTAGTTCAATCCATCACTTTTTTAGATAGTATAGAGCATTACAGGGAAAATGCTACACGAATAGGAATTTTTGGTTCCTACCCAGCCACTAGCCAGTTAAGTGACCTTAACACAACCTAGTAACAATCCATCTTTTTTCATGTGAACAATGAATTTGATGGATTTGCAAGTCCATAAATTAAATGGAAGTGTGAAATTCAATGCACTATATTTAATAAAATTGTACAAATAAAAGGATCTGTTATATAAATGCCCATTGTGCACTTTCTTCATAAGAATATAACTTTTTTTTTTTTTTAAGATTTACTTTTTATTTGTCAGAGAGAGAGCACAAGTAGAGGGAGAAGCAGGCTGCCCACCGAGCAAGGAGCCTGATGTGGGACTTGATCCCAGCACCCTGGGATCATGACCTGAGCCATAGACAGACGCTTAACCAACTGAGCCATCCAGGCATCCCAAGAATACAACTTTCTAGACACAAGAGTATTTTTCTAGTAACCAGTGCCTTCCTAACCGTTAGCACCAATAATGATATCTCTGAGGTAACAGATACTAATTGTACAATGACAAAAATATTCCACAATAGAAAAATCATTATTTGTGCCATAATCCTTGCATATGAGCAAATATTGTATAAGTACTTTTTTTTTTAAAGAAATAGATTGTTTTGCAAAAACAAGCAAATTGCCTTCTAAAGACTAAACAAAAGCAGAATAATCCTTCATCTGATAAATGTTAAAATGTTGGGGGCAATGAGGGAATAAATCAAATTTTTATCTTTCTGTTTCCTCAAGGTAAGTGAAAGAGATAATCTCAACGTCATTATTTTGAAGCATCGAACTGGCATGCATTTTCCCAACAATTAGAGTTCATGACTTTACTATTTCTCGAAGGATTAATATGCAACTGTTACATGAATTTTTTCAAAATGAACACTACAACTGCTTAAACTAAAAAGGAAGAAAATGTAAAACAGAAACCTTTCCTTTTTCTTGTGGTGCTTGGTTCAGTCACAAGGGAAACACACCTTAGATGAGGCATTTTCTGAGCAAAAATATTTTTACCAAACATGTGAAAAATGCCTGTGGATATGACAGAATTACTTATACGAAAGTGCTAAGATAAAATCTAAGCTATGGTGTCCTTTATAACCAGAAGAAAAATGTCATTTTCTACATGCAATTTTATCCCTAACATTTTAAGAATTTCCAGGAAAACAAACAACCAAAAAGGTGGGGGGGGGGGGGGGGGGGGGGGGGAAGGAACATAACATCATGTTGACAACAACTTCATGCTCTTTATTTAATTTTTTTAGTAGATGATGATGATGATGATGAAGAACAATAATATTGATACAGATACCCATCCAGTCAGGAAAATCATCTTGACGTTAGGAAGGCAGCTGCAAATAAGGCTAAGATGTATGCTTTATAATAAGGAGTACCATTTTTCCTCTGTCTATTCAGATACACATTTCACAGGAGAAACCTAAAGTCAAAAAGAATAAAAATGACAAATTTTGTCATTTTTAAACTTTTAAAAAATATTATATTTATTTATTTATGTATTTATTTATGTATGTATTTATTTATTTAGAGAGACAGAGCTGGGGGAGGGGCAGAGGGCAGGGGAGAAAGAGAATTTCAAGCAGACTCCCCGCTGAGTGCCGAACCTGATGCGGGCTCAATCCCAAGATCCTGAGATCGTGACATGAGCCAAAATCAAAAGTTGATGCTTAACTGACTGACTCATCCCAGTGCCCCAAATTTTGTCATTTTTACATGCGTGAACTATCTAGCATTACTAGACTTTGTGTGTGATGGAGGAGATGTGATGGGGAAACATAATCCCCTTCAATCAATGTGCCATCATTTGACTGTAACCTTCATACCTCCAAATACTTTTTACAGCGTAATTTCAGAGGCACTGGACTTGTGAGAAAACTAAAAGCTTTGCTACGACTGCATGCTTTGTGAACTGGCTGCAATGCTTGGAACGATAGTCACAAGAGGAATTGATGCTGAGGAGGACAGGGGAGGCCAACTGCATGCCAAAGTTGAAGGTTCTGTGGCATAGAGGGGAACCAGTAACCTGGGAACTTGAGCAGCTGGCACTCTTACGTGGAAGTGGATATGAACAGGAAAAAGGATGCCTAAGACACATAAAATTTCTAAGATTTGCCTACTCATTATATAGGTGAATCCCAGGCTCTTTAGCTTGACCCATATTCAAGGCTCCCTGTAATCCTGGTCTTTTGTATCCTTCCAATATTAGCTTGGTCTACTCTACCTATATTCTAGTTAAATGAGCTAATTTTATTTCCTAAACATCCATCTTTGCTCATGCCCTCTCTGCCACCAGAAGTTGCCTTCTCTCAATGCTATGTGCTCAAATCCTACCCAAGATGGAAGACTTTGATCAACTGTTACCTTTTCAATGTCTTTTTCTTTCCTGTGATTACTTCCCACACCCTTTCTTTCTCCTTGTCCCTACGATGATCAAAAAGTTACCCATAGGACCAATTTATGCCTTCCTTTAATTCTACAGCATTTCACTTACTTTTCCTAAGGTACTCACCATCTTTTATCTGTTCTCTCCTCAAAGTCCATTTTTGATATAGATAATTTAATAAATTAGTAACTTGATAGATAAGAGAACGGAAAAATGATTTGGGAGAATCAAAAAAGCTCCATAGAAGAGTTGTGTTTTGACCTAGGCCTCGAAAAATGAAATAATTTGGACTAATAGAAATGAGAAAGAGGGCTGGTCCAGGTTAAGAGAACAGCGTGAGCAAAGCAAAGCAATAAGAAAGGCCAGATGGTTACCACAGAATAGTTAAAATAACATGGAGTACTGGCTGGAGGGCATGAGACACATCATGAAAATAAGAATTTAGGGCTAGATCTTGCTCTTTAATAACAGAGCTGTATATTTTGTTCACCCTTGCTTGCCCAGTGCTTTGTAGACTGTTATTTGGTGTCTCTTATTTGCTCTCTCAGCATCCATTTCGCTGTAGATCCTCTCTTCAGCCATGATCCATCTGAGAATGAGTAATTTTCTAAAACACAAATCTGATCATACCATCCTCCTGTTTATTCTCTGTTGAAAATTTCATTGCATCAATTTAACCCCAAATTCTTAAATAGTACACACATTAAAATATTAGTTCATGCATAATTTTCCCGCTTACTTAGTGTTTCCCAAACTATTGGTTTTAGATACTTCACTTTTGAACAGTCTCCTCCCTAAGATGTCTATCATGGAAATCATCTGGACTGTTCAAAATTGAATTCTTGCCTTTTTTCTTTGTGAAGAAATTCTTGTCACCTTTACCCCATTAATCTAAGAGCTATTCTCTCTGAGGTGTTACCGCTCCCCTGTCTTTAAAACACTGTATATGCATCTGCTATTCAAACTATTAACACATTTTAGTACTTGCCTACATAGGTTTTGTTTTTTTACAGAACAGGTCGGTTTGTGTAGTGTTTACTTTTGAAGTTCCAGCACTTAGGCTGAATACAACAATAAATGTTTGTAGATTTTTTTTAAAAATTTCATAAAACTGACATGGTAAATACTGAACTTGAGAAAGATTTTCCTGGCAGGAGAACATGGAGGCTGCTAGCCCTGTAATAGTAGAGAGTGGAGAGTCTGGGAGAAACATACTGATTAGCTATTCTTTTTGCTAATTTGGGAAATGGGTCAGCATTGTTAATGTAATAAACATGAGAAAATTTTAGGTAAGGGAATTTTGAAAGGTTAAACAACTTGCTCTGGGTCTCATGAATTGACATTTGCATTTATTTCTTATAGCTAATTCTCAATGGCAATGAAAAACACTAAAAAAATATGAACAGTTATATGCCAACAAATTGGATAACTTCATAGAAATGGATAAATTCCTAGAGACATACAAACTACTGAAAGTGAATCATGAAGAATTGGAAAACCTGAACAGATCAATAATGAGTAAGGATATTTCATCAGTAAACAGAAAGTTCCAACAACAAAAACCCCCAAGAACAGATGGTTTCACTGGTGAATTCTATCACACACTGAATGAAAAATTAATACTAATCTTTCTCAAACCCTGCCAAATAATTGAAGAGGAGGAAACACTCCCAAACTCGTTATAGAAGGCCTACATTACCCTGACAACAAAGTCGGATAAGAATAGTAAAGAAAAAAAAATCCCCAAATTCTAGGGCAATATCCTAGTTCAATACAGATGTAAAATATCTCAACAAAATACTAGCAAACTGAATTCAACAGCACTTTAAAAGTATCACATACCACGATCAAGTGGAATGTATCCCTGGGATGCAAGGATGGCTTGCGGGGCACATGCACATCAGTAAATGGGATACACCACATATTTAGAACGAGCATAAAAATCACATGATCATCTCAATAGATGAAGAAAAGCGTTTCAAAAATCCAACATCCTTTCATGAAAAAACTCTCAACCCCAGATTGGGTACAGAAGAAATGAACCTTAATATAATAAAGGCCATATATGGCAACTCCATAGTTAACATAATATTCAATGGTGAAAGGCTGTAAACTTTTCCTCTAAGATCAAGAACAAGACAAGGATACCCACTATCACCACTCACATGAAATATGTTATTAGAAGTCCAGACCAGAGCAATCAAGCAAAAAAGAAATAAAAGGCATCCAAATAATAAAGTAAGGAGTAAAATTGTCTTTGTTTACAGATATGATCTTGTATGTAGAAAATTCTAAAGACTCCATCAAAAACACTATTTGATATTAGAAATAATCAACAAATTCAGTAACAGTACAGGAAACAGAATCAGTTTACAGAAATTATTTGAGTTTCTATACACTAACAATGAAACATCCGAAAAAAAAAATAAAGGAAATCCTATTCACAATAGTATCAAATGTAATACAATACTTAGAAATGAATTTAAACAAAAAGGTGAAAGATTTCTGCACTGAAAACTACAAGACTATGATGAAAAAAATTGATGAAGACACACTTAGAAGGAATCCCATGTTCACATCAGAAGAATTAATATTATTATACTGTTCATAGTATATACTGTTCATACTACCCAAAGCTATCTATAGATTCAATGAGATCCCTATCAAAATTCCAATGTCATTTTCCACAGAAATAGAAAAAAAATTCTAAAATCTGTATGAAACCACAAAGAACTCCAAATAGCCAAAACATTTCTGAGAAAAAACAAAGCTGGAGGCATCACACTTCCTGATTTCAAACTATACTATCAAGCTGTAGTAAACAAAACAGTATGGTATTGGTATTAAAAATAGACATACAGACCAATGGAAGAGAATCAAAAGTCCAAAAATAAGCCCTCTTTTAAATGGGTAGCTAATATTTGACAACAGAGCCAAGAATAATCAACGGGGAAAGTATTGTCCCTTCAATAAATGGTGTTTGTAAAACTGGATAACCATATGCAGAAGAATGAAATTGGATCGGTATCTTACACCACTTATAAAAATTAACTCAAAATGGCTTAAAGACTTAAATATAATACCCGAAACAATAAAAATCCTAGAAGAAAACATAAGGGAAAACTCCTTGACATTGGTCTTGGCAATGATTGTTTGGAGTTGACACCAAAAACACAAACAAAAGCAAAAATTAACTGGAATTATATCAAACGAAAAAGTGTCTGCACAGCAAAAGAAACAACAAAATGAAAAGGTAACCTACAGAATGGGAGAAAATATTCGCAAGTCATATGTCTGATAGAGGATTAATATCCAAAATATATAAAGAACTCACACAAGTCAATAACAAAAAACCCAAATTTGATTAAAAAATGGGCAGAGAGATTGCACAGACATTTTTCCATAGATGGCCAACAGGTACATAAAAATATGTTTAACATTACTTACCTTTAGGAAAATGCAATCAAACCACAATGAGTTATCACCCACAGCTGTTAGAATGGCTGCCATCAAAAAGTCAAGAGGTAAGTGTTGACAAGGTTGTGCAGAAAAGGCAACACTTGTGCACTGCTGGTGGGAATGTAAATTGTTGCAGCCACTATGGAAAAGAGTATGAGGTTCCTCTCAAAATTAAAAATAGAAGTACGTATGATCTGGCAATCCCACTTCTTTACATATATCCACAGGAAATGAAATCAGGATCTTGAAAAGTCATCTGCACTCTCATTCACTGCAACATTATCCAAAGTAACTAAGATATGGAAACCATCTAAGTATCCATCAACAGATGAATGAATAGAAATGTAGTACCCATATAATGGAATATTATTCAGCCATAAGAAAAAGAAAACCTTTTCACCTGCAACAACATGGATAGACCTCAAAGGCACCATGCTAAGTGAAATAAGTCAGACAGAGAAAGACAAATACTGTATGATATCACTTAAATGTGAAATTTTAAAAAGTTGAATTCATAAAGACAGAGTGGTGGTTATTCAAGGTGGTTACTGGGGGCTGGAGGAGGGGGGATGAGGAAAATGTTCATCAAAGGGCATAAACTTTCATTTATAAGATGAAAAATTTCTGGAGATCTAATGTGATTATATGGTGATTAGAGTTAACAATATTGTATTGTAGAGTTGAAAGCTGCTCTGAGAGTAAATCTGAAGTGTTCTCACCAAAGAAAGAAAATGATAATTATGTGAGGTGACGGAGGTATTAGCTAACACCATGGCAGTAATCATTTTGCCATTTATATCAAATCAATACATTGTATGCCTCTAACTTATACAATATTATAGCTAAGTAAAAAAATTTTTAAAAACATTTGAAAGGACATTTGCTTACACTGTGATATATGTAACAGTAAAAACTTAACATCTATATCGGTTCTATAAACTGGAAATAGGCATACCCTTTTGAAGTTCATTAGTCCAACAAAGTACATGTGTTAGGTCCAACTACATTGATTAAACTTAATAATTTAAATGACGCTTACTGTTAGGGCATTTGGACATATACCCACAGAGATGATATCCAAAACTCCTTTCAGCTACCTGAAGGAAAGTTAACTCATTCATAAAGAATGCATACTGAAAGTTTTCACTCTTTCTGATAGCTTGCTTTTAAATAGTGACCCACCACTACAAATCAATAGAAATAGTTTAGACGGAACACAAATTTTGTCACACAGAACACAGTTTCTGACACTTAGGTCACTAAATATGTGGAAGTTTTTCCCCACACAAAATAATTCACCAGCAGGGTATCCTACAATTCAACTTAATTCTGACACTCTCTACCCAGAGATAGCATCAGATCCCACAGGTGAAGACTTGTGTCCTATAAGACTGCCCATCCCTAATCTTCAAATGCTAGTTACATGCCCAGATTGTTACCTGTGCTTCTGATCAACCTGATAAAAGCCAGAGGTTCCCATGACCCCCTCCTTCGGTTTGATTAATCTACTAGAATGGCTCATAGAACTCAGAAAAACATTTATTTACTAGTGTGGGGGGGGCAAGAATTCCTGTTCCCTCAAAGGTCCCTCTAGCTTGACTAAGACTTAAATTAAAATTAAAAAAAAAAAAAGAATTGAATTGACATGAAACAGATTAACAGGAGAAAATCAAATATAATAGGCATATGTACAGGGAATCCACAAAGACATGGAAATTGCAAAGACAGGCAAAATGAAGTATATATGTTATTCTTAACCAAGGAGAAGGGGGTAGGGGTCTATGATTTCAGAGGAAAGAAATGCATTTCACAGGGTGATAAGAAAAGCAGATGTTTGGTAATTAGATATTTGCCCTACCACACAGATGGGTCACTCAGATAAAATTTATCTCTGCTAGTCACTCTTATTCTGGGAAAGGTCCCATTTAGATTCCTCTGTGTGGTTAAGGGAAGGACAAAAGTTTCTCTTGAGCTCCAAGGGTCTCAAGTGCCTTCAGCTCAGAATAATCTACATGTTAAAGTGGCACATGATGAGGGGGCCTGTCCCGAGCCCCTTCACTAGATCACCAGTGTATTATAAAAGGATCTAATTCAGGAAGAGATTGCAGGGTTGGAAAAATGCTCCTTTCTTCCCCTCTAGGTGCTTTGGCTGGTTTAATAGTTAAATTGATACAAGCTAGATTAACAGGAGAAAAGCAAATGTTATACATACATACAGGAGCCCCATAAAAATATGAGACCCAAACGGTAGCCAGATAATTGAGGCTTATATAACATTCTGAGCTAAGGAAAAGAGTAGTGGTCTGAGGATACAAAAGGAAGGAAGGCGCTTCACAGGAAGGCAGAGGAGATATTTGGAAAACAAAGGTTGCCTTGAACAAAAAGGTTCAGCAGGTAAGTTTTTTAGGTAAAAGGTAACTCTAGTAATAGCTCTTTCTGGAATAGGCTCAGTTTCCAACTCAGTTTCCAATGTAGGCAGCTGAGGGAGAGGTAAATAGCTTTTCTGAAAGGTTTTGATTGCCTTTTAGTTCAAAATAACCTTTATGCCAAAGAGACATATTTTGGGGTGGCAAAATATCTTCCCCATTAAGATGCATATGTTGGAAAGAGCATGGAGCTTCTTGTGCCCTCTCCAGGTACACCATCCTTCTAGCATGCAACCTGGAAGCTCTCTGAACACTGTCCTTGTAGGTCTTTAATGGAGGCTTCATTACACAGGCATATTGATTAAATAATCAGCCATTGGCAATTGAGCTCAATCTCTGCCCCTCTCCCTTCCCCAAAGGTGGGGGGGGGGGCAGTCAGGGACTGAATGTTCCATGCCTCTAATCACATAGTTGGTTCACCTGGCAACCAGCCCCTCCAATATCCCCCCTTCTTTAGGCTACCTAAGGGCTCTCCAAAAGTCACCTCATTAATATACCAAAAGATATCTTCATTGCTCTTATCACAGGGTTCTAGGAGTTGTGAGCCAGGAACACTGGACAAAAACCAGATAGGTATGAGAAATACATATTTAGTCATTCGGATGACTAAATATGTATTTCTTATAAATCTCAATATTATAGTCCAGTCTCTGTTCTTGAAACACAGAAACCTCACAGCAGAACAATCATATAAGTCAAGACATATTGGTACATTACTAGAATCTCAGTCATTAATAATTGTCCAGTCCATCATCGTATCTTAAGAAAGTGTCTCCCAGAGCAGGGCCACTCAGATTTGCAGGCTTCTATTTGATCTGCTCAGGCTCCAAAACCAGGAGTGGTCTCAGCAGTGGCTTCACCCTTTCAAACATCTGGTATACTTGGGCTAACAGATGATATCATCTCTTGCTCTGAGCCTCTTTCGAGATATAAATGGAATCTTGGATTTCTCTCTTTACATAATGTGTAATTGTATAAAACTTCTAGACATAAGAGATTCTACTTTGAGAAAACCTCCATTTTCCTTCCCAAAGCAAATGGCTAATGAATTCTTGAACTGGGCAAAAAAACCCTTGGACTAGCCAGAGGCAACAACTGTTTTATAAGAAACTGGGCTATGGGTGTTCTGATTGTAAGACTGTTGCTTGTGGACTTTTTGAAGACAAAATAGTTAACTAATGCAGACCAGGAATAGTTTCTTTTGTTAATACCAACAGAATAGCAGATCAACCTGTAATCAAAAGCAGGTCAGCCTCTTAGTACCTATTGATAATATTTTTTCTCTTTCATTTAAGTAACATAATTGTCCCTTTCCTCTTTCTCATAAAAACCCCTTGCTTTCACCCCGCAGGTGGGACACTTTTCTGATTAAATTTCTGCTGGGATTTGTGCTCCCTGAATTGCAAACAAATACCTAGGTAAAGGCCTTTGTTCTTTTTTAGTTTTGCCTCCTTTCTTGGTTGACAATAATGTAGGGGTCAAGCACAGGCCACCCCAAGATGGGCCACTGTGACACAAAGACTATTTAGAGTTTGAAGAGATTCAGCACAGGTCCCCTCAAAATATGCCACTTTGGTATGTGGACTATTTTGAGCTGAAGGTAATTGAAACTCTGCAAGCTCAAAAGAAACTTTTGCTCCTCCCTTAGCTACATAGTAGAAAATTAGGGGGTATTTCCCTGAGTTAGGGTTATTACCAGAATACATTTTATTTGAGTGTCCCATCTGTATGGCAGGGCAAACATCTAATTACCAAACATTTACTCTTCTTAGTGCCCTGTGAATTGCATTCCTTCCCTTTAAAGTCCCAGAACTCTGCCCCCTTCCTCCTTAATTCAGACTGACATATATACTTATTTTGCCTCTCTTTGGAATTTCCATGTCTGTGTGGATTGCCTATATGTACAAAATTAAATTTGCTTTTTTTTCCTGTTAATCTGTCTCATGCCAATTTAATTCTTAGTCCAGCAAGAAGGATCTTGAAGGGGACAGGAAATTCTTCTCCCCGACAATAACGTTTATTCGTTCCTTTACCTTCTGCTACTATTTTTCCTTCTCTCCATTTATACCCAAACTTTTCCAACTTTGGAAGGGTCATTCAATTTGGTTGCTATGCTGGTCTAGAGAGCAGGCAGCAATATTAGCCTAGCAAGTCCCTCACCATCTGTCCACTCCTTTTCACATAGAATAAGATTACTTAGGTGCAAGTAGAGGGTTATTTTTACCACCAGGCAATATAGCTAAATTCACACTTAATCCCAATTTAACAGATGAGGTAAAGGCACATCCTGTCCCATCATGCCCCTAGGAATTGTGACATTAAAGTTAAAAGTATAGTAAGAGTTTCTTGCTTAGGAATCATCCTGGCTTCTAGCCCTTGTAGTTGCAACTCTGGTCCTATGACCACTGCATCAAGTAGAGGAAAAAAAGTTGAGATGATGTGCGGGAAGAAAGTATGAAAGAATACCAGCACCTTCCCCACCCCTTTTCCTCAGTAAAAACAGAGATACCTTTCCACTGGGGGCACTTATTTACTCCCCTCATATTCATGTTGGGTGTGAGCACACATGCGTGAAGCTATGTAAGCCAGCCCTTTAAGCTTTTATGTTACCCTGTTTCTGACAACCAGTGTTTTAATTGCCTGTTTCAGTTATCTGTCAAACTATCCACCTTGTCTGAGAAGGATATTCCTCTGCCCACCGTTGGATATTATCCACCGTAAAGTGAGTTCCTCAGTCTGATGATGGTGGGCCATCCCAATGGGTACAATATCTTTTGCTCTAGTTCTTCCATAATGCTCTATTTGCATCTAGCACCAGGTAAGCAAAGTCCAATCTAGAGTCAGTGTCTATTTTGGTCAAAATCCATTTGTAGTCCCCCAACCCTACCCCAAGGCTACCAGCATCAGTCTGACTTGCCAGCTATGGTCAGGCCATTCCCACCAGCTAATCTTGTTTCATAGCTATCTGCAGTCTGCCTCTTTGCTTGAAGACGGAACTATCTGTATTTTGTGCCTTTGAGAATGCAAAAGGAATATGTCTGGATTCAACACATCTCTGCATTGCTGAAGTGGTCCCATGTCAACTCATTTCATGGACCCACACGGCCATCTCGAAGGAGCATTGGAGGATATCTGCTTGTTGATTCCAGTTACCTTCCAAGCCTAGGAGGGAGTTCTTCTGATGGGTATTGACATGTTCTATTTGAATGTGTGTCTTGAATATCCACAGTGATTTTCACAAGACTACGCCCCATATGGGCATCCCTTTAGTAGTCAGGCTCCATTGCCCTCCTGCCTGACCGTATGGCCAGGTCATTGGCTACTGCCCATGAGTCAGTAAAAACCCAAACATGTGGGCTTTTACCACTGTCCAATCTTTCCACTGCTGCTAGGAACACAGCATACAATTCAGCACACCAGACTGATCAGTTTTTACTTTCTTTGAACAGAGTGGTGGCCTTCCAAACAGGATGTCATCCATTCAATTTAGAACTGTCATCTATAGACCACGCAGCTCTCTGTAGCTCAGCTGACAGCTGTTCACAGGGCACTGTCCATGTGACAATCAGTTCTGACAGCTCCTCATGTCGCTCCAAAGTCAGTGTGAGGGGAGAGAGTCTCCCTGCTTGAATCTATCTCCTCCTTGCATTCTCTAGGCAGCATGATCCTATATAAACCATTTCCATTTTATTATGGAACTCCTCTGGGCACCATCACCTCCATTAGAGCCATTCTCCGATATCACTCAGTAATACATCATGGGTATTTCAGGTTTCAAGATCACTTTCTGCCCTTCAGTCACTGGGGTAGCTTCAATTACTAACCAGGAGAAAGGTAGTAAATAGCCCCCTCAAATGGAAATTCTCTAGTCCAAAGTACCAGTAGTCGTTGTAGGAGGTGCTTCCATGCTCTTGCCACAAACCCCAGTCTGTGCTCCACACAGGGTTATGGCACAGAGAATTTGTCCCTACAAGCACTCCAGATTCTACTGTACACACTGGGTTCAAGCAATCTTACTAGTTTCTATTTTCAATGAATATTGTTTGAAAGGCAAATTTATATGCCTTCTGTTTTACAATGCCAGGTAGGGGAAAGCTTCCCCAGTCAGAGTGTCCATTCCCAAAACACAATCTGGTAAAAGAGACACAATTTCTTTAAATAATATCTGGTTAAACTTTCCAACTTTCATAATCCTACCAAACATTGCATTTTTACATCCTCTCAATCTAATTGTAGCACCAGTGAGGGCTTCACCAATGGGCTTTGGTACCTCAGTTTATAGAAGTCCCGTACCAGTGAATTCTGGAAACTTCTCCACTTCCTAACCACTTTACCCAATCTTGTGCAAAAACCTTTGAGTACCCAGTGAGGGGTGGAGCCAAGGGACTTGGGCCTGTTTTTAATCTTTATCTTGATCAACCTTCCTGACCAGTTTCCAAGTGATTGCTAGTCAGATTTCTCATTACAGTTTTTGCCTTCCTGCTTTATAAATTCCTTCAAACTGAAGAAATAAATAGAGCAGACTTGTTTGGGGCCCTTTAATATTCAGGACCAACAGAGGGTCCCTCTGGCCCACCCAACCTTGGATAACACCGTATTAAAACTTTTGTTTTAATCCCATCAATCTGTTTTATTCATCACCTTCCTGAATAACTCATCTAAAGTTTTCCACCCTACCAGGATGAGTCTTGTGACTTTCCCTTTCTGTTTCCTCTTTGTTTTACCCCATTAATATTTGCTGTGTTTACTTTACTTCTCTTTTTTTTCACCTTATTTCTTAATAACTTCTAAAAAAAATTCTACCTTTTTTGGTACAGTATCTTGACTTTCCCCTGGACCTTTCCTGATTCTTTTGTTAATCAACCTAATATTTTTATTAGCACCTGCAAAACTCTTGAGGGGAACCTGAGACACCAAATATGATAAGGTTTCCCGATCTGTTTTGCAGCAATAAGGTTACATGGGGTGCCCATGTGAAAAAAGCCCTCTTAAACCGCAGTATTTCCCATGATCTGGGGAATGGGTATTTTCAGTGGATGAATACCTTGGTCGTCAAAAACACATCCCACTTGGCTTGCATAGGAAGCAGATCAACTGCTTCATCTGGGGTGTTCCATTGGGCATGTATAGAGGGAGGCAAGCAGCCCTCCTGCTCAGGATAAACACACGTTACATGGATTTTATCCAGTGAACCAGGTTGGCTGTACCCTTGGGAATTATCCCCCAGATTATTAGTCCCCAAATTAATGCAGGTAAATTAAGTGTCTGATGATCGAGTGATAGAAAAACTTGGTGGCAGGTACAAAGCCTGGTGTTTGAATTGAGTTTAACCAGGGTAGCAATTGATAACCTTACCATAGTCTATTCACTGAGTCAATACAGAATATTTGAAAACACATCGTTGCTATTTTCCCAGACATTTAAGAGGATTTTCTAAGTGTGAACTAGAAGGACATTAGACAATGTGCTATTTGCTTTCACAAAACGGGGTTGAATTGGCCAAACATATTCCCAATGAAATTCAGGAATAGCTACTATCAGAAAGTGGTGCATTACTGATTTTTATAGCTCACTTTAATTCAGTCAATTATTTAGTATCTACTAAAATCAATGACGGGGATAAAACAATAAATAAAACTTATTCTCTTCTATGGGAATTTAAATTTGAGTGAACATAATGTTGATACAATACAGTAAACAAAAAAAAGGAGCTAATTTTCTGGCTTAATCAACTAAAACGTAAAATGAATTTTCATCAAAAGTATTAGAATAAGGCTTTTCCTAGTATGCTTACATTTTACTTAAAACAGTGGACTATTGAAAGAGATAAACAAAGGATATCTCTTTTGAAATATCAAGAGAGGGGCGCCTGGGTGGCACAGTGGTTAAACGCCTGCCTTCGGCTCAGGGCGTGATCCCGGCGTTCTGGGATCGAGCCCCACATCAGGCTCCTCCGCTATGAGCCTGCTTCTTCCTCTCCCACTCCCCCTGCTTGTGTTCTCTCTCTCGCTGGCTGTCTCTATCTCTGTCAAATAAATAAATAAAATCTTAAAAAAAATTAATATCAAGAGAAAAATCAAAATTAAGGAGACATTTAATGTATGCTTTTCCAAAGAATTCGGATTACTCTTTGACTACATTAAGGATTATAATCATGATTATCATCAGGATAAAGAAAAAGGAAAGAAAAAAGAAAATAAAAAACTGTGGCTGAAAGAGTTTCACCATTGAGCCCTACAATACGGTAAGCCCTTATTCTAAGCAGACAGCGTGCAATACTCTTTTTCTCCTAGTAACATGAGTTGCTACTGTGAGTCTCAGATGGAACATATGAGGGAAAAAATGCATCACTATGCTTTTTGTTCTTACAACTCTTCCCTGAGTCCTGCACTTTCAGGATTCCCTTCAAATTATACCAGATACTATGCCCATTCCCTCACTGCTTCCTCCTCACTGTACACGAGCTCAAGGAAGGAACTCCTCTTCAGCCTTGCAGAATGAGCTTTGATTAATCTCAACTAATCATGGTTGTCTCACTCCTGTTGTTAAATCATGGGTGTAGACATGTTGTGTCACATAATTCTGGCCAAGAAGCTATGAAGGTTGGAGGGCTTCTTGTAGGTTATCCTTACACTTAATAATTATTCAATAGAAGACAATTTCTTTCTGACTCTGGACATTATTATAAAATGATGTTTGGAATTATGGAGGCCATTTATGAAGGGGCCAAATGAAGAGGAAAAGTCAACTCACTGTGGCAGGCAGGAGGTAAAAACAGGAATCACCTGGTTTCTTGACAAAGTTTTTGTGCTACTGAATGCTTTAATGGCCCTTCTTTCGGATTCCTTGTTATGAAAAATAATAAATCCCTTGCGTTTAAGCAGCTTTTAATCAGAGTCTCTTGTTTGCAGTTGAATGCATCTTACATCATACTAAAGGATAATTTTTCTAATCATAGATAAACTTTTCCCAATATCTAAGTCTCTCATCTTCCCCAGTTTTGAAATTAGTTCAGTATCAGCCTTTTTTCTACATTACCTTTTTTGACTGGTCATGCACTTTATATTTGGGAAATCTTAACTTGATACAGAACATAACTAAATTGTCTTTATACGGTACAGAGACTCTCCCATGGATATCAGCATTACTATTCACTTACAGCGTCTCTTGATTTATCACAGAACTATACTCCCTTGATTTTAGAAGAGATCTATATTTAAATAATCCATATCTTGTCTACATAGCTCTTTGTAATAACTTAGATTTAGACATGCCATTGTTAAAATCTGATAATTTACTTTTTTTTTTTTTTATTTGACAGAGACAGCCAGCGAGAGAGGGAACACAAGCAGGGGGAGTGGGAGAGGAAGAAGCAGGCTCCTAGGAGAGGAGCCTGATGTGGGGCTCGATCCCAGAACACCGGGATCACTCCCTGAGCTGAAGGCAGGCACCTAACGACTGCGCCACCCAGGCGCCCCATGATAATTTACTCTTATCCTTAATAAAAGACTTGCTGTAAAAGCAAAAACACACTTTTAAAATATGTAACAGAAATCCTTTAGGTTTATCATGCACTTACGTTTTCTTGTTATAATTTCAGAGAAGGAGCATATCTGACTATTATATCATAGATAAACTGCATACTGAAAATCATAATTTAATTATTTTTGTTTAAATTACTGAAGCATGAACTGATACAAAACAAATTATTGTTATTATTCCCTATGTATGATTGGTACTTTTTAAAAATTAATTATGTTCTAAATATGTACAAAATATGTCAAAATCCCTATAAAACCAAAAGGCAGGAAATCACTCTCCCGCTCACCTATTTATGTTCAATACAAGTTACAAAGATGAGATTGCCTCTACTTTACTAAAGTATCTACATAAGAAGGGGGAAACCCTCTTAATTTGAGAATTTTTGCTATGAAATTTCTGATAGTGGATATTTATAAATTCACTTTAATTTGCATTACTTTGTATTTTATTCCTATATTAAAAATACATCACAAAAGATATTCTTCAACAACTGAAAAACGTCTCTAAGCAAAAATTCTAATATTAGGCCATTGGTATCTTTTCTTGTTATTACATTTACTGTAAGGAACTAATTATACTGGTCATTATAAAACAAATAAAAAAACAGCATTGTCTCACAATTATAGCATTAATGATCCTCGGGGGAAAATGGAATTTTAATTCAGACTTTTATATCCACATATAGAATATTTACCCTAGTCATCTCTTAGAAATATTTTCAACTGAAAGCTATCTTTGCTAATTTAGCACATTTCTCTACTTTTAGTTTATACTTTAAAAATTCTGAATTTGTTTGGATTGGATTTTTTTGTACTACATGTTCAATTTAATTTTTTTAATTTAATTTGGCAGTTTAGATTTAAAGTTTGGGGGGAATTATGTTTTTATTATATAGATTATAGTATACTATCTCTTTCTTAGTGAAAACAATTTTCTTAGTAAAAATCCATGCTCTTGTCTTGTTGAATTTTTTGGAAAAGTAATTTCTTGTCTTTATTAGATATAATTCTCTGATGTACATGAATGCCTTTACATCTTTAAGAAGTAGATTATGTTCAAAAACCTACATAATTAAAATTATGTTAAATAGCTTCTCTGCTGCTGAGGTACCAGAGAATAAGCTACAAGAATTTCTGGATTTTTTTTTTCTTTTTAAAGTAAATATACTGCAAATGTACTGTAATGTGAAACTTGCTCTTAGTTTGGTGAGTAAACTAACATTTAGAAAAATACACTCAGCAGTAAAAGGCTGTGATGCAAACTTTGCTTCAGGATAAAAAGTATAGGTTTCAAAAAAATTTTTACAGGAAAAATTAGATAAAAATTTTAATCATATTTTAGATACCAATTTTAATTGTTTAGACTTTATATGGGTGACCAGACTTCAGTGAAAATGTTTTTAGTTGCAAATGACTGCATAGTGGGCTAAAATGCACCTATTACATAATTGAAATTTCATCCTATGGCTAAGATCACTACAGATCTAGGCTCAAACTAAATGAGTGGCTTGGGTCCTCCTTCTAGTTTAAGGATTAGTGTGATATAAAAAAAGACATTGTCTATGTCTTCAAATTTTATTTTATTTTTTTAAGCTTTATTTATTTTAGAGTGAGAAAGCGAGAGCAATGGGGAGGAAGGGCAGAGGGAGAGGGAGAAAGAGTTTCCAGCGGACTCCGTGCTGAGTGTACAGCTGGTCACAGGGCTTGATCCCATAACCCTGAGATCAGGACCTGAGCTGAAACCAAGAGTTGGACATTCACCCGACTGAGCCACTCAGGTATCCCTCAAATTTTATTTTTTTTTAACTTTTGTCATATGTTGTTCAACTAGTTCCTCCTTGTCCTTGCTTATTTCCCTCCTTGGATAGATCCTTCAGAGATTGAAATTTTACTGAAGGTAGAAGGAATTCCAAAGTATTATAACTTCTCCATATTGCATAAGAGACCTTGCATAACTCAGAACTATCAAATAGATTAAATTACCTTTTTTCCCCAGCTAATTTGCTGTTGGCATAAACCAGAAAACATTAAATACCTGGTCAAAATAATACAACTTCATTAAAAACTATTAACTAGGGGAGCCTGGGTAGCACAGTCGTTAAGCATCTGCCTTCGGCTCAGGGCGTGATCCCGGCGTTCCGGGATCGACTCCCACATCGGGCTCCTCTGCTGGGATCCTGCTTCTTCCTCTCCCACTCCCCCTGCTTGTGTTCCCTCTCTCGCTGGCTGTCTCTCTGTCACATAAATAAATAAATAAATAAATAAATAAATAAATAAATAAAATATTAAAAAAAAAACATTAACCAACATATTGGAAAAACACAAAACCTCTGAAATTCTTTTTTTTCTTTTAAAATAACAATTTTAATTAGAAAAATATCGAAACAATAGTTAATTTTACAGATTTCAGTTGCTAGCTGACAGTTATAAGAAACTTTGAATTGAAATAAAAGTTTTCTCTAGAACCTAGACCATGAATCCCATTTGGCTTATGGTTACGTGTCTGCCATGTCGGGCTCCCTGCTTGGTGGGGAGCCTGCTTCTTCCTCTTCCTCTGCTGTTCCCCCTGCTTGTGTTCTCTCTCTCTCTGTCTCGCTCTCTTCGTCGAATAAATAAATAAAATCTTAAAAAAAAACTACCCCCCTGCAAAACCCCCAAATACATGAAAATTCTTCATGCCTCTTCCTTTCAGTTATGTTCATGTATCAGAGACACATACTTGGAGGCTTAGTCTGGCTGTTTACCTCGATTCCATACTTCTCTGTGAGTAAATATTCATTCATTCGATAAACAAGTATCTCCTGTCCTATGCCAGGAATTGGAACAGGCACTATTATATTGGGAAAATATATGTCCACTGCCCAGAATTACTTCCCAGTCAAAAGGCATACATGTTATCAGATAAGTTACCTGAGAATGAAGTAAGTTCTTTTGAACAGTAAACAATAAAGTGCATAAGTACATTAAGTCCACAAGCTCTTCCTGGAAGAACCATAGATAACTGTACTTAAGAGGTAACATCTGGGGACACCTGGATAGCTCAGTCAGTCAGGTGTCTGCCTTTGGCTCAGGTCATGACCCCAGGGGTCCTGAGATGAGCTGGACTAGGGCTCCCTGCTCAGTGGAGAGTCTGACTCTCCCTTCCTTTGCCTCTACCCCACCCATGCACATGAACACTCTCTCCCTCTCTCTCAAATAAACAGATAAAATCTTCAAAAGAAAAAAAAAAGGTAACAGTTGGTGTGATCGATGTGAAGGAATTTATCTGATGGAGGGAGAGAGAATTCAGAGCATTCTGGACTGAAGAAAGCACATCTTGTAATTACAATGTATAGATAGATCCTCTATGGCTGGCTACAGTCCTCTATGCTTTTGGGCAAGAGGTGCCTTTCTTCAGCTAACTTGCTTGATATTTTCCCCCTAATATTTCAAAGCGTACCTCTATGATGCAATTCTTGTGTTTCCACCCATCCTCCACCTCCTCTGTTACATCATAGAATTTGTTCTACAGCTCATACCACATTCTGCTGAGACACATTAATAGTTGTCTCTATTACCCAACCCCTTAACTTAGAGTCTGTATTATAACAGAAACCCAGTCTATACGGGTAAATGGAGTGAATGAATTCACTCCTGCATGAATGATTTTTGACCCTAGAGAAAGAAGGAAAGAATGGGGTCACCTGCATAGATAAAGGATAGCCTAGAAGAAAAGACAGGTGTTTCGTTTTGTTTGTTTGTTTGTTTGTTTGTTTGTTTTAAAGCAAGCATAAAGGATTCAGTAGCCATTCACTTTGAGTAAGAAAGAAAATAGTACCAAAAGTGCCCTACATGAGGCTGTTTTTTTTCTTAATTAGGAGGCACATTCATTGCCTTAATGTGAAAGGGGCAGGAGCTGAGGTTGTTGAATAATGAATGGCAAAGAAAGAATTGCTGAGCAGAAATATGAATTTAGCTGAAGCTGGAAACACCAATTAGCTGTACCACTATTCCTCATGATTGGACATGTTACTCCATTAATGCTTGACAGTCAATTCATTCAAATATGTTAATGAGAGCTTATCCTGTTGACAAAATATTTTATAGAGTATATTATTTATATATTACATAAGTATTAAACAAAAAACTTTGTGCCTTAAAAAACAAACACTCAGTCTCCCACAGTTTCTGCGGGAGTCAGAAAATGCGCCTGGCCTCATTAGGTGATTCTGGCTCAGGCTCTCTCCTGTGATTGACAGGCCTGAAGGAATCCTTTCCAAGGTGGCTCATCTATGTAGCTTTTGCAGGAGGCCTCAGTTCCTCACCACCTGGGCTTCTTCCCACTGGCTGTGTGACTGTTCTCGGGACATGGCAACTAACTCCCCCAAAGCAGACTACAGGAGATGAGAGAGGAAGAGAGAGGGCAGGACTGTAGTTCCTTTTATGATCTCACATAATATGTGGCACACCATCATTTCCACTTTTTAAAAAAAAAATTTGTTAGAATCAAGTTATTTGGTCCAGCCCAGACACAAAAGTAAAGGAATGAAGCTCCACTTTTTGAAGCTGTCTCAAAGATGTGGACATATTTTCAATCGCCACATGGAGTTACAGTGGTGAACAAGGCAGACAAAGTTCGCCCTTATAGTAATATTCTACTTCAGTAAGATGAAAAATCAACAAATAAAATCTCTAAACAGGGTAATTTCAGATTGTTTGGTCTTGTGAAAGCAATGTACAGGTGTCTGTGTTGTTGAGGACCTAGAGGCACAGTCTAGTCAAGGTAGACTGATCCCTGGAGCGTAAGTGTGACTAAGAGATGAGGAGGGAGGGGCACCTGGGTGGCACAGCGGTTAAGCTAAGCATCTGCCTTCGGCTCAGGGCGTGATCCCAGCGTTATGGGATCGAGCCCCACATCAGGCTCCTCTGCTATGAGCCTGCTTCTTCCTCTCCCACTCCCCCTGCTTGTGTTGCCTCTCTCACTGGCTGTCTCTATCTCTGTCAAGTAAATAAATAAAAAAATCTTTAAAAAAAAAAAAAAGAGATGAGGAGGGAGAGAAGCCATGTGAAGAGCCTGTGAAAGAACTTTTCAGGGAGGAGAACTTACCCAAGGAAACAGCAAGGTCCTGAGGCAGACGTGAGGTAAGGTGGTTTGAGGAGAAGAACAAAAGCCATCACTGTAGTAAGTGATTCCATTTGGGGCAAAAGAAGTAGGAGAAAACAAGACAGTACAGATGGTTCTTTGATGCTCCAGGGAGGGAATCCCAATTTGATTATATAATGAGAAGACACTGAAGAGTTTATACATGAAAATAAAATGACCGACTCACATTTTAAAAACCAAAGTAGGAGTACCACTAGCAAAAATATACAAAACTCCATTTAGAATAAAATGAAAATATTTCTGTAGAACTATGTGCAAAGCACAATGTATACATTATCTAACTCAAGTAGCAAGATGAGACTCAATCTTCCTTCATCTTGGTTGCAAATGTCAGCCAACGAAAGACAAAATAGCAAGTTGCAAAATAAAAAGTGTGCATTTATTTGGGGTGTTAGGGATTGCAATCTAGGAGACACAGATCTGACTGAATTTGAAAGTGTTCTCTGGTGAGACAAAGAAGGTTAGAGTTTTTAAAGAGGAAAGAGGGAATTTACAAATTGTTTTGAATGAAATGTGATTGGTGCTGGCATAGCTACAGTTACACTAATCTACATATGCTTGGTTGCTAGGGCTAGCGTTAGGTAAAAAGTCATTTATATACAGCAGATGCTTTGACTTTTAACTGAGTTCAGCAAAAATTCTGAGAATTTGAGACAGAAGCCATGCATAAGCCCCACTCTTCTCAATGTCCTCCCAGCTCCATTTTAAGTAACCCTCTTAGCAATGTTTATTCCATTTCACTCTCTCCATTATCACAATGACAAAATATGTTTTAGCTTGAGAAAAAGAGGAAGAGTGGTCAAGGCAGACAAAGCAATACATGTAAATATACCAAATAATCAAAGAGTATGGAGTGGTTTTTTGTCATGCCTGCACTGTTTTTCTGTGAATCATGTTTTATATCAAATGCGTGTAATAAAACTTCCACACGTATCTAACTCTGTAACTTTCTGATTCGATATATTACATTCACATCCAATCTGAAATTACAGCAGCCAGGACAATTGTCCTCTTCTTAAATGTACGGAATTACATACTGAGCCTTAGGAAAACAGCTGCACTCAAAACTCCCATACCTACATCTTGAAAATTCTTAGAAAGCACTTTCAAGGGCAGATCTGACGCCTTTAGAAATGCCAAGCATATGTGTTAACTCTAGAACTCAAAGCCGCGTGCATATGATCAAAGCAAACATGCGAAAAAAACATTCAAAGGATAAAAACACAACATACATAACTTTTTCGTAAAATCATTGAAATGGTAATGAGCCATGATTCACTATCAACTTGAAATTCCCTTTTCTTGTAGTATTTCCCTGCTTTCTTTCCCCCTTCCCTCTGGCCTTCCTCTCCATTCCTTTCTTTCTTCCCTCCTTCTTTTTATCTTTCATTTTTTTGTTCATTCTTTCTCCCTTTCATTCTTTCTCTTATTGTTTCTTCTGTTTCATCGTATTCCAAAATGCACTGAAGGTGGATCTCAGTTCACTTAACATACGAAAATACTTCAAACAAAATAATTCAACATGGATTTATACACACAACAAATATTTACTTGGAGCCTATCTTGTCCCGGGTACTTTGCCAGTCATTGATGCTGATTTAGTGATCAAACACAGGCAGCACCCCTTAAGAAAACTGCAGGCTAGAGGGGACAGACATCAGTTAACCTTCTAATTAATGTCTAATATCCCACTGACATAATTGTTCTTAAGCAAGGGACCTCGTGTGTGAGAATATATAAGAAAGGAATCTGAGCAGACTCTTGGACTATTGGCTTTATTTAGGATGAAATATTAAACTACACAGAGTAGGATTTAATTAAGTGAGGAGAGATGAGGGGAAGTATCCCAACCAAAGATATAGTATGTCCCAGGCCCTGTGCTGCTGAAGGAAATGAGTGGGCTGTTGAGGAAGGGTTGCAAGAGAGAAATGAGATACATTTGAAGAATTAAAGAACCCTGCAGGCAGATTAGAGAGAAAGCTATCCGTTTTATGGGATAATTCTAAAGTGGTTAGCACCAAACATATCTTTTGGGGTGCTTGCTGATTTGCTCATTATACTCCTTCATTCAGAAATGCTAAAACAATTGAGAAGCATGTACACAAGAATGACAGGAATATAATACTAACTTTATTGTTAAATAACCAGTTGGAGAACACAGCTTGAACCAAATTTCTACTTGTTATATGTTGAATTGTGCCCTCCAAAAAGCTATGCAGAAGTCTTAACCCAATACCTCAGAATATGAATTTATTTGGAAATAAGATCATTGCAGATGTAGTTAGTTAAAATTATGTCTTATTGGAGTAGAGTGAGTCCTTAATCCAATATGACTCGTGTCTTTATATAAAAGAGAGATACGGAGAAAAAATGCCATATGAAGACACAGAGGCACACACAGAGAACATCATGGGATGACAGAAGTAGAGATTTGGAGCAACAGAACTGCAAACCAAGGAACTCCAAGGATTAATGGCCACCACCAGAGGTTAGGAAGAAGCAAGGAAGAATTCCC
Source organism: Ursus maritimus (assembly GCF_017311325.1). NCBI lineage: Eukaryota > Metazoa > Chordata > Mammalia > Carnivora > Ursidae > Ursus > Ursus maritimus. Next base: position 20,977,795 of record NW_024426230.1, on the reverse strand, counting down.
CCGTACAGATCTCAGAAGGAACTTGGACCTGCCAGCTCCTTAATTGCAGACTTCTAGCCTCCAGAACATTGAAGCAATGAATTTATATTGTTTTAAGACACCCACTCTGTGGTAATTCATTACAACAGCCCTAGGAATCTAATTCACTACTCTTGTCTGCCAAGCCTCTACCTCTGGCTTTCCCATGAAGGGAGACTTACATTTTGTTCGTGAGAGAAGCAAAGAAAGTGCACAGAAGATGTGAAATATGTGTACTCAGTCTCAACTCCAGTTCTCTCAACCAGATAAATACGTCATCCCTGGTGAAGAGCAAGGGAAGGAAAATGAAGGGAGGGTAGAAACCACCCTCTCGTCTTCCTAGAGGATGGAAGTTTCTTTTACAGTCTTAGCTAGTAATGAAGGAGGATGGAAATGGTTTCCCTTTGGCCTTATAGTCCTCAAGGATTTGGTGGTTTTACCTCTTCTAAGGTAATTAGAAGAGTTTGAAGATTTCTCTGTGTGTGCTTTGTTTTGTTTTGGCAGAATTACAGTATAGAAGCATACGATTAAAATTTCATTTTGAAAAGATTATTTGCCTGCAGTGAGCGTAATGGATTAGAGGACCCAGAGGGAATGTGGATAACTCAGTTTTAAAAAGAGAGATGCTAGGAAACTGTCCTAAGATGATTTTATTGGAAATGAAATAGCTTAAGAGAGATTTAAAGGCAAAAATCTTCACAATTTGATGACAGGTTGAATGACAGTGAGTTGGACGTGTTAGCTATGGTAAATTAGGGAGGAAATTTCAGGAAAAAAAAGGCGGTGAAAACAAGAAAAGCAAAATAACAAAAACAGGAAACAAAGGGTGAGATTAATTACATACAGATTGCATGGTTCATGACTCTTTCTAGATGTGGGCCATACTATTACCTCTAAGGTTTCTAGAAAACTACACAAAGAAGGAACCACATAATTTCTTATAGGATTTGTAGGTTGAAAGTGAATCATCTGTTTAAGAAAAGCATAAGAATTCCTGATATCGAGACCCAAATGACAGTTTGCCCATGGATCTCTATAAAATGAACATTTTATAATTCAGCAAATAACGTCCTGGCCAAAACCTTACCAATAACTATATCAGCAAGAAGCTTATGCTCAGTTCATCCAAGGGTAAAATTCTAAACTGTCTTAAAGTATGAAATTTTTGCAATGTTTTGGCAATCCTGCATTAGCATTTACTGTCTCAATGAAGTGTTAAGTTGCAGTGGGGCTGGAGGTGATTGCCCTGACAGAAGAACAGAATCTAACTCTCCCGGGTGATTAAGTGACTCACCAGACCCCTGAACTGGATGTAATGCTGGGCATTTGCTTATGAAAGTCAGGACGTTTAAGAAGAACATGCACTGAGATGTATAACAAGTACAGCATCTTGGTAGAAGAATGTCATACCACTGCTCAGAAGATTTCTAAGATAGCATCGTTGTTTGGGGAAGAGATTCTTTAGAAAAAAGAAAACAAATAAAGAAAAGAAGGTGATTATCCAGGACACAGATAACAGAAAATGGAAGCCCTGGTGTTCGGTGAATGGTAAAAAACTATGTAGCCAAGGGATGCCTGGCAGCTCAGTCGGTTAAGCATCCGACTCTTGATTTCAGCTCAGGTCTTGATCTCAGGGTCGTGAGTTCAAGCCCTGTGCTGCATTCCACGATGGGTGGGGAGCCTACTTAAAACAAAGCAAAACAGAACAAAACCAAAAACTGTAGCCCATAGATAAATAAATAAATGATACATAAATAAATAAATAAGGCAACTCTTGTATAAAAGAAAAAGAAAGTAATTACCAGGGAAGGCAGCTGACAATGTGGCCACAACTTCCTTGAAAAAGTAAACACTTAGATAAATGGGACTAATATTTTTGGTAGTTTGAATGCTTCCCTGGATATGTAAGTATTTCCAAAGAATAAAATAATCTGATTTTCTGGCATAGGGGCCAAGGGCAGTCTGCCCCAAAATGTGCCACTTTGGAATATTGGTTGTTTTAAATAAAAGTTACTTAAGAGACAGCCCAAGCAAGAAAAACACTCAGACCCTCCTCTGTGCCCCTGAAAGCAGAAAATAAATCTCTCATGTGGACGGTGCTTTCCCTGTACGGAGAGGTAAATAGACATCCTTATCACCAGAGGTAGGAAATTAAGAGCCAAGAAGGCTCTATAAACAACCCCTGTTACTTTTTATTAATTTATTACCCCAGCCAGAATGCTGTTAAAAATTCCTTACTAATTAAAGCTCCCAAAGTTTTCTTTGTCCTGTTAATTCATTACAGATTGTCTTTGTCTAAAAATTATAAAAACTGCCTGCCGCAGTTATTTCTTTAGATCTCAATTGCAATATTGGGCCTCCATGGGCATGTAATAAAACTGATTTTTTTTTTTTGCTCCTGTTAATCTGTTTTATGTAATTTAATTTTTAGTCCAGCTGGAAGAACTTGAAGGACAGAGGAAGAATTTTTCCTTCCCTTACACTGGTAATGGAAATGAGAAACTGTTTTATATACCAGATACCTTGGTTTCATATAGTAACATCCCCAGTGCTTGAATGGATTTGGTTTGTTTTATTTTTAATGTTTATTATAAATATATAATATTTTAATGTTCATTGTAAGTAGACAAAAATATATTTTTAACTTTATTATGTTCAGTTAGCCAACATATAGACAAATATATTTTTTAAACTACCTATATAAAACAGTTGGATATGTTGGATAGATTTCTTTCAGTTATAACCAAAGACCCAAATAAAAGTAAGTTAAATAATAAGTCTGTTTTCTCATATAATGAAGTCCAGAGGAAAGGTCATTACAGGGTGAGTTAACTGAAGGCTCAATGGAGTCCCAGTGTTTTCCACCTTTCTTTTCTGCCATACTCAGCATGCCAGTGATGTCTTACTGTTAATGCATGATAAGTTCCCAGGCAATTCCAGGCATCACATGCAGATGTAACATCATCCAGTGGAGTACTGGGAATTTTTCCCCCCTCATCTGTTTCTTCCATCTAGCAAGAACAACCTTTCCAAGAAGCAAAATTTCAATCTTATCTCATTGGTAAGGATTGGACACATATTCATGCATAAACCAATCAACGGCTAGACTAATAAGGCCTTTACAATTGACTTAGATCTTTCATTATTCACTCCAGGGCCTCAGGGTAAGTGAGGGCTATATATGTCTTCTGAAACACTGATTGCATATCAGAAGACTACCCACAGAAAATTAATGTGTTTCCAGTGAGGAAGAATAATAGTAGAAGATATGCCTACTGGGTTGGCAACCAGAAATGGCTGCCACAGTGGGTGAAGGCATTCATTTTAAGAACTGAGATAAATGACAAATCAAAGATTTCGTTTTATTTTATTTTGTTTCTGTTGCACGGAGAAAAAAAAAAAAAAATAGCCACGCTTGCTGGTTTGAGGAGACAGAGGAAGAGAATGAATCCAAAGGAGAGAATAAATGGATTAACTGTTATTCTAGGAGAGTAGCCAGGCCTTTGAAAAAACTAAACAAGCTCTTTGGTGATTGCTATTGTGTTGCTGTTGTTTTGCAGTAAGGAGAAAGGCCTCTTGCTGATGGGAGGTCAAACTCTACCACAAAGAGGCAGAATGCACTCTTTGTGTTTCTAGAAGTTGTTAGAAATTTGCCAAGACCCTAAAATGAATCCTGAAAGATTAGGAAAAAGGACAAGGATAGTGATCTCATTAAGAGTTGATTACTGAGCCTCTCAAGCTTCTCCAGGATGTTAAAACCTTAAAAAGAAAGGATCCCAGTCTAAACTGTTTTATAGTAAATTATTTCATTTCATAGAATTTCACTCAAAATCAGAGTTATTGCATGACACAGTTTCTCCAGATATATCCTGGCTTGTGTGGGCTGGGCCAGTATAATTATTAATAGCTCATATTTTTTCCTCTTAAAATTGTCCTGACTGGATAATAAGTTATACGCTTACCTTATCAGAACAAGGAAGATGTTCAGATGTCTGGTAACTAAAAACATAACAAATGTCCCACTCTGCTGTCAGTCAAAATGATACCATAAGTTCAATCAAGTTTCATACTCTAATAAGGGATTAAACGAGAGTCAAGAGCATCATGTCATCTACCTCAAGGGGCAGGAAGGAAGTTCAGTGCAAGCCATCTCTTTTTTCTATGACAGATGTCACTTCCTAATGGATTAGATAGGTATACTGACCATCAGTGCCTCTCATCAACAACATCCTTCCTTTTGTCTCTGAGAAATGGAATGTCCTCAGAAATCATTCATATTCCAGTCTCATGACATGCTCATCAACCTTCTGATCAATAGTAATCTGATTTAGGTATTAAATAAAATTTCTCTGTTGAGCTTCAACCTAGAAAACAAAGGCTATGAAATATAAATATCAAACTTACTATTGGATATCTCAACCTGGATATCATTTATTAAATTACTCATTCAGTTGTCAGAAAAATTCAATTCCTTACAATTATAGAAGTGGTTCACAATTTTCTTCCTACCACCACCTCCCAGAATATGGGGTTGTGTTTTTCTCCTTCTTCAGAAAGATTATTCTGTTGGCAATTTGGAATTTAGACCACTAGGTATTTCCAATCTGATAGGGCTCATCTTCTCTGAAGAAGAACAGTTGTCTGCAGGTGGGCGAATAAGCTAAGAGTTGGCTAGAAGGCATAAAGAAAACATGTGTTTAGGAAAACTAATGATGGGTAGGAGAGGGAATTTACCAAGAATAAAGAAAAGAATTTTGGAGGATAACTGGTAATCTCATAAATTTGTGGTGACAACAAACTACTTATTTGGGGATATCTATAATCTATATTTATATCTATATTTTTCCCTAGCAGCACTACTCAACCTGGAATAGAAGTGATCCAGACGGATCCGAAGATAGATTTAGAGTGAGTTGTTTTCAGAGTGGAGGTGATGAAATTGGGAAGAAAGGACTTCGAGAGAGCTGATTTAAGTGGTTGACAATAGCCGTGTCTCCTTGAGAAGGAGGTTTGCTTAAAGGTGCCTAAACATGAAAATGTGTAGAAATCAAGGGACTTGGGTCCTGTAGAACAAGATGATGGGGATGAGAAAATTGGATTTAGAGGACATTGTTGTTGGTTGTTGGAATACGGATGCGAACAAAAATTAGGATAGCACTAGTTCTAAGAAAATCTCGGTTTGTCTCAAGAATGGGGTGGGCGTGCACTGCTGAAGGTACGGAGTCAAGTTTCCTGCTATTTGATGTGTTATCAGAACCAGGACTGTTCTTAATCTTGGGTTCTGCCTTAGACTTTGAGATGTGCATTTTCTGGGGAGAGTCCATCGCTATCATCAGGTTTTCAAAGGCTTTTATATGCACCAAAATGTTAAGACTGATTTAGATTTTTAGATGAGGCTACATTTAATGAAAATGTTATTTCCAAAATATCTGTGTTTTTTCTGCTTCGGGGCTGTAAGTATCTTATTTCATGCCTGTGACCTATTACCTGCTTTAGCTTCATTAGTTACCCTAAAAGGTTTAGAAGGAATTTTGAGCAAGGTTTATGACATATTTGCTTTATTCTTTTTTCTTCAACAGTCAATTTAATTTTTCTAGAAACATGGCATTAGACTTGTTAGAGGGGAAAAATCACATTTTTTTGGGAAACATCAGATTTTAATGAGACATGCAGTAAGTTTACTTATGTGAATATATTTGATCAGAAACTACCCAAAAGTATCTTATTGAAACTGGATCTGAATCAAAGAATTTCCTATATTTTCCTTTATTTAAATTAATTGCTAAAGAAGTTAATTCTGAAATAGGTTAGATGTTTATAATAAGATGATACAGGAGGAAGTATATTAATTAGAAATTTCCTGGAGATATATTCTCTTAATCTGATTCTGAGAACTTTTAAAGGCTTTCCTTTAAGTTTCAAAACTTGGTTTTGTTTTAGTAATTCACTAAAATAATAGATGAATATGGAACCTAGAAGAGCACAGAGTTACTTGAAAATACATGAGACATTCCTTATTGTCTACCTTTGTGGAAGAAGAAATTTAGGATGAATTTGGATTTTATAAGCTGTTTTATAATGGGAAGAAAATGATTCTCATAAAAGGAAAGACGCGATCATTTGTAAGCTTGAAATGAAACATTAAGAAAGCTTACCTTTTGTAACGAAAATGTAATCCTAAAATTGACAGTTGATTGATTTTACAAATACCTCAGTGTATGGAAATCCATCAGGAAAATGACAAAATGATAAAAGAGAATGTTGCACAGGAATATTAGTGAAGATTGAAACTCCTGCTAAAAAAGCCATCCTACCGCTGAGAACATCATTAGAGCTATTAACCAACCAGTATGCAATGCCAAACCCACATACTTGTAGTGATTGATTAGAAAGTAACTGAATTTATACTTTGTGCACTGGGCCAAAAGAACAGAAATAATATAAACTTGCTACAAAGTACCAAGTTCTTTATATATAATATATATCAAGGAAGCTTGTATATTTAATGCAATGAAAAAGTGAAATCTTTCAACAACAACAAAAAAAGTTTTTTAAGGAAGAAGAAATAAAGTAAGAACTAAATAGGAAAAGGGACCAATGATGGGGGGGGGATAGAAGGACATGAGGACCTTATACATTTTATTACCTATCATTACTTTGATTATAAGACCTAAACTTAATTGAGCACTTTCTACTCGTCACCATTCAAAATATTGTTAATACACTAATCACCACAACTCCACAAAGTGTTAATGGTTGGCTCATTTTATAAATAAGGCATCAGAGGCAAAGAGCAGATAATTACCTTTCCCAGTGGCATATGGTCAGTAAATGGCAGAACAAGGATGTGATGCCAAACTAATTGCAGGACAGATGTGTTTACCGCTCTACAATGATGGGCCTGATCACTGCCTACCCATAATATACACTTACTCCAAAGATACATACTCTCTCTGAATCTAAGAGATTTAGGAAGGGAGCACGATCACAAATTGTACATTACTGGTACTTTTCAGGTGGTGCTCTTCTATGACATCATTCCAAGAATACAGAAAAAAAAACACAACAGTGTGTATTAAAAATAACAAACTCATTATAAAATGTCAAATTCTTATAAAGAGTTATGCATATAAGAAGAAGGGAAACTGATATTTATAAAGAAGCAATAGAAGAATTTCCTAGTTATATTAAATAATATGAACCCAGGTCTTGATTTAAACCTACTCAAATCACAACTTTGCCACTTAAAAGTTGTGTAAACTGAGATGAGCCACTTAGCCTCAATGAATTCATGTGTTAAAGGAGAACAGTAAATTAATTTCTATAACAGGGTTTATTGACAATTCCATGAGTTAATCTATGTTGAATGTTTAACAAAATACCTTACAAAGAGCAAGCAATTAAAACCATCACCATAATTAAAAACAATAAAATAAGTAGTTATTTTATTTTCCCATTGTAGTTAAACATGGATATGCAAATAATTAGAAGTTCATTCATGAGCCAAGGATGTATTTTAAAATAATATATTACATTCACTGAATTTTTCTTATCATTTAACATTAAAATTAAGGGTAGTGTAGATAATAATGATACAATCAAAGGGAAAAAGCTCTCGACTGTTAAAATATTGTTAGTATGCACAAAACACACATACAAAAATTGTTTTATTCTCATAGACTTGAGAATTTTTGGCACCAAAAAAGAAAAAAAAAATTTGGACCAAATAAGAAAATTTAATTTGATATTTAACTTTTAATGAAATGCATAGCTCAGTTTACAACATAGGTAAGTATACCTTGCCAAATTATTCAACAAATTGTTCTATAATAAATACTTAAATAAACAGACTTGACTGGCAGTTAATATTTCCCCAAGCTAAGCTTTATCTTTATGCTTTATAGTCTTATTCTAAGAATATTTCAATTTGTACCTATTGACAAAAACTGGCATCGAGTAGATCAATCCAATAGCATTTTTTTCTTGCTCTGAATATTTCAGTCTTTGAGTTCTACTAAAATGAAATATTTAAAATTTTATCTAATATTAGCTTGAAGGAATTCTGAATAAAAATGTCCTATGCAGGATATGTTCTCTAGCCTATAATATATTTGCTTCAGGCTTTTTGCCTTTTAGTTCCATTAGTGGAACATCAGATCAGATTGCGCAAATACACCAGGAAACAAAACCCCATGTTCACACTGCAATAATTTATTCTTAATCATAAACCCTTAATCTCTATTGTACCAAAGGCTACCCATGAACTGTATTTTATATTTACACTTTCTCAAAACATGAAATGCTTCAATGTAGTTTATGCCTAATGTCAGTTTATGTTTGGTACTAAACTTTAGACTAAATATGTGAATATGATTCAGTTTTAGCAAATAATGTGAATCAATACCTCACAGAGAATTCCACAGCATTTTTTATGACTTGTGTTTCTAAAACATAATTTTGCCCCTAGAATTATTCAGTAGTCATATAGATATAACTTTAAACTTCCCTTCACCAAATAGAATAGTGCAAGCAGGGGCGCCTGGGTGGCGCAGTCGTTAAGCGCCTGCCTTCGGCCCAGGGCGTGATCCCAGGTACCTGGCATTGAGCCCCGCATCGGGCTCCCTGCTCTGCTGGGAGCCTGCTTCTTCCTCTCCCACTCCCCCTGCTTGTGTTCCCTCTCTCACTGGCTGTCTCTGTCAAATAAATAAATAAAATCTTAAAAAAAAAAAAAAAAGAGTAGTGCAAGTAGCACAATGACAAAGGCGATAAAACTGGATCCAACAGTTAATCTTTTCTTCTATTTCATAATCAAATTACCAAAATACATACTGTTATGTTTTTCTACAAAAGTGTTCAAATACTGTCTAGTTGACCTAATATCTATATGGTGGACAGAAAATGCATTAGGAAGCGTGGCTCATTATTAACTTGCGTTTTCCTGCCATTTCCTACTTTTAGAGTAGAAAAAGATAAACATTAGGATTATGTGTAATTTTAGTTAACAAAAAATCTTGCCAAACTTCTATTCAATTTCAAGTTAAATGGAATAATGGCACATTAATGCTTAATATAAAGGTAAAATCACCAATCCATGACATTAATGAAGGTTACAATTGAAATGTATGGCTCTTATTTATCTTGTAGTTCATAAATTTAATGACTAAAAATCAAATTTTGAGCAAGATGTATAATTTTTATCACGAAACCTGCCCCTAATTATTAAGAAGTAGAGAATTATACAAACAAATATCATGTATAGAGATATGATAATAAATCACTTTCAAAATTAAAAAAAGGTGTCTAAATAATCTAATTATATTTCTTAATGTTTGTGTTCTTTTCATAATATATATTTAATGCTGACCTTCCTTCTTGTGAACTTCTTCTACACTAATAAATATGCCCCCATCATGGTATAAAGACATTGATATGCATATTCTTTTACATTATTTTTTAAAAAGATTTATTCTTATTTAGTTGAGAGAGAAAGAGCGGGGCAGGGGTGGAGACAGAGGGAGAAGGAGAGAGAGAGTCTTAAGCAGACTCCTCGCTGAGTGCAGAGCCCCACCCTGGGCTCAATCAGAGGACCCTGAGATCACCACCTGAGTGGAAACCAAGTGTCGAACATTTGGGCCACCGAGGCACACCATGGGTGCCAGTTATTTTAGATGGGTTAGGCCTTTTTAAAAACAATTACGAAAACCAGCAGTCAAGATGACAGAAATAGTCTGGTCAGAAATGAAATGAGTACAATCGTTCTTATTGTGGGCTAAATTGGTAGAAATTGGTATGCTGTAGGAAAGTCAGGGGGCTTGGGTTTCTCTTCTTTTTATGACAAATCCAGCTCATTTCCTTTACTTTTGCCTGCTCCAGGTCCTCACTGCAGGCCCACTGAGGGGCTCACACTCAGCCTGTATCCCGCCAAGTCCCAAAAGAGAAAGGGGAATCTTAGTGAAGGAAGGCAGCATATGAACTGGAAACATTCTTCTTTCCCCATCTAAAGTACATCTTTCCTCAGTTGAGGACTTAGTGTACCCGGGAGGCCCAGTGTACTGCCTTACCAGGCCACAAATCTTCCTTCCATATATAACACATTGTCCTCAAAAATAAGTCATATAACACAAAGGAGTATAAATATCACTTCTAATCCTAATGCTCAGAGAAGTATTGTTACTGTTTCGGTGTATATTCCTTTTGCTTTATACTATATACAGAACACACACACACACACACACAAACACACACAAGCCATATAATATACCCCAAAATATTGTTTTAAGTTGGATTCTCCTATAAAGAGACCCTGAATGAGATTTGGAGACGAAATCATTTTAGTTTGAAGGTAAACCCAAGAGCACCCAAAGAGGAGAAGGAACATGCAGATAGGAAAAAGAGCCCACTAGGGGGAATTAATGGATAAGTTACCACTGTGGGAGACCAAGGGGCAGTCCTGCTGGGAACTTCCTGGGAACTGTAGTGAGCATAGCTTAGAGCTGTCCCACCCAATGAGTGAGGACCCAGGAATATTTATTCACAAACTCTCACCCAATGTTAGCTGTGGGCTACCTTCAATGGTCTGAACTCTCTGCACTCTAGACTTTCCCTGCATATTCCTGAGGCCAGAGAAAGGCCTTAGGCAATTGGAGAAATCAGTTGGACAGTCGGATGGTGGGAGGGGCAATCCAGTATACCTTTAGAATAATCCAAATTGTTCTTACATTGCTTTATAAGCTTTCATATTAGTGTTGCCTTATCTTTCTTAACATAGTTTTAACATCCTTATCAGTATAGCAGCTTTATAACAGGATACACTATTTATTTCCTAGTTCCTACTATAGGAAATATAAATTTCCATAAATTTGCTATTTTAATTAATAATACACCAACTTGTTTATCATTTTAGAATAAAACCTTAGAAGTAGAATAGTGGAATCAGAGTTTGCACATTATAAATTTTGACCAGTATTTCCTCATTATCCATTCTAAAAGATGTACTGTTGTCTACTCCCACAAACAGATCAATTAACTCGCTGCTTCCCCACATCTTTTCCATTGCTGTGTTATATCAACCTTTCTAAACCCTGCCTGCTTTTTTCTTTTTAATCTGTACTAGTCATATGATGAAAGGCCAATTGCTCATTTATTGTTACCAAGTTATCTATCAGGATGTTAGGTTTCTCTTCTGTACAAGCCCTGAAGAAACTCCTGCATCTTCACTGATGCAACCCTAATTTGAAGAACTTAATGCCATAGTTCTGACATTCAGTATCTTCGTCTATAATGTGAAAAAGTGCTGTCACACTTTCTTTAACTAGATTTTTCCAAAGCAAACATTAGTGATTGATCTTGCCAGTTGGTTTCTTGCTGAAACCAGAAGTGTTTTCAAAACTTTTACTACAAGTTGTCTAGACTTCCTCATGTTGCTGAGGTTGGCTGTGTACATGAAGCTTAGATGTCATCCTCAGGTAGATAATACCCAAAACACATTTGTTGTTTTCAGTCTTACACCTTTTCTAATTATACACATTTTGAAAACAAAAGCATCTTTTATAATTGCATGCATTTAAAATTCAATGCAAAAGGTGCTTTCCTAGGCATTGACCAAAATTTTGCTTTAAGATTTTATTCATGAGTATGATGCAGAAACATTTCTAATTGCTAGTGTGAATATGTGTCACCATTTCACCGGGATGTTTGCAAATAGTATCCAAGCGAGTTACCTGCTTTAACATTTTTTAACTTGAACATATTCCTAAGCTTTAAGAACATTCAGATATATTTTTTAATATTTTATTTATTTATTTTAGAGTGGGGGGGTAAAGGGAGAGGGGGAGAGAGAGGGAAGCAGACTCCCCAACGAGTGCGGAGCCCTACGTTGGCCTTTATTCCACAACCCCGAGACCACGACCTAAGCCGAAATCAAGAGTCCAAAGCTTAACTAACCGAGCTGCTCAGGACCCCGAGAACATTCAGAAAGAGAATCTGCTTTCTTACCATTTCCGGGTAGAAAGCTTCTGAATTAACCAGAAATATTGCAACAGTATGTTTTGCTGGGGATATATTTTAATAGTTATGCACCCTAGGAACTATTTTGTTAATTTGAGTTGTACCATCCAAAATATCCTGTGACAATGGGGAAGTTTCTGTCAAAATGTATGATTACTATTCATTTAAAAAGGAATAAACTCTATTAAACTGGCATGACATTTGATATCATTAAAATTAGGTAGACTTGGTTAGGTGCCCTCGGAAACACATTAGGTTCTACTCGCGGACCTTCTCTGCTTTTCGTACCTGGGTTAAGTACTAGAGCAAGACAATTAGCATGAAGTACTGATCTGAGTTAATTAATACACAGCTCATAACATTTACAACCCAACAAGATAACGTAGCACTTCATACACACCACACACACACACACATACACACACACACACACATCCATTTCAGTCAGCTAAAACATTCTCTCTACAAAATAAGCTCTAAATTCAAAAGTCAGGGTACGTTCCCTTATATAACAACTCAAATAGGTATAATTCCCATCTCTTCAATTTTTTTCTTCTTAGTTCTTCAGGTTCAGTATCTGAAGCCTTTCCAGTATAAGCTAAAATTCTAAATGGACTTCTCTTTTTCCTGAATCAGAACTCTTTGAAGCCAGTCACTCTAAAACAGCTAAATGACAGAATAAATACTGTCTACTCCCAAGTGGAAGTACTTGACTTTATCAGAAATAGATAACTACCACCACTAAGAAAAAGTCACCCTCTCCCTGGGAGTGAGGTCTAAATAACCTGCAGAGTCCTTTCCTGACCCTGCTCTTAGTTCTAACTAAAAAGGAAACTTTCTCAAATATGTCACTCTGCCACCTGTCACTCTACCTTCCTTTAACAGGGATGACTTCACATGCATCTGCTGTCTGCCAGAAACACCGTGTTATTCCTCCCTCTCCAGCATGTACATTGGAGGGGGAAAAAAAGGGTTTTTTTCTTAAAATTCTGTTTGCGATTATCTAAGCTCTGTTGAAATAAAAGGCATAAATCTGACAGAAGTGTCAACCTGTGTGGAAGATTTTTCCTCTATTAAATATATTCTTGTTTTATTCCTTTTGTCAAACAGCTCAGATAACTGTGTTTTAACTAGAAAGGAAGATATCACAGATAAGAAATAATCGGTATTGATTAATACAATCCAGCCAGAATACAGAATACAGAATTTCGTTCTGTTTTGTTTTAGCTACTACAAATGTGGGCTCTACATCACCTCCCCTCCCACCCACACACATGCTCTGAGGTACTGGTCATGTGATCTCCGAGGCTGAGAAGCTCTAAGACCTGCCGGTGGCAGCTAGAGACTCAGGACAGCTCGTGTAGCTCCACTCTAGTCTGAAGACTTGAGAACCAGGAGAACTGATGATGTACATTCCAGTCTGACCGCTGGCAGGCTTGAGACACCAGAAGAACAGGCGTTTCCGGGATGGTCTGAAGGCGGGAAAACACTGACATTCTAGCTCAGCGGTCAGAGGACAAGTTCCTCTTTTTTCTATTCTTGGGATGCTTGGCCTTTTTCTTTTTGTCCACCCCCCCCCCCTGCCATTTGGGCCATCAACTAATTGGGTGAGGGTCACTCGCATTAGAGAGAACAATCCGCTTTACTCAGTCTACCGATTCAAATGTTAATCTTGTCCAAAAACACCCTCACAGACACACCCAGAATAATGATTCACAAATATCTTGGTACCTTGTGCCCCAGTCAAGTTGACACATAAAATGAATCATTGAACCATATTCCATCTTGCCTGAATGAATAATCTAACAGGAAATAAGGACCTCACTCGTTTTTTTTCCCCTGATGTGAAGAAAGTTTTATTTGTTGTTGTTGCTTTTATTTTTTTGGTAGTTTCAAGTTTTTACTTAAATTCCAGCTAACATATTAACATACAGTGTAATATTAGTTTCAGGAAATTTAGTGATTCAACACTTACATACAACACCCAGTGCTCATCATGACAAGTGCCCTCCTTAATACCCCTCACCCATTTAACCCATCCCCCCAACCTCCTTCCAGCAACCCTCAGTTTGTTCTCTATAGTTAAGAGTCTCTTATGGTTTGCCTCTTGTTTTTTCCTCCAGGTTCCTCTGTTTTGTTTCTTGAATTCCACATATGATTGAAATCATATGGTATTTCTCTTTCTCTGACTGACTTACTTTGAGTAGCATAATAAACTTTAGCTCTATTGCAATCAATAGAAATTGCAAATGTCAAGATTTCATTCTTTTTGATGGCTGAGTAATATTCTGTATGTATTCCATTATATATATAATGGAATACATATATAATGGAATACATAGTGTGTATATATATATGTGTGTGTGTGTATATATATATATGGAATACAAACGGAATCCATATATATATAATGGAATCCATATATAATGGGATACATATAAAAGAACATATAATGGAATACATATAATGGCTGAGTAAAATTCCATATGTATTCCATTCTATAAGTATTCTATATGTATTTCATTATATATATAAAGAAAAGGTAAGATGGCCAGCTACATGCTCTGGTACATAGCAGATGTAAGAAAATGATTTTTTTTTTTTTGAAGATTTACTTATTTATTTGAGAGAGAGGGTGCATGAATGAGGAGAGGGGCAGAGGGAGAGAATCTCAAGTAGATTCTCTGCTGAGCATGGAGCCTGATGCAGGGATTGATCTCAGGACCCTGGGATCATGACCCTGAGACCATGACCTGAGCCAAACCAGGAGTCAGGTGCTCAACCAACTGAGTCACTCAGGCACCTAGGAAGCAATTATTTTTTTCTTACTACTGCTTTGCTAGAGGCACAATGCCAGTGAGGTGGACACTTGATACAAACCTGTGTGGCAATGTTCATCTCCTTATGCATGAGTGTAACCCCTTGTGGCATTCCTTATATCTTTGTGTATGTGGAACATACCTAGACTTTGAAGTCTTGCATGTCAGTGCATACCTTATGCCTAACTGATGGCAGTCAGTCACCTCATGATGGATCTTTCTTGTCTCTCCTATTCCAACTCCTATCCTTATTTTAACCCACACACTGGTCACATACTAATTTTTATCTTTTATAGCCCCTGCCAGGTAACCACAACGGCTTCATATCATCCTTATAATTGTTTCTAAAATGTACAACTCCATTTCATCAAAACTTTAAAGTCTCACTTTGTGGAGGTTGGTGAGGATGGAAGAGAGCTGGGACAGAATGAGGATGGATGGGGAAGGTCCATAGGTAAGTCAGAGTGGAGGTGGGGGAGTGGGTGGGTGGTAGAGGGGTGGGGGACACAGGAAGAGCACAAGCAAAACTCAGATCCTGGTTACAGAATGTAGCTGCTTAGACCCACCTTAACCTCTTGGGGTGTCCATGATTCAAAACAACAGCTACAACTATGAAACAATCTAGAGGCAAAATACAGTCACTTTCTGATTCATCTGAGGTTTCAAATACATACTGCTAGGCAGATCTACTTTGAGAAGGATGACCCAGTATTTAAAAATATCCTAGTTTGGTACCATGAGTGACGAAGCAGCAGTGTCATCACTGCAGTTAGTTTACCTACCCAAGCCCCAACACATGATCATGAAGCTTTCTTCACAGTAGTGTTTAATTAGGTGCTAAGAATGCGGACATAGCTCACATAGTAGGAAGTCAGAGATGGGCTAGGGAGAGCTTAGAGAGGCTCTCTGGAGGTGAGTCAGCTAGTGTGAGATGGGCTGGGGAGAGCTTAGAGAGGCTTTCTCTTCCTTTGTCACTTGTCTATTGCAGGCCCTGTGCTCCTCCTGTTTCCCAAATGGCCAACTGAATCTCCCTAGTCAGTGAAACTTATCCCACCAACAAGGTTGAAAATGATCTTTGTCCTGATTTAAATTTAAGTCTTCTGATGTATTTCTTAGTTGCTCAACACTAAGTCCAAGTGACCTTTTCCCCTCACCCCTTTCATCTAGGTGACATGAGACTGAAGGAAATGTAGAGAATCTTGTTCATGAATCACTCCTTCCACACCTGATTAGGGTGTATGGGGTATATTTAGTAGTTATTGATAATGATAATTAAAATCACCAGGAGTGTTAATAACACGTCACAATGACAAAAGAACAAATAATAATAATTATGTGATATTTATCCAATCCATCCTCCTCAAGACTTGAGCATAATGCCAAAGTTCTTGAAAGCGTAAGGTATGTTAGGCAAGACCAAGGGCAACAAGTAGAGTAGTATGGAATCCTCCATCAAGAGGCGATGTGCGAGATGAAAAAATATTACCATGAGCTACAGACCTCCATGCCTGTCAAACGAATAAAGTAATATTATCTAGCTAAGGTAGTTCCAGAAATGACAGAAAAGATTAATAAGAGACATATATTTGCTCTCTGGGAGCAAATAAACTATAAGAAAAGCTGACTTTAACTTTTCTTCCTGTTAAAGCTAGGCCTTGTTAAATGTCTCCAATCTGGGCTTCCAGAAATAAGTGGATGAAAGTGAGTATATGTGTGTGCCCGAAAAATTGTTTATTATTAAATATGACAGACTATGGACTCTGGGAAACAAACTGAGGGCTTCAGAGTGGAGGGGGGTTTGGGAATGGGATAGGCCGGTGATGGGTAGTAAGGAGGGCACGTATTGCATGGTGCACTGGGTGTTATACGCAACTAATGAATCATGGAACTTTACATCAAAAACTAGGGATGTACTGTATGGTGACTAACATAATATAATAAAAAATATTATTAAAAAATAACAAAAAAATAAATATGTTGAATATCTAATTTTTGCACCTCACTGGTGATTAATAGCTAGACATGTCTAGGTACTTCTGTCATAAAGGAGGATCTCAACCACTCCAACAGATAGTAGGGAACTGAGAAGGGCAGGCAGAGAAAACAGAAAGAATGACTGGAAATATAGAAAATTAAAAAAACAAGTTTCCCATCAGATATCACTCAGACGTGGTATCTTTGAGGAAGCAAAAGAGGACTGTGCTTGGATTCATGATGGGATGATGAGAAACTTTTCCATAAGACAATTTTCCCCATCTAAATTTAAGGAAATGTTACTTTCATCCAATTTTTATAGCTTTAATTGGTGCATACCAACTATCCATGTGCACACATCCTATCTCTCAAATTAGATTTCCCCACATCTACTTTCATTATATTCTCCCATACATCTGGCACGGAGTAGAGTAGAATTGAGTATTTGGTACTCAGTAGATTGTTGCTGATGAACTGACTGGATCATTTTAATTCTATAGAAAAAATTTTACTTTAGATTTAAATTGGATCCAGATAGAGTCAGCTAAAATATAAATAAGGTATTTGCAAACAGAATGTTATGAAAACACTTCAGTGTGAGGACATATTTACAGTATTAATTTAGTAACATCAGTCCTCTGATCTTTCAAAAAATTTCAAAACTATTTTCCGTGTTGTCTGTTGGCTAACTAAATAAGGTGAAAAACATGCAAGTCACAACCTAGGTTTTACCTTGCTTTAAATCTAACTTAAAACTGGAGACCGTGCTTAAGATATAGAGAAAGAAATAACATTCAGGACACTGAGATTTAACAAGCTTGGAGCTGACACATCCATGCGGCTGTACTCAGGAGACAGGGCCTGATTCGCTGTGCCACTGATTGGATGAGGAAGTGCCACTGTTATAATTATGAAAGAATGTGTGAATCTTGATGTACCAGACAGTGAAATCCTTTCCATAAGCCATTTTCCAGAAGGATGACACTGTCACACAGTAAAGATGACTTGGGACTGCAACATCTCATCAATGATGAGAATTAAATCTTAATATGCTATAATATTTATGTTCTTATAGAATTAACACTAAATATTTATATTGTTCACCTGAATAAGCCAATTAACTGTTTTATAATAATTTAATGATGTCACTTGATTATATGAGTGATAACATAATGTGTACAATGTTTAAATGCTGCAACATCTAGAACATTAAGAATTATATCTTTTAATAATGATGTTTTGTGAAAACGACATATCCTTGAAATGCTTGGTTGGATTTTATTTTTTTCAGAATTAGTAAGAGATGCATTAGCAAATTACTAAGAGTTTTTAAGAGTATTATTGTACACTAACCTTAATTGGTCATTAATAATTTATTTCCTTAATATTTCATATTTCTTTAAAAGATTATTCTTAGATTTAATTCTATCCACATTTTATTATTTTAAAAGTACTCAAAGAAAACAGAGACACTACCACTTATTCCTAGGAAAAAATTAATCCTGAACAAAATATGCATCATGCAGAGTTTTTCAAAATAATAATTTTTTGTTAAGTATATGTATTTTATTTGTACTAAATATGTCAAAGCAGAAAGGAAAGGCAAAGTATCCAGGCCAGCTCCTACTGTGATGTGCTATTCATGAAGATTCTCTGTACATCTTTAAATTGCTTTAAAACCTTCATAAAAGCAATTGTTAGAATTATTCCAGTGTACATTTAGACACATTTCCAATGTGCGCTAACGTTTGGTTTAGGTCATTTAGAGATTTTTTTTTTTTTTCTGGGCACACTATAATAGTTAAATCTATGTATAAGATTAGCCAGAATATGCTTATCAGTGTGGAGATAGCTAGCTAGCTATAGATACAGATACAGAGATACAGATATAGATATATTACATATTGTTTCCTACTCTATAGCCTTTTCACTTTCATGACGATGTCCTTTGAAACACATTTTTTTTAAAAATTGTTGGAGCCTACTTTATCTAGTTTTCCCTTTACTGCTTGTGCTTTTGGTATTGTATAAAAGAAACCATGAAGAGGGTGCCTGGGTGGCTCAGTCGTTAAACGTCTGCCTTCGGCTCAGGGCGTGATCCCAGAGTCCTGGGATCAAGCCCCACATCAGGCTCCTCCACTGGAAGCCTGCTTCTTCCTCTTCCACTCCCCCTGCTTGTGTTCCCTCTCTCACTGGCTGTCTCTCTCTGTCAAATAAATAAATAAAATCTTTAAAAAAAAAAAAAAAAAAAGAAAAGAAAGAAACCATGAAGTTTTAGTCCTATGTTTGCTTCTTAATTCTTAATCCTTAATCCAAGATTCTTAAATCTTGGATTTTCAATTCTTGCATTTAGGTCCATAATCTATTTTGAGTTAATTTTTTATGTAGTTTGAGGTAGGACTCCAACTTTATTCTTTCACATGTATATAGCTATTGTCCCAGAACCATTTGCTGAAAAGTCTGTTCTTCCCTTCCATTGAATTTTCTAGACACTTTTATCAAAACCAGTCACCCATAAATAACAGGGTTTATTTTGGTGGAAAAATGCTGGTAGGTAGGGCTTGAGACTGTTGACAGAATAACCCTAACGGGCCTTGAGAGGCTTTTGGTGGGTACCTAACAAAAAGTGAGAAAAAGTGCTATTGAGGGTCCATTGTTATGACCTGGCAGAGAGTTTAGCAACATTGTTGCCTCTGGTAACATAGAAAATGTACTGAACGGGAGACCTAGCTAAAAGGGATGTCTAGGCAAAGTGTTGAAAGTGCCACTCGGCTCCTTCTATTTGACAATAATAAATTAATTAAGAAGGAAAGAGATGATTTGGTGAACAAATGGTCAGATATAAAGGAGCTGAAATTCGCTTTTTTTTTTTTTTTTTTTTTAGATTTTACTTATTTATTTGACAGAGAGAGAGGCAGTGAGAGAGGGAACACAAGCAGGGGGAGTGGGAGAGTGAGAAGCAGGCTTCCCACTGAACAGGGAGCCTGATGCGGGGCTCGATCCGAGGACCCTCCGATCATGACCTGAGCTGAAGGCAGACACTTAACAACTGAGCCACCCAGGCGCCCCTGAAATTCACTGGTTTTGAAACAAAACTGTTTCTCTTTTCCAGAGTTTCCAGATGGCAAACAATTTTCAAATTCAGAAATAGCTTTCTGGCAGGGTGCCTGCGTGGCTTAGTCACTTAAACATTAGACTCTTGGTCTTAGCTTGGGTTTTGATCTCAGGGTCTTGGGTTCAGGGCCTGCACTGAAACAAAACAAAACAAAACAAAACAAAACAAAACAAACCCCGTAGCTTCCTGGCAAGGATCAAATCCAGGACACTGTCAGGAAAACATATTCTATAGACAAAGCCAAGAGAGTGTGACTGTTAAATTCTTTGTTAAGATCTGAGAAAGACTTAAATTGGTGCCTCAGACTTTTCTAAAAGACAAAATGCCCTCTAAGGATTTTAAAGGTGTTCCTTGCAGATCCTCTCAAACACTAGGGCTTCTAAGCATCTTAAGACTGTAGTCCTACACAGACTTCCAGGGAGTCCAAGGTAGATTAGGGTTTATCTCAAAGAGATTTGTGAATGGGGTTTTCACCAATGACATAAGTACCAATGAAATTTCACAGAACCCTACAAAGTATTTAAGGGAATTGTATCACTGGAAACACTATCACATTGGACTAAAGGAGACAGACATGGTACCAAAAGAAAATAGGCCTTCCGATATTTGAACTTCAATGGACATGAAGCATATTTAGAATAATAGCCACAAGCACAAGATTCTTTTGGTGGGAAATGAAACAATATTCTGAAGGCAGATATTAAGATCTCAGAGGGTACAGCCTAGACTTGTAGAAAATTATTATCAAGAAGTAGGGCTGAGCCATAATCAAAGAACTGGCAACATGTGCTTGAATGCTTTTCAGACTTTCTGTGGACCTCTGGTCTCCCATTTTCATGCATAATGAAGGCCAATGTCTTTAGTAGTTGTGTTATGCATGCTCCACCATTGTATTTTGGATATTTGGGGGACAGGTTACTTCTTAGTTCATGAATCTTCAGATGGAAAGGAAGAAAGTCATTTATGCTTGGACCTGATTTAGATTTCAAAAACCTGGACCTCAAATCTGAACCTAATGGCACCATACATGCAAATTTAGGGGGCTACAGTGGTGCTAAGCTTTGCTTATGGGAGAATGTAAATTATTTGTGACCAGAGGAAGATAATGGTGGATTAAAGTATGTCTACCAAATTTCTACACTTTCTATCATGAAAAGGTGTCTAATTCCTCCTCCCTTGAATATGAGCTGGCATTGGTGACATACTTCTGATGAAAAGCATGCAATCGGAACTGGTGTTACAGAATTTCTGAGATTTGGTGATAGATTTTTGTACCTGGATTTCTCTCTTAGGATGTGTGCCCTAGGAACCCAGTCACCATGCAGTGACAAAGTCCAGGCCACATGGACAGGCACACATCATTATAAATTTCAGGCTGACCTGACATGAAGTGCCAAATCAATGAAGGAAACATATAACTTTGGAGAAGGTATTGACAGTGGCATGCTAATTCAGGTTTAACAACTGGGTCTTCAGGAAAAAAAAGTAAACGAAGGCCCCGATTTCTAGTTTTGTCAAGCATATCAATACTCCCACCACGGCCACTTTAATCTACTAATATCCTGTCACTGAACTCAAAGTTGGGAAGAGATGCACGCCATCAGCTCTTATGAGTACAGCTTAGGTGAGTGGTTTCCTGCCCTCTCATCACTGCATGACAAGGACTGTATCAACTGTAGCCTGGTTCCCAAGTGTTGTTTGTTAATATATGAGAGTAGTCATTGCCCAGAAAAAGTTGAAATTCCTGGAAATATTATAATTCATATATGGAAAGAGAAAAGGGTTCTCTCAATTTGACAACAATCCTAAACATGTGCATGGCATTAATAATATTCATGTGAGACTGAGAGAAACTTTATATGTTATTAGTACAAATTTCGACAATCTTACTGGAGGAAAAACTGACTTGAATATCTATTGTTCATAAAAATATTAAAAATAATAGTCAATGGAGAGGAGATCAAAGAATATGTAGCCAGAAAATATAAAGATTTTAAAGTAGATCAGGCAGTTAATGAAAATATATTATTTTTAAAACTTTGTTCTGTAAGTTTTAATAGTGATTTATAATTTACAATTTACTTTGTTTTCTTATTCTAAGTAAATATTTGCTCTGTCTTTAATTTTGTATTGGTAATTTGCATTCTTTTTCTTAAAGAGGACCCTCAAAATTGTATTGATTTCAGACCCACAGACCCTGGATGTGCCACACAATTGATTCATAACTCATCATAGAGCCAGCTTGACTTTCAGATGTGAACTGATAGCCTGTACAGTTGTGCTGATCTCTGATGGTAAATTCTGAAGGAGAAAAATTTTTGGAAAAAGTGTTCACAAATGAGTTGAGTTTTCTTCAGGTTCCACCACTTACCAAATTGTATTTTTGGGTGAGTCATGTAATGTCTCAGAGTATACTTGTTTTTATATGCCTTTTAAGATAATTATTTTGGGGAAATGAGCTAAGTGATGTACAGGAAAATATTTTTCTAGATTAATGAGATACACGTCATCCCTGAGCATAGCTTTACTCCTATTTTATATACACAAGACATGTTGTGGTATTATGGTGAACTCCCACACAGTGATCCTCAATACCTACTAAATTTTACAGAAACAGCTTGGTAATATCATTTAATTATATTAGAATGACCTATTCAAATGAATTTGTTAAGATACACTTAAAAAAAAAATTAAAACGCATGCAAAAATAATCTACCTCATTCCATAAGGAAATAGGTAGTTTTCAATTAAGATGATGAGGAAAGTCAAGTTTCAGTATATGCTCTCCTCCCGAATCCTTTAAATTGTCTTTAGAACTATTTTAAAATAGTATTTTATGCAATCCCAAGGAGAAATACAAAACAACTATCTTCCGGATTCCGTCAGAATTTTGCAAACCCTCCTACTGTCCAGTAAAGAATTATTTATTTTGTCCATTTTAATTCATGTTGCTACATGCAGCATAATTTTTTTTATGTTGGTCACTGGCACTATTTGTGGCTAATCCACAATTTGCTGCTTGAGTGACTGATGAGAAGCCTCATTATAAAATATTACTTTGTCAGAGTAGCCAGCCTTCACTTATGACCAACTAGCTCCTGGAGGTTGACCTCCAGTTAAATCAATAAATAAGTTGAAGCTGCTTTTGCTAGAGGTCTATAATAGTAGTTCATGAATATATGAATAGAATAATAAAATAGATAACCAAGAAGTAAATCTATCTGTCCATATATGGATCTATAACTTAGCGTATGATAAAATGTATTTTGCCATTATTAAAATCATATGAAGTACATTTATTCTTCCAGAAAATGTTCAAAAGTAATATAAATATCAGAACATAAAAATGGTACATATAAGATCATTTTAAGAAAACATGCCAAATCTTTAATAGTCTATATCTCTCTATTTTTGTCATGCATGTATGCTAATTCTTCCATAAATATGTAGTATATTTTTAAGCAGAAAAAAAAAATGACTTTTTGAGACAATCTTTAGTTCTTGTTGTTAGCCTTTTATATTTCAACTCTACTAGGCACTATAAACTAGATTTCCATTCTCCTTTACGTTGCAGTGACCCCACCACTTGCAAATGGTTTATTTGGTCTGTGGAGATGAAGGACAGAAATCACGGAGAGTTTGAGACAATCTCGAAGTTAGAAGGCACAGTCCCCAAGATTTTCCTCATTTCTGACATCGACTCTAAGTTTGGGGGGGATTCCTCAAACCAACTTCAGTTTGATAATTCACTGTGAGGACAATTATGCTCATGGTTATGGTTTACTACTGGGAAGGAAGACAGATTAAAATAAGCTGAGGAAAGAAGTACAATGGGTAGAGTCTGGGAGAATTACCAGACCATGGAGCTTCCTTAGCCTTTCCCTACTGGGTTAGGATACATTACTCTCCTAGCATTAATTTGTGACAACAGGCATAGAAACCAACCAGGAGAACTTGCCCAAGCCCCAGTGTTCAGAGTTTTTATTAAGAATCCATTATATAGTCATGATTGACTGTGCACATGATAAATGAAAGTCTCCAGGTCAGCTAATACCACTGACCGAAAGACCTATTTCACATTGTTGGTCTTTCTGGCATTGTCAGCCCTCAAATCACATTGTTAGACTATATAGTATGACCAAATTCCCGAGGCAAAGAGAAAACCCAAGAAATTATTTCCCGGAAGCTTTGGGCAAGGCCAAATTCTTTACACAGGGACTAAGCTGATCAATAATGTAGCGATTTACCATGTATCCCAAATAGTATGGCATTTTATTTCTGATCTAGTCCTCAGTATTTGCTGCTGTAGAGGAAGACCAAAATGCAAATGGATTAAAACGTTTGACAGATGAGACAGAGCTTTTAAAAAAGCCTTCCAAAGTCACTGCTTTGTCAATTGGAATACTCATTTCATAATTAAAAAACTCTTACATCTAATTCCTAAGGTTGACTGTTCACTTTCATTAAGAAAAAAATCTGTTCAGTGCATAAAGAGATTGTCCATTAAACATACAAGATTCATTTAACCTAAAATTCAATTGGGTGTTTTGGTATAAATGATTAAGTAATATCAACATTTAACTAAATATTTGCTCATGCATGTCTGCAAACCTAGTAAACCACACAAACTTCATATTACTGGCAAACAACTAGGGCAGCAGGGGAAAAAATAACATTGGTCCCAAAATTATGCCTTTTAAATAAATGGACAGGTACTTAAATCTAAAGCATAAGAAGCCCATGCACTCAATATGTGGGAAGACAAGCCTCACACATACCACCCCAACCCAAGATCAGAATTTTCAGATTGGACGAAGTCCTTTTAAGAGAGAAGGGCTTTTAAAGACATGCAGATTCTTCGTATTGAGTCATCTTTAGTATAGCATTATTACTATTATGCTTTATTATAGCCTCTTCATTATTTTTTTGCATCTTCATTGTTTTTATTATAAATTAGATCTTTGTTATAGCATTAAATATTTATTTAAAAACTACACATCAGTTGCTTACTATATAAAACTGATTAATGTAGCTTATAAATTTTGCATAAGTATGAAACCTAAACAAGTAAACAAGTAAAAATTTACCAACTAAAATCAATCAAATTCTAATGCCCATATGTGTTACTTCTCCCTGATTTCATCCTCACCTATTTTTTCCAATTTTCTGGAACAATATTTAAAAAATCAGTCATTTGGGGGAACTCATGCTGTACTACCAAAGCATGAAGGTAAGTGTACATGCTCAGCTCCTTTACCCTCCCCCCAAAAAACAGATTCTCCAAAAGAGAAAAATCAAAATGAAATATCAGCCAAAAAAGAAAATGCATTAGACACTTGGGACTAAACATTTAAAATCATCTGACTGTACTTCTACTCAGAAAACGCGCATTTGGCAAATAGATAAAGGGACCATTGTGAAACAGGTGCATGAGGGACAGGCAGCATGACCACCCGTTAGCCATGACAATAGACACAATCAGCTGACTTTGAAGAAAAGCCAGCCATGACTATGACTCTTACATTCACTACACAACTCTAGGAAAATATCAAGTTGCTCATTTAGGCTATCAAACATTTTGAGATTATAGTTCCCAGTGTGAAGTTACTAAGAAACAGATGAAAATGACTGTTCATCATCAGTGAAAACTTCACACTTCATTGAGAGCCCAAGCGGGAACATGATCTCTTAATCACAATGTACCGTCAAACACCAAGTGATGAGACACTACATAATGACTCAGTGATCAACAATGCCGACGGTTCCAGCAGCAGGAGAGGACATCCAGGGTGCATGTCAGTATTAGCATATTAGTATTAGTATATTAGACATTCCAATGCATAATCTTCTTTGAGAACAAAGTCCAGGTTTAGCTCTTTGTGAAATGGTTGTATTATGATATTAAGGAAGGAAAGAAATTGCTGCATTGAACTGATACATAGGATTATTTTTTCCAACCTTTGCATGACGGCAGAAGTAATTTGACTATCTAGTGTTAATGCCAAGTACACAGAGTCTGCCTTGATGCATACCTAATCAACAAGTACAGGTGTATATTGTTTTATTGTGCCTCATTGTGTTGTGCTTCACGGATACTACATTTTTTATGTATTGGAGGTCTGTGGCACCCCTGTGTTGAGCAAGTTTACTGGTGCCATTTTTTCCAATAGCATTGCTCACTTTGTGTCTCTGTGTCACATTTTGGTAATTCCTATGATATTGAAAACTTTTTCATTATTATTATATTTCTTATTGCTATCTGTGATCAGTGATTATGATAGACCAAAAGCTCAGATGAGGGTTAGCATTTTCTAGCAATATTATTAAATTAAGGTGTGTACTTTTTTAGACATAATGCCATTACACACTTAATAATGTAGTATACACATAGTACACTATGGTATAGTATAGTGTAAACATAACTTTTATATGTACTAGGAAGCCAAAAAATTAATTTGACTCACTTTATTACAATATTCACCTTATGGCAGTGGTCTGGAACTGATCTCCCAATATCTCTGAGGTATGCCTGTACAGAATATTGCAGACCTCTTACACTGGAGTTGTAGAATAGGAAAAAGAAACCATGGAGGAAAGAATTCTTCACAAAGCTGAATCATCAAGTCTAAACATGTTTACTTGCCTCCTTTCTAAGGATTCCTAGAAAATGATCTCTCCGACCCATCCCCAGATTTATTTTTCCAGATTTTGCATTATTTATTAGCTTTAGCCAAGTTTGTCATCTCCTTTTTTCCTGGGTATGCACAGCTAAATGGTGGCATGCTGGAGCCAGCTAATACTGGTTGACAAAAGCTGACCACATGCATCTGTTCCCATTTTCATCTTCATTGATATGACATTGGTAACTGAAATTGATGATGGAGCATTTACACCACAGAGGTCAGTAAACACTGGAAGTTATGGCTTTCCTCTCCCTCCCCCCGCTCCCCAACGAGCAGGTTGTTAAACACTTACCAACACACCACTGCACCTCAGTAGTGTGTATTCATTCAAACATTTATTTTTCTTGGTCACACAATTTGCCAAAAACAGGTGACAAAACAGTGAGCCATATAGACATGGTCCTTGTTTTCATAACTCTTAACAGTCTTATGTAATTGCCATGCTCCTTTCTTGTCTTATTCTTTACCCTCACCTACATAGGTCCTACTCATTCTTTAAGCCATCTCTATTTTATATGACACCAGTGTCTCCCTTTGCTCAATTTTTATTGCACTTACCAAGGTAATAAATTTAGCAAATAAGAAAAATCTGATTTTCCATGTATCATCTTCTTGACTGTATTTCAGGCTACTTCAAAGCAGACAAGTTTTATACTTTTTTGCAAGGTTTGCTTAGCATGATGCATATTGTGGGTGTCAGGAGCCGAAAGATATGGGACACTCAAATTATTGGAACTGATGGAGAGTAATGCTTTTAACATTTAAATAGAATAGTGTGGCTCATGCATTTTCCACAGGGTCCCCTCTAATACTAAGGAAAGGAGTATAAATGGAGAATCCCAGTCTGGCGCTCACCTTCTCTTCCTGCCCTCTGACTTTGTCTTGCACCTGTGAGGGGCCCCATGCATAAATGTGATAGGGTAACCAACCTTTCCATTTTGCCTGGAACTAGGGGGTTTTGGAGGATACAGGACTTCAAAGCTAGAATTCGTACAATTTCAACAAGCCATGATTGGTCACCTTTTGGATTAAGGAAAATGGATTATGCGAATAGGCCCTGATAACACAACACCTGTTGGTCAGAGAATTCTAGGGGTTTGAAAACCCAAAGCATGACCTAGACAAGTGTCAGTGAATGAGATGGCACATGAACTCTGTTTAGCTATATTCCTTTTACCTCACAGACTCCTTTCCCCCAGGATGATGACAGATTCTAGGCATGCAGTGGTAGAAACAGATGCAAACATGTTTATAAAGTTAAAGATACTAAAAGCATGTTCACCCCATCCTCATCTTTCTTCAGGCTTGCAAAGCCTTTCTTCCTGACCTCCCTATATCCATTCTTTGCCTCCTCCAGTCTACTGACCATATTATATACAACAACAATAATATTGACCATATTATATACAATAAAAGTGATAAAAAAGATAAAAAAAGATTTAAAAAAGAGTGATAAAAAAGATTGAGAAGAGTGATATTAACCATATTATATACAAAAAGAGTGATAAAACCTGTGTAAAACTCTCCAATGGTCTTAAACAAAAGAGCAGAATCCCTAATTTGGTAAAATGGGCCCTGCATGACACACAAGCCCCCCCCCACACACACTATACTCACATAATGCCATTAACCCCCTCACTTATAGTCATACTGGCCTTACTTTAGTTCCTTAAATGGTTCAGGTTCTTGCCTGCTTCAGGGCCTTTGCATAGCCAAGCTCCACGTGCCGTAGTCACTATATGAAATCTCTTTCCTGATAAAGTTGTCCCTGTCCATTCCTCAGGCTAGCTCAGGGCTTCATCCCAGGCTCTCAGAGCTCACTCTGCTTTTCCCTTTTGGCACATTTTGTACTTAGTAATATGATGATATATTATTTGAGGAGCATTCAAATCCTTTCCTACACTTGTAAGCTGAGTGAGAGCAATACGACTTTCCTTGTTGATTTCTCTCCATATTCAAGCTTACGCAGTAAATAATACCTATTTGAGGAAAATGGGAATGTAGAAATAAAGGAAGAAAGGAGACATAAGTAAGCTTTAATATAGTATGGAAAAGTTCTCTAAATTGGGAGTTTTAATACTTCTATCCTGATGTGGCTATTTTGTAAACTCCACTCACTTTAAGAACAGGAGTTATTTTGTCACAACTTACTTGTTTCTCTTTTTATTTTATTTTTTAAGTAGGTTCCATGCTGGGTGTGGAGCCCAGCATGGGGCTTGAACTCACAACCCTGAGATCAAGATCTGAGCTAAAATCAAGAACCAGATGCTTAACCTGGCTGAGCCACCCAGGCACCCCTCTTTGTGTCCCTTTTAACGAGAAAGCATGAGTGGAGTATATTCAAATTGGAAGGACTTTGTTCCACGATGTCATGGATTTGTGAAATAGCACTAAGGAATCAAAACAAAACTACAAAAATTCAAGTAGGGTTTATAGACTATTCACAAATTCTCTTTCTTGCTTTCATTTTCCTCCTTCCCACATTCTGATCCCAATCATAATACTTTTATAAAATCTCATATCAGAAGGAAAAAAAATTAAACTCATTCTCAGGTGTAAAAGATTAATAAAGCATAAATAGTTACTCTTCTATAGTTTCTAGCAGCTGTTACACTTGAAAATGCAAATAGCCTTAAGTTGAAAAATTCAGTTGGTATTTCAATTTTGTGGATGCTGTTTTGGTAAGATCATTCCATATGGCCCAATAAAACTGCCAAAGTTTCATGTTTCTAAAGCAAGTATCAAGCAATAAGTACAATAGATATGTTTCCACTCTCATCTCTTTTCGAACCTTATGCCAAGAAACTACTTTATCTAGAGAAGGAAACCACATACTCTTGGAGAAATAGAAATTGATCTATAAATGCTGGTGGGAAATAAGAGTTCCGGAAAATTGATTATTTACACAAACTAGACACAAAGTATATTGCATAGCTGGAGACACCTTCCTTATTTAAACTCTACCGAAAATACGTCTTTTGTACTTAAGCCAAAGCCGAGGGCAAAAGACCTGTGCCCAAGAGGGACAGCAGGAAGAAAAGTGTTTCTCCGGTTATTGCGGCAAAGCCCAATTCGTTACCCGGCAACCCACAGGAAAATATTCCTAGCCACTGCCTGCTCTGCGCATGTGCCAAGTTGCACCCAGAGAGGCATAGAGTGTCGGGGATGTCCTGAAAGAGCGTCTTCATGTCGTCATCGGGACTCTATGGTTCCCACACAGGAAGATGGGCAATGTGTATAAGGCGCCTGCGCAGGCGTGGGAGAGCACGCCTCTTTCTCCTCGACCCCCGGTTCCTGGTTCCTGGTGTTGCTATGGGCCGCAGACCAGCTCGCTGTTACCGGTATTGTAAGAACAAGCCGTATCCAAAGTCTCGTTTTTGCCGAGGTGTCCCTGATGCCAAGATCCGCATCTTTGACCTGGGTCGGAAGAAGGCAAAAGTGGATGAGTTCCCACTCTGTGGCCACATGGTGTCTGATGAATATGAGCAGCTCTCCTCTGAAGCCCTGGAGGCCGCTCGAATTTGTGCCAACAAATACATGGTGAAAAGCTGTGGCAAGGATGGCTTTCACATTCGAGTGCGGCTGCATCCCTTCCATGTCATCCGCATCAACAAGATGCTGTCCTGTGCTGGGGCTGACAGGCTCCAGACGGGTATGCGAGGTGCCTTTGGAAAGCCCCAGGGCACAGTGGCCAGAGTCCACATTGGCCAAGTCATCGTGTCCATCCGCACCAAGCTTCAGAATAAGGAGCATGTGATTGAAGCCTTACGCAGGGCCAAGTTCAAGTTCCCCGGGCGCCAGAAGATCCATATCTCCAAGAAGTGGGGCTTTACGAAGTTTAACGCTAATGAATTTGAAGACGAAGTGGCCAAGAAGCGCCTCATCCCTGACGGCTGTGGAGTCAAATACGTTCCCAATCGCGGCCCTCTGGACAAGTGGCGAGCTCTGCACTCCTGAGGTCTTTGACGGCATTGACTCTTTTGACCGTGCTGGTCTGACATGCTCACCAATAAATTTGATTTACTGACAAAAACTAAGTATTTTTGTTAATATTTTGAGCCTTTTTAAAATGTTTAGAATGTTTTAAAATATAGAGTACTAGAGAAATAGTTTTTATATTAAAGCAGAATTTTAATGGCAAATGATACTTTCCCTCGAGTGCGAATGAAACACTCCGTATGTGACTTATAGAGAAAGTTATTGCAGTTCTAATCCAAACACTTTTAACTTGGGACAGTAGGAAAATATGTCAAAAGTTTTGTTTGTAGTGAAGTCATAAATTATATAGCTATTCTTACCTTGAATAAAAAAAGCTAGAAAAAATCCAAGATTTGTAGAGAAAAAAATCATTGTTTATGGAAAATAAACAATAGGGATAAAAATAAATAGGCATTAGTGATATCTCAGCTACAATCCCTGAAACTAAAAAGATCCATTCTTAAACTTGCTGCTTATGTTTTCCTTAAAAATTTCTGCACATTGATCTTAGAATTTCGTATCACCTCCAATTATCAGCTTTTGGACAGTTGGTTATGACTGCAAAAGGTTTCCTCAGGCAAGCCTTACCTTATCTCACACTCAGGAGACAACAGTCCAATCTTTTCTTTATCACAGAAAGGTCACAGGTTGACAACAGAGTTCACATTGCTTGTATCTGAGTCCCAGTAGAACCAACAGAAAAGAGAAAATGACACCAAATCAACTATCTATACTCTAAAAGGACCCTGGAGAGTGTTTACAATCTGTTGGTGCCTGTCCTACATTAGAGTTACACTGATCATACAGGTGTTTTTGTTTGTCTCACTTTGTTTTGGAAACTACATAAGCTAAAATATCTGGGTGTGTATTACATTTTAAAATTCTGGTTGTTTAAATTATTTAGTCTTCCGAATCTCAGTCTTGCCAACAGTGCCCTCACTTCTTTAAAACTAGTCATTTTCAGGTCAACATATTGAATGAAAGCAACAAAAGGAGTACTAAACAATATAGAAACATACGTTTATTAAATTATTTCCATTTACTTAAAAAAAAATTCTCTTGCCAATCCTAAAACTTTTCATCTGACAATATTTTTTTTTTCAGGCTCCTACTGTAAGAGATGTTTTATTTGTATATTTTCAAGCAAGGTTGCTGTATTTAGCTATAATGTTTTTCATTTTATATATAAAGGAGAAAAATAAATACTAAATAATACAAATATATAGAAAGGGTTCTTCTGCCTAAGAAGCACTTT
Organism: Ursus maritimus; assembly: GCF_017311325.1. Taxonomy (NCBI): domain Eukaryota; kingdom Metazoa; phylum Chordata; class Mammalia; order Carnivora; family Ursidae; genus Ursus; species Ursus maritimus. The sequence continues at coordinate 20,945,947 of NW_024426230.1, read as the reverse complement.
CCTTGATGTGTTTTGTTCGATGTTTTAAAATTCCTGAAGTTTTCCAGGAAATTAAGTTCCGTGCAATTAATAAATGAGGGTAGACATGAGCCAGATCTTCTGACTCCTCTCCAGTCTTGTTTACTTTGCCACATTGTCTTTCAAAAACAAAACTCGAGCTCAAATGAAAATGCGAAACACAACACAACAGAACAAACCAGTTCCTCAGTTACTGTGTTAATATAATGCAGTTTTGAAAATATTTTCTACCTTCATTATCCACCCTTCTCTTTGATCTCAAACTTCTCAAACATCTTGACCTTCACACTTGGAAAACTATACTCACTCACTAAATACAGGGAGGCAGCCAAGGATAAGCCCATGAATGTCCTTGTCTAGTAGAGACTGGTAACTGTGATTGTTTATACATATAGATATGTCGATGAAAAGAAAATGAAAGATTCAAAATTATTACATTAAAAACTGGTAGGTGTCATTAAGGTTTATTTGATTTTTTCTAGTTTTCTATTATAAGCTATTATATAAATTTCATTTCCTTTAATGCTGATAGAAGGACATTTTCACTTTTTTTTAAACAAAAATCCTATTATATTCTCTAAGCCATGATTTTTGTTTTTTCAGCATTTTTCTGTTTTCTGGTCATTTTAGTTATTAACAAATTGCTAAGAAGACAGTTGAGCTGAAGGATAATTTGACTATATTTTTTTGCAGAATTTGTCATTATTTCAAGATTTCTATTCAAAATGGAAAATTTAATTTGGGAACATATTATGTATTCATATATTCATGCACCACTGCAATGAAACAGAACTATCTGCTCTTAAAAAAAAAAATACAAGAATGGTTAACGGTACTTGTAAAGTCAAGTAAATATTGCCCTATAAAACTCTTTGATTTGGTTGATGGAGTCTCCAGGTTTTATGGAAAATACTGACTGAATCAGAAGATGATGAAAACTTCAATTGGACCATGCATCAATTTAGTTTTGAAAAGCACATTCCCCACAAAAGATCATTATATAATCCACCATTTCTCCCCCCATTCAAAATATGCAATTATACTAAGCATATTTAGCCTGAAGTCCTTAATTTTTATAAAAATATGCACTAGCTCTGTCATGAATTGACTGTCACTAACATTGGCAGGCATTTTATTTCCACTTCAGCAGCTTGGTACCGTCTACCTCAACAAATTCAAGTAGGGCTTTCTGATTCTTAGAGTATCACCACGGACCTAAGGATTAAGCTGGGAGATCATTTAGCCTCAGTCATCTCCTGTCTTTATATTGATGACATCGGTTTGGGCTTTTTCTTAGAGTAGTGACTTCAGTGTTTTCATAAAAATTCCTACCTTTCTGTAAAGTAGGTAATGAAGAAAATAATAAGTAAAGTCAAAGTGAATTAAATTACACCATCAATAATAATTCAAAGTGAAGTCATTGCCATGCTTAACAGTGGATAATAAGAGAAATTCTGGCATCAGGATGACGAGATATGAATCTTAGTTTCTCCACATACTTGAGCAAATTACTTAGTATCACCATTCCTTAGTTTTCTTAACTGTAAAATGAGGTTAAGACACTATAGCTAGGTGTGCCCTGATGGAGAAGTCTGTCCCACGGCAAAAACATTAGGTGATTAGGGAATGGAGTAACTACTACAGACAGCCAGGATCTCATTAAGTGTGGCACATTCATTACAATAAATGAACATTTGGTGCTTGGAAGAATGAGTTCTGCAAAGTATCCAAATAATGGCAGGGAGTAGCCTAGGTTTTGGGGAGATGAGAGTCCTCTGCTTTCAGATTAATGAAGCAGGGCTCTTGTTTTTCTTGTTTGTGTTATTAAATAAGACTTATTAACTTGTCACCTACATAATACTGTGTGTTTGACTAAATAAAGGTAAAATCTCAGATTAAAAAAAAAGACACTATAGATTATAAATTTGTTTTTTAGGACTAAATGAGAAAACGAATAGGATTGTGCCTTGCACATATTAAGTATGCAAAATTAATGTTAATTTATGTTAATATCCGTGTTAAACACTACTCCATTTGCTCCTGCTTCACTGCTTCTCAGCTTGTGATTTTTGCTGCTTGTAGTGTTACTATTTTTTCATAATTTAGAACTGTAATATTCTGCTTTGCAACCATTATTCCCTCCAGTTGTCTAATCTGAGTTCTGTGTTTAATTGGATTCAATATTCTGATTTGAGTTTTTGTTATTTTTTATCTTTAGTTTTGTAATTTCCACTTTCATTTTATTCTAGTTGGTCATCTGTTCTTGGAGCTCCTTTTGAAAAATGTTAACTGTGCTCTACCCATTATCCTTTACATATTACTCACAGAGAATTGCTTTATTTTCTTTTCCTTCACAGATTGGATTTTTTTTATCTACCTTGCCTTTTTCATTCAATATTTATTTCTTTTCTTTCTTCTTCTCCTTTTTCTCATTTTTTTCAAAAGAAAGATTATATGGCTATCGTGCCATTCTTTTCATAATGTTGATGTGTTATAACAGACTGTTCTACCAGACCTTCTATTTAATCTGAAAGACTGTAGGTAACTTTCTCTAGTCACGCTTTCACAAAGCTTTTGTGATTTTTTGTTCATTTAGTCCTCTTTCTGGGTGCTGTATTTTGAGGGCCAGATTTTGCTACCACCTCTTCTGTTTCAGAATGAAAAGCTAGGGAAAGGAGGGAACTTGAAGGGTTAATTTTAGCCTTTGATGGATGCTGGATTCTGACTCAACTTCTGAGACCCCATTAATTATCCTGCACCCAGGCTCATTCCTCAAGATCAGGTGAGCCGCCCACCCTTCCAGCTGCGGTGTATTTCTTATCCTTGCTCCTGCTGCTGCTCAGTGCACAACACTGGAAAATGGGGAGCCCAAGTGTGGGTGTCTTTGGTGTTGGTGGGGTTCCACCTGTCAATGATTTTCATACGATTTTCACACAATTTGTAATAGTTACACAAGGGAAACGTATACTTGGTACATTTCTTTCCACAACAGTTCATTAGTGAGACATTTTTAAATCTCATGGTTCTTTAGGAATGTTTCTAGGAGTTTGGAGAGTTTTGAAGAGGTGCATTTCATAAATGGTCGTTAAATAATCCATTATTTCTCCCCATCCCTCAAAATACAGAATTATACCAAAACTATTTAGCCAGATATCTTTAATTAAAAAAAGAACACAGTTCTGGGCTATTGCATGAGAATACATCTTTGTTTTATGTTCTTTTTTCTCCTAAATTTATTATATGCATATGACATGACTTTTTCCTTGGTGCCTTTTGGCTGTATTTCTTTTACTATATTTTTCATTTCATTAGGTGTTGGCAAGGAGATTCTTTGATCCTGTTTTACTTCAGTTTATTCACCCAGAGGTCTTCTTTTTTTGTTTTTTAAGATTTTATTTATTTATTTGACAGAGAGAAAGGCAGCGAGAGAGGGAACACAAGCAGGGGGAGAGGGAGAGTGGGAGAAGGAGAAGCAGGCTTCCCTCTGAGCAGGGAGCCCGATGCGGACATGATCCCAGAATGCTGGGATCACAACCTGAGCCAAAGGCAGACACTTAACGACTGAGCCATCCAGGTGCCCCAGCCCAGAAGTCTTCTTAATGTTATAGTAAGGATTATGTGTTTCTGAAACTAAGTTTAAAACAATTCATGTAAAAAATATGCTTCCACATGTTTGTAACAATTTCTAGTTATCTTTTCTTGGTGTGGATCTCTAATAATTATAGCTAAAATTACTATGACTATCAAAATGAAGAGTCTTTAATATAAATTCTAAAAACACCGATTTTGTGTTTGTGTCCATACAGAATCTTAATAATTTTTATTATCTTATAAATAATTAACCAATTAATTCTTCATATTATATAAGTTAAATAGGCTTCTAAGAGTAATTGATCAAAAGATATTTTTGTGCTCCAAATATTTAAAAAATAGGACCATGTTTATAGTGGAAACTATCATATTTTGAGAATTATACCATGAAACCCTTCAAGGGTCCTATTCACAAAACTCTCTGTTGTCCCAAGTTGACTGGTTACTGATAAAAAGAAATATAAGAAGTTGTGAAGGGGCATGGCACCTTTTGGGAAATGTACGGTTCTTAAAGGAGCAACTATTCATTCTCCTCTCTGGGTGGGTAGAGGGGGACAGGGGACAGTACATTGATTTGTTAGGAAATGGTGATTTTCTTTTGCCTAAATCTTATGAGTCACTGAACAACAACCACAAGATGATGCTGGTAGCGGGGACAGGAAGGAGAAGGCAGAACTGAGATAAAGAGTGTCAGGGGTCAGCCCTCATCCCCAGTCTCTGGCATAGCAAAGATATGACTTAAATTTCCCTTGGTGGGGAGCCATTCTAGTGCTTTAAGTTTAAGCAACATTGACGAGTCTATGCCCCCTTCCCTAACAGCATTCCCTATTTGGAAGGAGCCGTAGCAGCAAGAAGCTGTCTGGAGGAACTTCTCCAGGAAAGAAAGAGCCATGCCTTAGCCAGATTTCTTTCAAGGGGACTGAATAGGGAGAGGAAATTTGGTACCCTCTAAAAAACTTAAAAAAGACCCCATGAGAGTCAGCATTTGGACACCAGATACATGGAGAACCAGGAGGTAGTCAGCACTATAAAGAGAACCAGCAACAGCTGAAAGGGAACCTGTTTTCTGTGACTCAGAGTCATTTAACATAGAGAATATTGTCTATGCTCACATTCTGTTTTTAATAGAATATATCAAGGGATAAGGGAGGAAAAGAGAGGAATAAAAGCAGATGATTTCGTCTCCCTGCTCTAAGAAGCGGAAGCTACTAGTCTAGGCTACATTGAAGGAACGGACAGGAGGTCTGAATAGGACAGGTGACAATTTTAATAATTAAAAGTGAGAAGTTATGGGGCGCCTGGGTGGCACAGCGGTTAAGCGTCTGCCTTCAGCTCAGGGCGTGATCCCGGCGTTACAGGATCGAGCCCCACATCAGGCTCTTCCGCTATGAGCCTGCTTCCTTCTCTCCCACTCCCCCTGCTTGTGTTCCCTCTCTCGCTGGCTGTCTCTCTCTCTGTCAAATAAATAAATAAAATCTTAAAAAAAAAAAAGTGAGAAGTTATGGATGAGGCTTACATATCGCTAAGGAAACATGCTATTAAAAAAAGTAACAGGCCCTCAATGGAGCACAGGTGGTAGCTTTCCTTGGAAAATAAAAATTTCATATTCACTTCAATGTGTCTCCTGTCAAACCAGTTATATAACCATTTTATGAAAAAATTCCACAAACCATTCTAGTAAATGCCTGAATTACCGAAACTTTGAACGCACAGAAATTTCACCAAAGTAAAACCCCATTCAACATAAAGAAACTTCTATTCCACTTCCAAAAAGCTTCTTTACCACTTAACTGCGGTCCCTCTACTTTTCTCCCCATACGAGCACCTTAAATATAAGCATAAATTCCCATCACTGAAACTCATGTTCATGTGGCTCTAGTCAAATTTTACATATATATGTAAAGATATCTATATCTATCTATCTATCTATCTATCTATCTATCTATCTATCTATCTATCTATCTATCTCCAGTTGGTAGGGGTTTGATTTATACATACAATGGACTGCTTCAATTTATACCAATATTCTATGATTGCATGCTGGTGTTTGAGACAAAACTGGATTGTTGACAAAAATGCAATTTTCACACGTTCTTCAAGATATTATAAAATAATTGAAATATATCAAAATATAACAATCTATAAAGTCCAAACCTACTTTATCTAAAAGCAAAGTTGAGATTTTGGAAATTTGATTCATAACTAGAGCTAAAAACAAAAATATATGGCAAATACCACCAGTACTTATTTGCTGAATTAGTGAATTTGAGGTCTGTAGACACTCCAACTTCAGAAAATCATTTGAAATTACACAATAAATTCGAAGAGGCTTTTGCCCTAAGACACAGTAATACCACTGGGTATCTATGCTAGAAAACTCTGACTATATGGAACAAGAGACATATGCAAGATCCCTTATGTCATTGTTCATAATAAAAAAGAAGAAGAAAAACCAAAACTAATTTCCATAAAGAGGACAATGATTATATCTATTGGGGTATATTTATAATGGGAGACACCATAAAGAATGAAAATAAATAACCTACAGGTACAGACAACAACACAGATAAGTCTCAGAAATAAAATACTGAGGGAAAAAAGAAAGTAAGACTTCTGTTAGTCCATAAAGAGTATCTGTTAAATGCACAGGCAATATCATCTTTACACATTGAGAAATTAGAGGCAATTCCTTTAAATTCAGGATTAATGTAAGAATATTGTTTACTCCTACTATTTCCACTAGCCTTTATTTTTGTGCTTTAGCGTTCCCTTAGAAAACTAGATTTATCACATATTTCTTGTATACACACAATATTTCCTCCAGTTTTATTTGTTTTGAGCTTTTATAACAGGCATTACACTGTTTAGAGTCTTTTTGAGATCTTTTAGAGTTCTTTTGGCAAAAGTTAGTTTTTTAAATTTGTTTTCTTCTTTTTTCTTTCAAATCTGGAAGTTGAATATTTTGAATGTCTTTGTGTATCTGATGACATTAAGTTTTTCTATAGTAAAATCTAAATGATATGTATTACAGAGGGCCTGGGTGGCTCAGTTGGTTAAGTATCTGCCTATGGCTCAGGTCATGATTCCAGGGTTCTGGGATCGAGTCTTGCATTGGGCGGCTCCCTGCTCAGCAGGAAGTTTGCTTCTCTCTCTCCCTTTGCCCCTCCCCCCTGCTTGTGCGTGTGCATTCTCTTACAAAAAAAAAAAAATGAATGATATGTATTATACTATTTTTTTTTGTCATGATAAGCCATCCTTGCACTCCTGGAATAAATCTAATTTGGTTGTGTAATTTTGTTATACTCTGTTGAAATGTTTGTTATTTTACTATTATTATCATATTGGTTTCAGGGATAGCCTTGTCTCATATATAGGGATAATATGTATTCTCTCTTTTCTATTTTAGAAGAGACTTATAATACTGAAATCATTTTCCTGGAAGGTTTATTAGAACTCCTTTCTAACCATTTGAGCCTGATGGTTTTTGTTTTTTGTGTATTGGGAGAAGATTTTAACTATTGATTTCATTTATTTAGTGATTATGGAAATATACTGACTTCTTATATATTTTTACTTTTATTTTTATTTTTAACCATTTGGCTACTCTTCAGAGAACTGAAAATACCAAGGAGCAACATCACATGGGTAACAGAGGCACCAACTCTCTTGTCACAATAGAGCGAAGTAATGCACTATCAGGCAGGAAGGAATGAAGTAACAAACGATCAGAAGGGAAAAATAGCTAAGAAAATACAAGGAGAAGATTTTCTATTTACAATAACCAATAACCAATAACCAAAGGAAAGACCTGCTCCAATAAAAATACTCATATAAAAATCCCAAATAAGACCTCTCCATTAAGTCAGGTTTCAGAGCATGGAATCGTAACACAGGTGGGACTGGACCTCACCACAGTCTGCCCAGCTGATCCTGGGCCACGCTCACTGACTTTAGAATGGGAAATGTTCTCATCATCCTGGAGCAAAGATGCAATCCAGGGCCTGCTGATTGGCTGCTACAACATATGGATGCCACAAATCCACCATGAAAACCACTCATGGGCCATCCTCTACTGCATCTTCATGGACTGCAGTGTGCCAGAAAGAATCATCAAAGGGGAGGTGGCATCCTTCTGCCCAACATTGGGGCTCTCTTCCCACCACCAGCTTACAGACACTTGGGAGTTTTCAGGCCTAAATGGGCATCAGATACAGATGTCACTGGGTCCCTTGTCTTCTGTTATCGCAGTCCCGGGGCTGTGTCTATCTATATCATTTTAAAACTTCCTCTTTGTTATATAATCCTGGTTGCTGTGACCTCTTTTTTCTATATCTGTGATTGTAGAGATTCTGCCCTTTTGTCAAATCTGGAAAATTCTCATCTATTATTTCTGTAGATAGTGTTGTTCTAATTTCACTATTCTCTTTTTCTGGAGCTCAGATTGAATATATGTTAGATCTCACTGTATCCCCCATGTCTCTTAACCTTTCTTTCATGTTTCCATATCTGTTTCTTTGCATGGCATTTGAATAATTTCTGCATATCTGTTTTCCTGTTCATTACTGTTTCTTTAGCTGACTTCGGTTTGTTGTTTAACCCACCCATGGAGATTTTAATTTCTGCAACTGCATTTTTTATTTTCAGAAGCTATATCTGGTTTCTTCTTAAAAGAGCTGCTTTTCTCATTGCTCTCTCTCTTTTTTTTTTTTTTTTTTTTATTTTTGAGAGAGAGAGAGAGAGAGGGGCAAGGGAGGGGCGGAGGGAGAGAGAGAATCCCAAACAGGCTCCATGCCAAGTGCAGAGCCCGATGTGGGGCTCGATCCCCCGACCCTGAAATCATGACCTGAGTTGAAACCAGGAGTTGGATGCTTAACCGACTGAGCCACCCAGGTACACTTCATTGCTCTTTTTATTTCATATTTATTTCATATTTCCTATTTTTATATATTATTACTTTATTTTTTATAATTAATAATTTCACAGAATCTGAGATCATGGGCGGATCTAAATTTATTATTTGTGGTTTTGCTTTCATTCATATTTCAAAGTGGCTTGTTCTCTTTTCCTTTTCCTTTTTTCTTTTAACACTTCTTTTTATTGTTGGATTATATTTTGCTTGAATGATTCTGTGGCATACCAAAGCATATTTGGGGCATTTTTTTTCTACCACAGAGGATTTAGATTGGGTTTTGCCTGTTCCTTGAGATGCCACTATCCTGGGAGCAATTCTCTTGTCATGAGGGACCAAGAACATGGAGTTCTCAGGCTAAACTTTTTGTGTTTGCTGAGCGTTGGGTTCTGTAAGGATTATATATTGTCATGTGTTTCTGGAAAATACATTCCCGTTGCATGTGCTAACCATTCACAGTTCTCTGCTCCGATTTCAACTTGCTGTGGTCTGTTTGCTTCTGTTTTTGATCCTTGGAGATTTCTTTATTTTCTAAAACTTAGGAATGTAATTAAAGGTAAGAATATAGGCAGAATCTAGTTATATTCTAGTGGGAGGGTCACTTAAAGGACATAGTTATCCTTAGTTAAGTGGAAGTCTTGTGATATTTTTTGATCTGGTCTATGTGCCTTGAACAATACCATGGTAACTTTACCCTCTAATCATATTAATATATACAGGCTTCGTAAGTATTATAGTCTTTCTAATCGCATTGCCTACTTCCAAAATTTATATCTAAAATACTGTGTGCAACATTATGGCTTTTTACTGCTTTATCTCACATAAGCTGAAAATGTTTCCCAGAATTCCCTCCTTCATAGGGTGCTTGATCAGAAGGGAAATTTGCATGGGATTTGAACGGCAGAAGTGAAGCAACAACAATTATAATCACAAAGTTGGTGCAGAGCTTCAGGCATCACTGCAGTTCACTAATGTTGGCATTGATCTGCTGACTCACTTCATTGAAAGATGGCAGCAACCTAACATCAGTTCCTCCAGCTTCTGCTAGATCTTGCTTTTTACTTTCTCTGACACCCAGACCGGGCATGTGTACAGCTGTGCTGAAGAGCACAGGCTTCTGTTCAGTCACATTGTTAGTGTCTGATGCACTGGCAGACCTGGATTCCAGATTGTCCTTGTAGGATTCAGTTTGTCCTCGTGACTTCTTTTGTCCTGTGGGACCAAGTATGTCCATACTTCTCTTTTGCTTCCAGGTTGTCCAGTATGTTGGCGTATACTTTTTCATAACAGTCTCTTACAATCCTTTATATTTCTGTGGTGTTGGTTGTAACCTCTCCTCTTTCATTTCTGATTTTATTGATTTAGTCCTCTCTCTTTTTTCTTGAAGAATCTGGCTAAAGTTTTACCAGTTTTGTTTATTTTTTGAAGAACCATCTCTTGGTTTCACTGAACTTTGTTATGGTGTTAGTCTCTATTTCATTGAATTCCAATCCAATATTTATTGTTTCCTTCCTTCTACTAACTATCCATACTTCTCTTCACTTTGCGTTTTGATTTTTTCTCCCAACTGCCTGACTTTCTGGCTCGTCGTGACTTCAGGCCCACCACAAGGAGAGAGACAACAGCGTTCAGTAAATTTCTTCATTGTCCCTGGTTGGTTTGCTGAGTTTTATCTGATCACCCACTGCCTCATTCAGAAATATTTTCCCAGCCATTCCTATTATTCTGTGAAGTCTAATTCCTATAATACATTTCTTATTCTATATTACTCTTAGTGCTTCTGCTTCTCTGAGCAAACTCTAGCTAATACAGAAATGATCATTAAAATCAGGAAAATATTGAAAATTAGTTTGGTGTAGTTGTTGAAAAAAGGAAACACTTTGGAATATATACTTTTGTTTGCATCCTGGTTCTGCCCTCTACTTTCCCTTCCACCTTGAGCAATTTATTAAAACTTTTGAAGGCTTAGTGGCCTAAACTTCAAAACAATCCCAACTGTAAAATGGTATTATGACAATTATGAGAACATGCACTTAGCGCAGTTTCTGGGACATAGTGCACTCTGAATGAATGCTACTTATTATTATCATCATTTATTATTAATTTATTAGAACTTGAAAGGAGTTCACTGTATTACTAGCTATGTTCATTAATGACTTTTGCAATGAAGTGAAATCTAAATTGTACCTAGATTTAATTGCAGAATCTCAAAATTTCTTGATGTCACCTTTAAAATTCATGTTTAAAATATACCTTGTACCTATTTTTTCTATCTAAGCCCAACAATGATGAAGTGCTTGAATCCAACTGTGAAAATGCTTAATAGCCATCATACTCCGTTTTCTCTGGTAGGTTTTATCTGATTGTCTACTGAAGACACAAATAATTTCTGTGAAATAACTATTGCAACTTATGCCATCTGGCCATATTTTAATTCTTTACTACCTGTTAATATATTGTTTAAAACATTTAGATACAATTTTAATTATATATGTGATTATTTGTATGTATTAGAAAATGAATATTAAAAATTAATTATTTTATAGCAGTATAAAAGATAACAAAATAATTTACTATTTCGAACTTGCAAGTTATAGCAGCATATTGGTATATATTATTTTAGATTTAATGAACCATGAAAAGTTATGATTAAGTTAGAGAAAGCATTTTTATTCATGATCATGTATTTTAAGAGGTATATTAAAATGTAAGAATGGATTGTATAAATTAAAGCCACAGAAAAACAGAGTTCATTCATAAGATCATAAAAAGTGCTAGCTTAGGCACTGTCTTTCATTTTGGACTCAACCCCATCAATGCAACTAACACAAAAAATTACAGTAAGTCTTCATGCTAGATTCTTATTTGTAAACGTCTTCTCCCTCTCTTTCTGTGCATACACACACACACACACACACACACACACACACTTGAAATTGTCAGCAAGTCAACAGTTTTGCAAATTTAGTAGTTTCATATTCCAACCAATCTAATCATATGCCAATCAACTAAAAGAGTTAGAAAAAAAGAATCACTTCTCCTGGAACAAAACCTTTTACATATGAACCACTTGTCTAAAAATTTGTAATATTTGACAAATTAAGCATTATGTTTTGAATTTTGAGAACAAGAATTACTACACAGCTAAAATGTTATCATATCATAAGAAGGCATTAGAATCTATTTATAGACCTGGTTAGACTTACTCCTAACTGATTACAATAATGCCCTTGAGGAGTCTTATAACAAAATGCAGTCTGAATAATATAATGAGGCTCATTTTTACCAACCAAAAACTAATGCATGTTAAAACTTCATGCAAATATGAAGTAGATATGTGGAAGGTAAATTGTATTCTGTCTTAAGAAGGATGTGCTACTGGATCAAATATGTTCAATTCATTAGGTAAACCTGCATATTTTGAATACCTGTGGTGGGATGTGGCAGACTGAGACAGAATGAAATCTGGAAATAGAATCACAGGAAAAGAATTCCGATTCCATCTGAAAAGTAGAACACTATAGAGAATATGGAGACGAGCAATACCTGGGAAGCAGGCATTATAACTGACACAATTTTAAGAAAGCTCCAAGCATCCTTATAGGCTGGTGGAGAGAGGCAATGGAAATTTCAAGACCAGTGAGATATAGTAATCTCAGTGTAAGAAACATCTAGCACCAGACATTAGGGCACAAGTCCTGAGAATTGGAGTTAACCACACGATTTCAACTCCTGAAAGTATTATCGAGACTAAGAAGACACCCTCAGGTCTAGAAAAAAGATAATAGACCGGTTATCAATATAGAGATTGATCAACTTATCAGAAATGGTATAAATGATGAAAATGGGGTTGATGATCATGGAATTTATTCCTTTTCTTAAACTTAGATAAATAGAGGTCCTTGCCCTAATTCATGTGCTTTAGGGGATACCATATTTTGCACTGACTTCCCAGTTTACAAATGTAAGACTATCTTTAGAGAAAATATCTTGGGATAGAATTGTAGGAAATCGAATTCTGGGGAAGATGGCAGAGTGGGAGGATCCTAAGCTCACCTTTTCCCACTGATACACCTAGATAACACCCACATCAGTGCAAATAACCCAGAAAATGACCCAAAGACTAGCAGAACAGACTCTCCACAGCTAAATGTAGAGGAGTCTGCACTGAAAATGGTAGAAAGGGCAGAGATGCAGGTAGGAGACAAACTGACCCACGGGACTGTCTGTGGGAGGGAAAGACATTGCAGGCATGGAGAAGGGAGAGGAACAGACCCCACACCAGGCACCCCAGGCATGGGAGACTGCACTGGGGAGATGAATCCCCATAATATTTGCCTTTGAAAACCAGAGGGGCTTAACTGCTTAGTTCTTACAGTCAGCAGGGCTTAATACCTGGAACTTTAAAAATCAGCAGGCTCAGCTCTGGGAGAACCAGAGGGCAATGGGAAATGGATTCTTTGTCCTTATGAGATAGCTTTGCTGAGATACAGCATAAAAGCAGCAGTTCCAAAAATGCCTGGGATATTAGGGAGGGAGGTGTGTTTATTAATCTAAGAACCAGTGCTGGAGGGTCAGGGATCTTTAGGAGACTTCTCTAAGAACAAAAGAGCTGGCAAGCACCATTTTCCTCCCCCACCTACCTTCCTGTCCCCCTACCCCCCACCAAACTAGATACAGGGACACATGCGAGAACCAGTACAAATACTCCCTTCCTAGCTTGCTAACAACACACCCGGTACCTGCGGTCTTCTGCTGATATGCCCCCCCCCCAACATGCCTTCAGCAGGAGTCCTTCCAAAGTGGTGTCACAGTGTGGCAGTTTGCATGCAGCCTTGACAGGCCCAGAACAATTCCAAAGTGACTCTTGCCCTGGAGAGGGGAAGATAACCACACATACCAATTTGACTGTGGCTCCAACATTGGGCTGGGGGCAGACAATTGGTCATCAGACGTAATCTACCAATGATAACTTTTTAGGAAACAACGAAAGGACAGCACATTCAGTTCCACGTGACCAAAGCCCTGTCAAATGCCTAGTTTGACCGAACTCAAGCCTAAGGAGGCCCAATTTGGCTCATTAACAACACAACGACCAAACCCTGCCCACAAGAGGTAAAGAGAACCATTGCAGATAGATGAACTAAAGGCAAATGCAGCTCAGCCATAATAGTAGGGCACATGCAACACACATGAGAGATACCCTGAAGCTCCAGATCTTTGAAAAGATCAAGAAAATTGATAAACGTTTAGCCAGACTCATCAAGAGAGAGAAAGAGAAAGAGAGAGAGAGAGAGAGAGAGAGAACTCAAAATCAGAAATGAAACAGGAGAAATAACAACTGGCATCACAGAAATTCAAAGGATTATAAGAAAATATTATGAAAAATTGCATGCCAACACATTGGACAATTTAGAAGAAATGAATAAATTCTTAGAAACATAATTTCCAAAAACTGAATCAAGAAGAAATAGAAAACTTGAGCAGACTAATTACCAGTAATGAAATTGAATCATTAATAAGAAACAAAAACAAAAACCTCTCAATGAACAAAAGTCCAGGACCAGATGATTTCACAGGTAAATTCTAACCAACATTGTAAAGAAGAGTTAATACCTATTCCTGAACTATTCCAAAAAATAGAAGAGGAAGAAAAGCTTCCAAATTCATTCTAGGAGGCCAGCATTACTCTAATACCAAAACCAGAGAAAGACACTACAAAAAGCACTATAGTCCAAAACCTCTGATGAAACTAGTTGCAAAAATTCTCAACAAAATATTAGCAAACCAAATCCAACAATACACGTAAAAAAAATGACTTACCACGATCAAATGGGATTTATTCCTAGGATGCAAGGGTGGTTCCATATTCACAAATCAATCAACGTGATATAGCACATCAACAAGAGAAAGGGTAAAGAACATATCATCATTTCAATAGATGCAGAAATAGCATTTGGCAAGGTACAACATCCATCCTCAAAGAGATGTTTAGAGTGAACTTACTTCAACATAATAAAGGCCATATATGAAAACCCGTAGTGAACATCATCCTCAATGGAGAAAAACTGAAAGCTTTTCCCCTAAGGTCAAGAACAAGACAAGGATGTCTACTTTCACCACTTTTATTCAACATAGCCCTGGAAGTACTAGCCACATCAATCAGATAAGAAAAAGAAATAAAAGGCATCCAAATTAGTAAGGAAGAAATAAAACTTGCACTATTTGCAGATGAAATGACACTATATATAGAAAACCCTAGAGACTCCATCAAAAAACTACTAGAACTCATAAATGAATTCAGTAGTCACAGGATATAAAATCAATATACAGAAATCTGTTGCATTGCTATACAGTAATAATGAAGTAGGAGAAAGAGAAATTAAGAAAACAGTCACATTTACAATTTCACAAAAAATAATAAAATACCTAGAAATAAACTTAACCAAGGAGGTGAAAGACCTGTACTCTGAAAACTGTAAAACATTAATGAAAGAAATTGAAGATGACACAAACAAATGGAAAGATATTCCATGCTCATGGAGTGGAAGAACAAATATTTTTAAAATGTCCATATGACCCAAAGCAATCTACAGATTTAATGCAATCCCTATCAAAACAATAGCATTTTTCATAGATGTAGAACAAATAATCTAAAAATTTGTATGGAACCACAAAAGACCCCAAATAGCCAAAGCAATCTTGAAAAAGAATAAAACTTCAGCTCTCAGAGTCCCAGATCTCAAAATAGACTATAAAGCTGTAGTAATCAAAACAGTATGGTATTGGCAAAAAAAATAGACACATAGATCAATGGTATAGAACAGAGAGCCCAGAAATGAACCCACGATTATATGGGCAATTAATCTCTGACAAAGCGGGAAAGAACATCCAGTGGGAAAAAGACAGTCTCTTTGACAAATGGTGTTCTAACAACTGGACAACTACATGCAAAAGAATGAAACTGGACTGTTTTCCTCCACTATATAAAAAAATAAACAAAATATATTTAAGACCTGAATGTGAGACCTGAAGCCATAAAAATCCTAGAAGAGAGCACAGGCAGTAATTTCTCTGACACTGGCCGTAGCACCATTTTCCTAGAAATGTCTCCTAAGGCAAGGGAAACAAGAGCAAACATAAACTGTTCAGATTACATCAAAATAAAAAGCTTCTGCATGACAAAGGAAACAAGCAATAAACCTAAAAGACAACTACTGAATGGGAGAAGATATTTGCAAATGACATATTCAATAAAGAGGTAGTATCTAAAATATATAAATAACTCATGCAGCTCAACACCAAAAAACCAAATAATCCATTAAAATTGGCCAGAAGACATGAACAGACATTTCTCCAAGAAGACATAGATGGCCAACAGACACATGAAAAGGTGTTCACAATCACTCATCATCAGGAAAATGCAGATCAAAACCACAATGAGATGTCACCTCACATCTATCACAATGGCTAAAACAAAAAATACAAGAAACAACAAGTGTTGGTAAAGATGTGGAAAAAAAGGAAACCCTCGTGCACTATTGGTGGTGGTGGGGAAATTGTTGCAGCCACTGTGGAAAACAGCATTGAGTTTCCTCAAAAAAATTAAACACAGAAATATCATATGATCAGTAATTACACTACAGGGTATTTACCCAAAGAATATGAAAACACTATTTGAAAAGATACATGCACTACTATGTTTATTGCAGCATTATTCGTAACAGTCAAAATATGGAAGCAACCTAAGAGTCCATCAATAGAAGAATGGATAAATAAGAGTTGGTATATATGCACAATGGAATATTATTCTGCCATAAAAAAGAATGAAATATTGCCATTTGCAACAACATCGATGGAACTAGAGAGTATAATTAATGCTAAGTGACATACGTCAGTCAGAGAAAGACAAACACCATTTAGTTTCACTCATATGTGGAATTTAAGAAACAAAGCAAAAGAATAACAAAAAAAGGGACAAGTTAAAAAAAAAAAAAAAACAAGACTCTTGACTAAAGAGCTGGTTACCAGAGGGAGGTGGGTGAGTGGATAGGCGAAATAGGTAACAGGGATTAAGAGTACACTTATTGTGATGAGCACTGAGTAATGTACAGAACTACTTTATCATTATATTGTACACCTAAAACTAATATAACTCTGTGTGTTTATTATGCCAGAATTAGAAAAAAAAAGAATTTTTGAGAATAGATTGGTTCAACTTTACCAGATAATTCAAAATCCTTTTTTTTTTTTTTGATCAAGTTATTTTATTTCAAGAAGGGCTACCATTGCATCCCTTCATGATTAAGAATTCTTTCAATGAAAGTTACAGAATTTGCACTCTTGATATATGACAATTTAAGAGACGTAAGATGAGAGCAATTTAGGAGATAGAATTTAAATATAAAATTTAAGAATTTGTATTGAATTTCATGTTACTCTAGATTAAAAACAAATAAAAAGCTTAAAACCAAACACTCTCCTCTGCCTTCATAATGTGACAGAACAGCCCACTCCTCCAGCATGAGAATATTTATGGCTGATTGACATATACACTACAGTATATTTATGGCTGAGTTAATTTTGGCTGAACAAATTGGCTGAGTTAATTTTTAGTGTTTCCTTAAAATAATTTCTTGAAATTATCATTTTCTATTCCCTTAACAGGATTTTTTAATAATAATATTTTTTTTTATATTATGTTAGTCACCATACAGTACATCCCTGGTTTCTGATGTAAAGTTCCATTATTCATTAGTTGCATATAACACCCAGTGCACCATGCGATATGTGGCCTCCTTACTACCCATCACCAGCCTATCCCATTCCCCCACCCCCCTCCCCTCCGAAGCCCTCAGTTTGTTTCTCAGAGTCCACAGTCTCTCATGCTTCATTCCCCCTTCTGATTAAGCCCCCTTTCTTTATCCCTTTCTTCCCCCACCGATCTTCCTAGTTCTTATGTTCCATAGATGAGAGAAACCATAGATAATTGTTTTTCTCTGCTTGACTTATTTCACTTAGCATTATCTCCTCCAGTGCCATCCATGTTGCAGCAAATGTTGAGAAATCGTTCTTTTTGATAGCTGAGTAATATTCCATTGTATATATGGACCACAGCTTCTTAATCCAGTCATCTGTCGGAGGGCATCTCGGCTCCTTCCACGATTTAGCTATTGTGGACAATGCTGCTATGAACATTGGGGTGCATATGGCCCTTCTCTTCACTACGTCTGTATCTTTGGCGTAAATACCCAGTAGTGCAATGGCTGGGTCATAGGGTAGCTCAATTTTTAACTTTTTAAGGGACCTCCACACTGTTTTCCAGAGTGGCTGTACCAACGTGCATTCCCACCAACAATGTAGGAGGGATCCCCTTTCTCCACATCCTCTCCAGCAATTGTTGTTTCTTGCCTTGTCAATTTTTGCCATGCTAACTGGCGTAAGGTGGTATCTTAGTGTGGTTTTGATTTGAATTTCCCTGATGGCTAATGATTTTGAACATTTTTTCATGTGTCTGTTAGCCATTTGTATGTCTTCATTGGAAAAGTGTCTGTTCATATCTTCTGCCCATTTTATGATTTGTTTATTTGTTTCCTGTGTATTGAGTTTGAGAAGTTCTTTGTAGATCTTGGATACCAGTCTTTTATCTGTAGTGTCATTTGCAAATATATTCTCCCATTCCGTGGGCTGCCTCTTAGTTTTTCTGACTGTTTCCTTGGCTGTGCAGAAGCTTTTAATCTTGATGAAGTCCCATAAATTCATTTTATCTTTTGTTTCTCTTGCCTTTGGGGATGTGTCATGAAAAAGTTTGCTTTGGCCGATGTCGTAGAGGTTCCTGCCTATGTTCTCCTCTAGAATTTTGATGGATTCCTGTCTCACATCAAGGTCTTTCATCCATTTGGAGTTTATTTTTGTGTATGGTGTGAGATAGTGGTCAAGATTCATTCTCTTGCATGTAGCTGTCCAATTTTCCCAGCACCATTTGTTGAAGAGACTGTCTTTTTCCCACCAGATGTTTTTTCCTGCTTTATCAAATATTAGTTGCCCAAAGAGCCGAGGGTCCATTTCTGGGCTCTCTATTCTGTTCCATTGGTCTATGTGTCTGTTTTTGTGCCAGTACCATGCTGTCTTTGTGATCACAGCTTTGTAGTACTCCATGAGCATGGAATATTTTTCCATCTTTTTGTGTCTTTTTCAATGTCTTTTAAGAGTGATTTGTAGTTTCTAGAATATATATCCTTTACGTCTCTGGTTAATTCCGAGATAACGTATGGTTTTTGGTGCTATTGTAAATGGAATGGATTCCCTAATTTCTCTTTCTTCAGTCTCATTGTTCGTGTATAGGATGAATCCTATTTCTGAGCAAAATCTTTTTTTTCAAAAACACTTCAATGTGTACTTCCACCAGCAATGTATGAGAGTTTGCATTCTCAAGTGTTGCCGGGAATGGCCAGCAATCCCTGTACTGATGGATGAAAGATTACTCCATACTTTGCTGGAAAGAGAGGAGAAGGCAATGGGGTCAAGGGTCAGAGGCAAAGACCCTTTACTCTTCTTTGCTCCTACTTCTATTGGTCCTTCAGGATAATCACAAATCCTTATCACTGTTTCCAAGCATGTGATGTGTGACAAGGGGTCTTACTGAAACTAGGAGGGTCTGTTTATGGGAATGATAAAATATGCTAATCTGCGTGTTCTAGGAGTGCTGCTAAACGTAGCCTAAGGGGCAATGCCTGCATCTCTTAGATCACAGGGCGGCTATTTGGGTTAAGAAAGTTTTGGGAAGGCAACGTCCCGAGGCATTCCAATGGCAGGGGGTCAGAAGTCCTTGGCATTCCAAAGGCCTATGCCCTTCCCCAAAACCCTCCCTGCCCCCAGCGGCCTCTGTGTTACATTTTAGCAAGCCAGGCATTATGGCTGATTTCATGCTCTACATTAACCCCAACAAAGTGTTCACCATCATTTCTTGACTTTTTAAACATTAGACAATTTCATAATTTTGAAATGGTATGGAACTGTAATTTTAATTAGCCTTTCCCTGAGGAGCTTTTTACATCTTTTTAAATGCTTTTGGCCATTCATTCTTCTTCTGTGAAATGACAGTCTCTTTTGCCAGTGTTCTGCGGCACTGTTTGTATTTTGCCTTTGAATTTAGATTTTTCTAAATACAAGAACTTTATCTATTTTCTATGTTGCCTTTGTCTTCTGATTATCTGTGGCTTATTTTTTTCAATCTGTTTATGGAATTTTTGGAGATATAAAAAGTTTAGTATGTTTAGATTTATCCATCATTTCCTCTATTGTTTTTATTTTTTATATTTTCTTATGAAGTGCTTTTTATTTCTTGGTTATAAACATATTCTATATTTTCTTCTAAGAGTTTCATAAGGTTGCTTTATTTTTTAAAGTGTGAATTCATCAGTCGATGGCCATTTGGTTCTTTCCATAATTTGGCAATTGTTGATAAATGCTGCTGTAAACATCATGGTGCACGTGTCCCTTTGAATCAGTATTTTTGTATCCTTTGGATAAATATCCAGCATTGCACTTGCTGGTCAGAAGATAGTTCTATTTTCAGCTCTTGAGGAACCTAGAGTATATTATGCTAAGCAAAATAAGTCAGAGAAAGACAAATACCTTATTATTTCACTTGTATGAGGAATTTAAGACACAAAACAGATGAACAGAGGCTAAAGGAAAAAAAAAAGAGGGAGGCATACCATTAGAGAGACTTTTAACTGTAGAGAACAAACTGGGTTGCTGGAGGTAAGGTGGGTGGAGATGGGCTAAATGGGTAATGGGCATTAAGGAGTGCACTTGTTGGGATGAGCACTGGGTGTTAAAAGTAAGTGATGAATCACTACATCTACTCCTGAAACTACTACTACACTATATGTTAACTAACTAGAATTTAAATAAAAGCTTGAAAGATTAAAAAAATAAAGCATGCAATCCGGAGTTAACTTTTGTGTGTGATATGAGAGGAGCCTAATTTTTAAAAAATTGATTACCATCGTCCTACAACATTTTCTAAACAGTCCATCATTTTCTATTAATTTATGTACCTAATCTTGGGTTCTTTCTTCTGGTCCACCAAACCACCTTACTTATCATGACTTTATAATAAATCTTGGTGCTGTCAGTCTCTTCCATTCACATTTTTACTTTCTTTCAATACCCTTGCACTTCCATATTAAGTTGAGAATCGGCTAGTCATTTTGAAGAGAACGGGTTGGGGTATTGATTAGAATTCCATTTAATCTATACCCAAGATAGACAAACATGTATATTATATATCTTTTTCCATGTTATATATTCCCATTGATTTTGATCTTCTTAAAGTCACTCAATGAAGGTTTATTATTTTCCTATTAAGAAAATTTATCATATTTCAAGAAAACATACTTTTATTGTTATTATAATCTATATCTTTTAGTCTGCATTTTCTAATCTTTTACTACTGATATGGTGAAACACAACTGAATTTTATATATGGATCTTTTGACAGGTAACCTTGTTAAAGTCTTCTGTTTATTCTAATGATTTATCCTTTGGTTCTTTTGTATTTTGCATTTTGTACATAGGCAGTC
Organism: Ursus maritimus; assembly: GCF_017311325.1. NCBI lineage: Eukaryota > Metazoa > Chordata > Mammalia > Carnivora > Ursidae > Ursus > Ursus maritimus. The sequence goes on along the minus strand of NW_024426230.1, from coordinate 20,924,839 downwards.
ATATCTTCTGCAAATTATGATAGCTTTATAAATAATCCAGTCTTTACATATTTTTCTATTCTTAGTATGCTTACTAGAGTCTCCAATATGATGTTAAGTAGAAGCCGAGAGAGGAGATACTTTAGCTCAGGTCCTTCAAAAAGTAGAGCTTGAGAGGGTATTCCTTATGTAAGGTGAAAGCCCACAATGGAAGAGTGACAAATAAGGAAATTAAGCAACTAAGATGCTAACCCACAAAATAAATAAATAAACAAACAAATAAACAAAGAAACAAATAAATAAATATAATGTATTACACTGAGCCACAAGGAGACCCAGCAGATTGTTCATTATGTGTGTTAGCTTGGCAAGTGGGGCTGTTCAAGAGAAGGAGGAACTACGTGTCAGTATCTTTTCCAGAAGAGAGAGAGGAGAATTTATCTAGCTCCTTTCTGTACCCCACTTTTCACTGGCCAAGGGCCAGTAATGATTGAACTTCTAATTTATATTATCTGGTGGCTGCTCTGGAAGCCAGATTCCGTGTCCAGGATTGTGTGGTATTTTTCCTAAGTCTGAAAATGGAGGAGTATTAACCAAGAGGGAAGAAGAGGGTCAAGGGAATCTGAGAAGTCCCACTGGCTCGTAAGTCAGTAGAGTCAGCATCTTTATTCTGCCCTTGATTTTGTGGTCTGACTTTAACAGTTACCTTTGGCTTTATATTTGGTATATGATTCAATAGCTACATCATATCAAAGAAATTCCTTTCTATTCCAAGATAGAGTTTTCATCAAGAATGAATGTTACAGAAGATATAAAGATGTCAATTAAGCATGTAAAAAGATACTCCATATCATATGTCACCAGGAAAAGGCAAATTAAAACAACAACAAGATACTATTACACACCTATTAGAATGGCCAAAACCTGAAGGCTGACACCAAATGCTGGTGAAGATGTGGAGCAACAGGAACTCTCGTTCATTGCTGGTGGGAACGCAAAGTCATATACTCACTTTGGAAGTCAGTTTGGTGGTTTCTCACAAAACTGAACACACTCGCATCATAATTTCTAGCAATTGTACTTCTTGATATTTACCTAATGGAGTTAAAAACTTACGTTCACACAAAAACCTGAACGTGGATGTTTATAGCAGCTTTATTCATTATTGCCAAAACGTGGGAGCAACCAAGATATCTTTCAGTAGGCAAATGGATACATAAAACTGTAGTACACCCAGGCACTGAAATATTATTCAACACTAAAAAAGAAATGAGCTCCTGAGCCATGAAAAGACATGCAGTCAACTTAAATGCTTAATACTAAGTGAAAAAAGCCAAAACGTAAAGTCTACATACTGTATAATCCCAACTATATGACATCTTCAGAAGTAAAAAATACGGAAACAGTAAAAAGATCATTGTTTGCCTGGGGCTTGGGTTGGGAGGTGGGGTGAGGGAGAATAGGTGGAGCCCAGAGGATTTTTATGGCTGTGAAAATACTCTGTATGATATTACAATGATGGAAACATGTCATTTTATCTTCACTCAGACTCATGGAATGCACAACACCAAGACTGAACCATTATGTAAACTATGGACTTGGGGCTATTACGATGTGTCAATGCAGATTCATCAATTGTAACCAATATACTACTCTCGTGGTCTGTACTGGGGGAGGGTGTGCATGTGGGGCCAGGAGGTACACGGGAAACGTTTGTACTTTCTGCTCCATTTTTCTGTGAGCCTAACTGCTCTAGAGAAATAGCCTCTTAAGAAATGAATGTTGGATTTTATCAGATTAAAATTACTTTATATACATATTATTTGGGGGCACTTGTTTTTCCTCCTCCGTGAAACAACTGTTTCTGTCTTTTGTCATTTTTCTATACTGTTAATTGTGAAATATTGATTGATTTGGGGTAGGTCTACATGTGTAACAGATATTCATCTACTATCAAGTTTACCAGTTGAATTTAGCATCTACTTTCAATTATATAAATACTAGATATATTACAAAGGTGGCATCACTGAGTAAATGATGGACTATTCAATACATGGTGCTAGAATGATTAATAGTGTATAGTTTCAAAATGAAATTAACTTTTTAAAATTGGGACTTACTCATAGAGGATTAAAAAAACATATACAGAATCTGAAGACTAATTACAAAGAGAAGACATCACCCAGATTAAGAAACAAACACCATCAGGGGCGCCTGGGTGGCATAGCAGTTAAGCATCTGCCTTCGGCTCGGTGTGATCCCAGCGTTATGGGATCGAGCCCCACATCAGGCTCCTCCGCTATGAGCCTCCTTCTTCCTCTCCCACTCCCCCTGCCTGTGTTCCCTCTCTCGCTGGCTGTCTCTATCTCTGTCACATAAATAAATAAAATCTTTAAAAAAAAAAAAAAGGAAACAAACACCATCAGTATCTTAGAAACAACCTGTCTATCATTAACAGATCCCATCTCTTCCTTGATCCTTAAGGGACCCCAGCCTGATTTTTATAATAATTCCTTTCAAGTTTTCTATCAATGTTTGTACCTATAATCATTAAACTACACAGACTTACCTATTCTTACTTTATGTAAATAAAATCTTGATGATTCCATTATTTGCTTGCCGCCATAAAACCACAGGCCCCCTTTCTTTTCCTTGAGTTGTTTCTTATTAAAGAATGTCCCCACTACTGGAATAGCCTGAATAAAATTATCTACTTAATGCATTTTGTCTTCACAATACACACACACACACACACACACACACACACATGCCTTAAAGAATGAGAGGGGAGGAAATGTTTTGAGCAAGAAAAAATAAGTAGATTTAGTTATACCAATAATGGTTTTGTATGGCTAATGTGACATTATTGTTAAGAGATAGTTTTCAATATGATCTTACCAATGTGTGGAATTTAAGAAACAAGGCAGAGGATCATTGGGGAAGAGAGGAAAAAATGAAACAAGACGAAACCAGAGAAGGAGACAAACCATAAGAGACTTCTGATTTTAGGAAACAAACTAAGGGTTGCTGAAGGGGAGGGGGCTGGAGAGATGGGGTAACTGTGTGATGGACATTGCAGAGGGTATGTGCTGTAATGAGCACTGGGTTTATATAAGACTGATTAATCACAGACCTGTACCCCTGAAACGAGTAATACATTATATGTTAATTAATTGAATTCGAATTTAAAAAAAGATAGTTTTCAAAAATGGTAAAGCTATGATCCCATCAGATATAAATATGAATGTATGCTAGATATATTTTTAATTCTTAATGAGGAAACCAAGAAATATTATAATGGGTTCAAAAGAGAATCTAAGGAATTTATAGATCAGGAATATTAAAGTGAATGTATAAATGGAGACAAAATGAACTTCTTCCACAGTGGGAAAGGGAAGCCAACTGAACTGCTGTTTGACAAGGCAGGGTTTGTGTGTCTAAACACAGGGGTGTTTTTCCATGCTCTTGGATATCTACAAATTATAGATTTGTATAATAGCGTCCATAAAAGCAAATCTCATAAAGCTGAATGTTGTGTCATAGACAATGCATAGTTTTTCATTGAAACGATAATTTTTCCTACAGTGACATTAGTCTTTTTGTCCTGTTCACTTGGAAGATCAATATTGTCACATTTAACACAACAGATGACTACGTGCGATGAACACTGCAATGTTATTTTTCTTCCTTTTTGCCATTAGGTCTCCTTTCAAATCACTAGAATACCCATATTAGCCTTTTTCCATCATATTTTATGTTCCACTCACTGTGCAGCATGTCCAACCTCATTTAATTCTTTTTTCTCATAAACCTGTTCACACTTGAAGTTTCCTCGTGCAAGTGAAGACTTTGTAGTGCTTCAGTAGCTCAGAGCCGGAGAAGCAGAGGAAGCCCCTCTTTGCTTGACAAATGATGTATTTCCAGAACAGACACGATACTCATTATTGTCTGATTGCTATGTGAATTTGTAACTTGGGCATTTAGAGGTGGTATTTTTTTTTTAACGGCTGACATACCTTCTTGCTGTAATTGTAGGGCTCCTCTTTCAAGACTGTTCTTGTTTATCATTATTTGAAAGCCCTTTTTAGAGATGAAGACATTTTAATTTTACTTCAGGGACAGGTTTTTGTGTCAGCAATTATAGGCCACTTCTGAATTTTACTGGAAGTCACTGTTAACTGAGGATACCAGTTTTACTGTTTTAGCAGCGTGTAGGAGCGCGTTGACTACCTACTCACCACACATCTAAGATCCTTCCCCCTCAGTTAACTTCCTCATATTTAGTTGGTTTTGGTTATTTATTTATTTGTTGTCTTAAACCTTCAAAATCCATTCTTTTTTCCCTCTCTGCAGCAACTGAGGTCATAGGCACAGAGCTCATGATTTTCTAGGTGAAGACGGATAATGTCAGATTGAGAGAGAACACGGATTTTATTTCCCATCTCTACCACTTTGTAATTACACAAGTTCTTGAAGTGTTAGTTTCTTCTTCTTCTTTTTTTAAGATTTTATTTTCAAGTAATCTCTACACCCAACTTGGGGCTGGAATTCATGACCCCGAGATCAAGAGTCCCATGCTCTTCCGACTGAGGCAGCCAGGTGCCGCGTGTTAGTTTCTTCTTTTGTAAAATTGGAAACAAAGCTAAATGTGACAGTCCCTGTAAAGTGCTTCAGACAGTGATCATTAAATAATAAAAACTAAATAATTATTAGCTATTATTATATCACAGTGCCCTGCTCAACCCTTTCCTTTGCCCCTGGGCCTTTCTATATCCTTGAATATAAAATTAGAAGACTAGTACTACTGAAGAAACTAACAATAATATAATAATAGCTGATATTACTGAGAATTAACTATACAACATACAAATTCAACATACAAATTATTATTTTTATGTCTCTAAATGGAAATTTCTTCCCTGAGTAAAAAACCAAACTTAATTCATAATTTAATATTTTTAAAATAATGACTTGAGACATAATTCACATACCATACAATATACACATTCAAAATAAAATTCGGCGGTGTTTTGTATACTGAGTTAGCCACCATTACCATCATCAACTCTACAACATCTTCATTACCCTCAAGAAAAACTCATACTCAGCGTTTGTCCCCCACCCCCAGTCCTAGGCACTAGTATTCTCTCTCTCTCTCTACATATATAGATTTACCTATTTTGGATATTTTGTATAAATGAATTCATACAATATGTAGCTTTTGTGTCTAGTTCCTTCTACTTAGCATAATATTTTCAAGGTTCATGCATGCTGTGGCATGTATCAGTATTTCATTTCTTTCTTATTAATGAATATTATTTCATGATAGAGGTATACCACATTTTGTCTATTTACCTATTAGCTGATGGACATTTAAGTTGTTTCGATTTCTGGCTGTTATAAATAAAAATGCTGCAATGAATATTTGTGTACAAGTTTTTTTGGTCACGTGTTTTCATTTCTCATATTCCTATATACCTAGGGATAGAATTGCTGGGTCATATGATAAATCTATGTATATAACCTTTTATGTTTTATTAAAATTTTTGGCACACAAAGAACTGTATATAACTAATGTATAAAACTTAATGAATTTGGAGATAAGTGTACACCCATGAAGCTATCATAATAATTTATGCCACAAAACTGTCCATTACCTCCAAAAAGTTTCCTCCCACCCTTTGTTTTTTATTATTATTATTATTATTATTATTATTTTGGAATAAGAACACTAAACATAAGATCTACCCTGTTAGCAAGTTTTAAGTATACAACACATCGTTTATGTTAAATGGGAAGAAGAAGATAAAAATAAAGTTCAGATAGAATAAGACTGCTAACATTTGAGTTTAAGATTGGGAGTTTATCCTCAATTATTCAGGATTCTTACACGGTCATAAATGAGGAAGAAGAAGGCAGGAGAGTCAGAACTAGAGAGATGGTTTATCCATGAGAAAGATTAACTAGCCATTGCTAGCTTTGAAGAAATGAGGGAGTGTCTAGAAACTTGAAAGGTCTAGAAAATGGATTATCTCATAGACTTTGGAAAACAACCGCCGCTCTAGACAACCACTAATCTACTCTCTTGAGAGATTTTACCCTGGTGAGATCCAGTTTAGATTTCTGACCTCCAGAACTAGAGGATGATAAATTTGTGTTGTTTTAGGCCAGTAAATGTGTCCTAGTTTATTAGAGTACAATAGGAAACTAATTAAAATGGCTTGCGTTAGGGGTGCCTGGGTGGCTCAGTCGTTAAGTGTCGGCCTTCGGCTCAGGGCGTGATCCCAGAGTCCTGGGATTGAGCTCCGCATCAGGCTCCCTGCTCCGCTGGGAGGCCTGCTTCTTCCTCTCCCACTCCCCCTGCTTGTGTTCCCTCTCTCACTGGCTGTCTCCTCTCAAATAAATAAAATCTTAAAAAAAAAAAAAAAAAAGGCTTGCATTAGAACAGGGTCAGGGGTACAAAGAGGAGTAAAGAGTACGGGGAGATTTTTTGGAGCTAGGTTCTATAAAACATGATGATGGATTAGATAGGGGGGAGGTGGGAGGACAAGATATAAATCAAAATTTTTTTCAGGAATGGGCTTTAAAAAATTCAAATGTTTAGCACGCTATAGACCAGGAGTTGGCAAACTTTTCTGTAAAGGGCTAGATAATAAATATTTCAAGCTTTGTGGGACAATGGGCTGCAGGTCCTCAATACAATCTGCAGTGGGAAAGCAGTTAGAGATAATATGAAAACAGATGGGCATGGCCGCGTCAGAATAAAAGTTGATTCACAAAATCAGACTGCAAGTCAGATGTGGCCCATGGTGTAGAGTGTTCCAATCTCTGACGTAGACCATCAAAGCATTTATTTGACATTTTCCATTTTCTTAAAAAAATGTATACCACTTCACAGAGATATGGCACCAATATCAAAAAAGGAGAAGAAAGTCGTTCATTATGAAAGACATTGCAAGGTAAACCAATGGGATTATAAGTGTCATTTATTACTATTATCATTAGTAGTTAACACTTGTTAGCTAGCTAACATTTGTTGCACATTTAACATATTAAGAATTTTTTATGTACTATGTCACTTAAGCTTCTCAAAACCCAAGGAGCTACTTATCACCATTATCCTTCATTTTACAAATGAGATAACTGAGGGTTAGTGGATTAGTAAATAACCAAGGATTAGAAAGAATATTTCTTGTTAAACAATCTTTAATAAGCAGCAGAGTTGTGATTTCGATCTCAATGTGCCAAACTGAAGTCCAACCAACCAATCACCTCACGACTGCACTGCAGTTTGTGTCAACATTATGAGATCTCTTGGTCAATTATCTCAAAGAATTTTGTGAATGTTTTTAAGGATATAAAATATATAAATTTGGGGATGCTTCAAGGAGGTTCTGACAAAAATTTAATAAGATTTCCTTTTAAAATCACTCATCCTGGACTTGTGAAAACCTCACATCTGACTCAGGCATATTTTAAAACAGACCTAGTTAGGGTATAGCTACTTCCGGTCTGCATAAAGGATAGAAACACATTTATTTTCACTTTGTGTAAAAGACACGCAGATCTGGGAAGTATATTATAATCCTAAATACTGTTTAACTCTCAAGGAAAAAGGGAACATAACTTAGCCTGTATTACCATTTAGTACCCTCAAAATCACTTCTTCATCTATTTCAAGAGCTATTCTGCTTTAAAACATTTCTCTGCTTCTTTTCTTAAAAAGAAGACATTCATGTATTTTTCAACTGTTTCACAGGCTCTCTGAAGAATACTGTGACCCAAGTGAAACTTACTATTAAAACCGCTGATTTTGTTTATTTTTTATTGTATTTGCTTGAGAGAGAAAGAGAGAGAGAGAGAGAGATCGGGGGAGGGGCAGAGGGAGAGGGAGAAGCAGGCTCTCCGCTAAGCAGGGTGTCTGATTTGGGACTCAATCCCAGGACCACGGGATCATGACCTGAGCCAAAGGCAGACGCTTAAGGAACTAACCCACTCAGGTGCCCCTAAAATGGCTGATTTTAGATTAAAGCATATTAACTACAACTGTCCGAACATATTTGCTTTTAAGGAAAATTTATCAGGGGAGTGGATTCTTCTCTACTCATCTCCTAGCATACAATTGAAAGAATAATGCAATGTAGCCATATAAAATTTTTAGGTGAGCAGGATTATGATTTCTAGTATTAAATGAAGTAGTGACGAGAGGCTGCTCACTAGTAAGTGGCTACAGAAGTTTATAGCAATCTGGTTTACAGATTTTACCTAAAATAGCAACACAAAATGAATTTCATTTCATTTCATTTCATTTCATTTCATTTCATTTCACATGAATTTTGTTTGAGGAAAAAAAATTCGTGAAACAGAAAATCTAAAGTTCAGTATATTGTTATTAGTTATGTTAAAACAATTACATAGTTGCCTTTAATGGAATTGTCCTATTTGCAAACTCTTAAGCCCAAAGGCTTTAGCATCTTATTCATTTCAATGAACATAGAAAATCCTGCATCTGTCTCTTTTGGCAGAACAAATCCCATTGTTGTTATAAGTAAGTACTAGAAATTTCTGTGCACAAAGTTTTGTTCTCTTTGTTAATACCAAAGTTCTTATCTGCAAGATTTTGACATCAAGTACAGGAAAGAACTTCTGATAGAGTAAAATAAAAGTTTTCCTTTAAAACAATATTACTGTTTTTAAGAAGACATTTGCTTTGAAGTCAGGTGTGGCTTTTGTCTATAATGTATTTTAGCTAAAACCTTTAAATCTTTTTTTTTTTTTTTTTCAGTTTACAGTGTAAGGCAGGGGAATTGAAATGGAAAAAGTAAAAAGTGAAAAAAGGTGAGAGTAGTTCATTCTGTAGCTAATCTGAGGGTTAAAAACAAAAATATAAAAGCAGCCTGTATTGGCAGTAGCTCTTTCTGCCCATGGGTCCTGTCCCCCTGCTTTAATAAAATCACCTTTTTACACACACACACACACACACACACACACACACACACCAAAACAGAAAACCCAGCCTGTATTCCTGCAACTCTAAGACTGGAGGGCCTAGAAGGATGAAGTATGGTGACAACGGTCTACAGCAAAGGGGGGTTTGAGGGGTAAGTTGAGTTTTAATGCTAAAAAAAAATCTAGGTCAGGGTTATTGTGAAAGTAACTAAGTGAGAAATATCAATCAGACAAAGAGCATTTGATAGCTAATATGGAAACAGCAAAACCGCTAGATAAGCAGAGGAGGAAAAAACATTGTTCTTGGGCATAGTAATGGCTCAGCAGCTTTCTAGCACGCTAAAACTAGCTGTAATCACACATTTTCATTTGCTACTCTCTATCACCCTGATGGCCAATTTATCCACAGTAGCATATTTACAGGCCTGTTTACGGAATTGAAATTCTTCACCAGAGCTGACGCTACATTGCCTTGGAGCACTATAGGATTTAATTGAACCAGCATGAAAGACTGATGAATGGCTTTGCTTGCAATGAAGAAAGGGGTGCAGGGCAGAATTTCAATGGAAGATTTTAGCCAATACTTAGTGGCTGGGATACAAAACTGCCGACTATTGAAGTGTTATCTTTTTCCTTTCTCTCTAAGCTTACATGTGCCTAATTATTATTTTCTTTGCCACATCCTCTTGTTTTTCTTTCTGTTATGTTTGCTGTGCCATCCGCCCTCAGCTCAAATCTGTGTGGCAGGGCCAAATCAGATACAATTGCAGACCTCAGTTTTTTACTTTACTATGCCTCATTAAAATATCCCCAAAGAATAGTATTTTCAGATTGCTGCCACTCATGGAGTTACTGAGAAGGAACACTGTAACACAACTGTAACCAAATTATGTATACCTTGTATATATCTTGTCTTTAGACTGCATAAACACAATTCCTTTGTGTCCTATTACATTCTTTTTTAATGCCTATTTCTTTCAGCCCTTTGTTATTTAAATCTTTTATTTTCCTCTTTAGGTGGTTTTTTGCATTCAATATTTACCACTCCATTGGATTTTTTCCTCTTTACCCATCCCCCCTTCTGATTCTGATATTGTTACTTTTGTCTTGTTTCCCTGTAGTGATAGTTATTAAAAATCTCATAAATGCATAATTGTACAAAGTATTTCCTAAAAGTCAATAATTTCTCAAATACTTGTTTCTAGTCTGGGGCTTTCAAATTTTGATCATCTTCCTTTTTTTCCATTATACTTTTCCCTTTCCCTTATTTAATAGAATTGTATTCATTTTATGTCTTTTGCTACCATGTAACAAAAGCTAACCAGGAGTTATATTTATTTTCTTTCTGTTTTTTAATGTTCTAATACTCACGTGTCGCTTTTAACCTTGTGTCCACAGATTTTATTGAATGACCAAACAAGTGATTAACAGAAATGATACTGCTCACTTACTTTTGGTGAGGTACAGAACTAATTCATATTTATGTTTTCTCACCATCTCACTACAAGTGGAAAAAAATCGTCATTTTCTTTTCTCTTTCAATGGATACTGTTTTTCTACTCTATTTTTATTCTTTGATTTTTCACTTTGATTCTTTCACTTTTTCATTTCATTTCATTTCATTCCACCTTACTTAAACATGGTTTCAAATTTATCCTAATTAAGCACTGATCTCGCTCTCTCTAACTTACCTCTAGCTAATTTTCTTCTCTTAATATTTCTTGGTCAATTATGATTTGCTTTAAACCCTTTACTCTCTTACTTGTCTCCCACCAGTTCTGTCTTCTGATCTCTCTGCCTTTTCATTTACCTGTCTACATCAGACTTTACAAATTACTGCTCTGAATTTTTTTTAAAGATTTATTTATTTATGAGAGAAAGAGAGAGCGTGAGTGAGAGCGTGCAGAGGGAGGGGCAGAGTGAGAGGGAAGGAGAATCTCAAGCAGACTGTGCTGAGCAGGGAGCCTGATGCGAGGCTCGATCCCACAACCCTGAGATCATGACCGGAGCTGAATCCAAGAGTTGGATACTTAACCAACTGAACCAGCCAGGCGCTCCACTACCCTGAATTTTATCGTGCAGCTTTTATGCATCTGTTGTTCACATTCTACTTCCTGTATTTAGCACACAAATATTCAATCAGGACATAGTTACTACTGACCATTTCTCTAGTCATTTGTACGGCTAGTCATTATATGGCTCAATGGAACCACATGGCCATTTCTTCTTTCACATCTAATAATCTGGTCCACTTTAGGAGTGGAGGTAAGAATGATCAACACAACATGTAATGCAAAATGTCCTTTTTCTTTGGCTTGGAGATTATAAAAATTACTTGAAGACTGTTTTATCTAATATTCAGAAACTCACTTTGTATAAAACCTTGGGAATTTCCTCTTAAATTAGCCATTTTTTTCAAGGCATACTTGATTTATGTCTTATCTACAACTTCCTTTATCTCTTCCTTTTCTTTTTCTTTCTTTTTGGGAATGAACCAGAATATGAAGGCTGCAAAGCATCAGCTTAGGGAGGGCTGACGTCCCTCAAAGCTGGGAGTGCATATTTTTAAAGGAACATCTACATTTGAAAGGAAAGAGAATAAGTGAAAAGGTGAAGTATATTTTTAACCAAGCAAGGAAGTATTAAAGGTCACAGAGGAAAAACAGATAAGGATTCCAACATGGAAGAAACTGGGGAAAAAGCAATGCATGGCGACTGAATGTGGAATAATACTTTCTCTTGATTACTTCTCCCTTATTCAAACTTGCTTGTTTTTCTTGGAATTTATTTTTATTTCTTACTCTACTTCTAAGTAAAACTAAGAATGCGTTTCTCCTGAATCTTATTGCTATATACAATAAGATTTCTAGCCAGGATAGTTCCTGGCTAAAATACCCAGCCAGGAAAATAAGATAGTCAGTACCTGTAGATAGTAGAAAATACAAATATTGGTCTGTGTCCTGATTCTTGGCACAAAGCTCCTAAAACCCTTACAAATTCCTAAGTGATAAGAACTCTAGGAGCATCTCTTATTCTAATATTTGGTCTTTGACCCTGTCCTTGAGACAGGGCTCCTAAACCCTTGTAAACTCCTACGTGATAAGAACACCAGGAGCATTTTATTCAGTGACTCCAGGCTGTAGGATGGCTCCTAGATGGGGATGGTCACCATTAAGACCAAGCCATGATTAGAAGCTTGCCATTTTCAGCCCTAACCCCCTTCTCCAGAGAGGGAAGAGTGGCTGGAGATGGAGTTAATAATTGATCATGCTTACATGAGGAAGCCTCGATAAAAATCCCTAGAGTACAGGATTCAGAGAACTTCTGGGTTGGTGAGCACACCCACATGGTGGGAAGGTGATGCACCTCAATCCCACAGGGACAGAAACTCCTGTGCTTGAGACCCTCCCAGACCGCTCCCTATGAATCTCTTCATCTGGCTGTTCATTTGTATCCTTTATTATATCTTCTTAATAAACTAGTAAACATAAGTGTTTCCCTGGGCTCTGTGAGCCATCTAACAGATTAATTGAACCTGAGAAGGTGGTCGAGGGAACCTCTGATTCATAGCTATCTGGTCAGAAGCAAAGGTGATGAGCTGGGCTCGTGACTGGTGTCTGAAGTGTGTGTGTATGGTGGGGGTGGGGGAGCAGACTTCGTGATGGGAATGAACCCTTTACTTGTGGGATCTGACCTTATTTCCAGGTAGATAGTATCAGAATTGAGTTAAAGTGTAGGACACCCGGCTGGTGTCTGACAGCTGCTTGTTGAGGCAGAAAAAAACCTCCATGCATTTAGTGGCCCAAAGTGTCACAGGTGAAGTGTCTTCTGCGAAGGTAAAGGTGACACATGACACACAGGGTGAAGAAACAGACAGGAAGAAAGAACTAGGTTTTTCCCTACATAGGAAGGAAAAAAGCTGAGAGTTCTTGCTCTGGAGCACCACAATTCAAAAGTAATACAATGGGCCAAACGTGACTTCCAATCCCACAGCCATGTTTGTGTGTGTGTGTGAAGGGATGAGGAAGGGATGGCACAGATGAAACAATGACGGCTTTTTGAATGAAGGATGAAGCTCCAATGGAAGCCTTGGGAATGAAAGGAAAATGCAAAAGAACAAGTGCAAAGAGATCTGAAGGGGTGTAGTGGTACCTTAACTACAGGATACGAAGCAGATTTCAGTTGGATACAGTGCGTGAGTTCAGGGGGGAACTGCATATAAAAACAGAAAGATTTCCTAAGGTATAGTGAGAGAGCTGTCACTTTTAATTAAGTGGAGTTAAAATGGGTGAGGAGAAACCATTACAGGCACCATACTACTTTGGACATTTTATATGCCGTTAAAGAATTCAACTCAACAAACATCCTATGAGTGCCTATTAAGAACTGTGCTGGGCAAGGACGCAAGAATAAATGAAGCATGTTTCCTATACTTGAGGAATTTGTAGCTTACTTTGGAGAGATAGATATACATGCAGATAGTGAATACACGACATAATTTGACAAATTCTATATTTCAGATAAAGTGCAGAGAATAGCTTGATTTGTTTCTTTCGTTTCTGCTGAGAGAAAGCTTAAAGCATGAAGTAGAATGGGAGTTCAATCTTCAGGGATGGGTTTCATTTTGGTGTTGAAGATGAAAGAAAGAGTACCCTAAGTTAAAGGTGTATACCTAAGACATAAGTGGTCAGGATCTAGCTGGAATCAAGTGCAGTACTCAGCTGTGGTAAGTGTCAGTGAAGAGTTTGTTGCAATTACGCAAACATGATAGAAGTGACTGGGACTAGAGTATTGTTACATATTTTATTCTGTTGGTCATAAAAACTAAGAAAGCCTTTGACTTAGAGTATGACTTTGATCATGGTTATGCTTTAAAAAATTGTTAGCTATAAAGGGAGGATGATAAATTATATGTGGAAGAAGAGTAATGATAAGTTAATACAATAGTTTATGCAAGAGTTAATAAGAAAAATATTGCTTAAAAACAGAAAGCACTGACTTTAAGAGAATGCAGAATTGAGAATTTAATATATATGTTGACTGAAGTGAATATACATACATATATGTATATATATATGTATATGTTATATATATATATATATATTACATGGATTGCTTCAATTTACTTTTTATTTAGATGTATATAAATATGCCTATGAGGTTCCCAGTAATAATAGTTTTTCCAATTCGTGTGGAACAATACTCTGCATAGTATTTTAATATAGTCTGTGTATACTTTACACAGACTTTATGCAAGACTGTAAGTACAAGGAATTTTCTTTCCTTGAAAGGAGATGGGTATATTTTAAACTTTAATAGAGGTTTACTTAGAAAATCACAGATGTGTTGGGACTCCCTTCAAATTATGAAATGATATGAGACATAAAACTACTTTCTCTTAAAGATCAGAAGAAAATCTGAAAATCCTTTGAGCATTTCTCAACCCGACTGTACATACCAAGTGATGACGCAAATTGAAATACTTAATTAAAGACTTCATATATATTTGTTTCAGATGTATGTGATTGAGAAGAACCATTTGCAATAGTTTTGGGTTGAATTTTCTCACATTTTTATTTCATGGCTTTTACGCAGGCCTCCAAATGAATAAAATACTTTCTTGTGGTTAGGCATTACAGTGGTTTCAACAATGTATATCTCATCAAGATTCAGTCATGAAAAAAAAAAAAAAGAAAAAAGAACAAAAGGGGGCAATGCCTTGAATAGGATAACTCCTAACAGACAGGTATTGATTACTAGAGAGCCAATGAACAACATACCAAACAGCAAAATTAGTTATCTTGCAGCTGTGTCATACGCAAGGCTGAAATCCCAAATCCAAAAGAGAAGTTGCTTCAAGCTATAGAGCCTGAATGCAGGCAGAAGACATCTTTACTGAAGTGCTATCATTGGCCCTGTTAGAACATGGATTCTAAAGGGCAAGCCAGGCATTGGCATATGAACCAAGATATGAAAGGGACTAAGACAAAATCTCTCTCACTTGCATGGAAATCTATAAAGATAAGCAGGCTGCCTTTGAGAAAAGTGAGAGTTGCTTTCTCTTGGCCTGTGCTCTGAAGTCCTGGAGGTCGTTTGAGGTGCAGTAATGACTCTAGGTGGCACAGGCAAGGGGGTGAAACTCTACTAAGCCCTTTTCTCTCTCAACAAACTCCAGTTAATCTCTTCTTTGCCTTTGGTTTCTCTAAAGAATGTCTGAAGAAAGGCTTCAGAGGCTAGGTGTTGTTGTTTCTCTGAGAGCACTGGTTTAGACAGGACAATGATGGGAAACCTAATTCAAGATATTAAAATGTAAAGAAGTAACGTTTTCTCACCTCTACAGTTTACATAACCAGGGTTATGAATTCTTTGGAGAGACAAATTAAGAAAACTCAAAGAGAGAGTCATTCCTGATTTCCTTAACTATATTCTACCTTTCCAATGTTTACAATTTTTCCACAAAAGGAAAAAAGTTGTTTTTAACTTGCAGAGCTTTTTATTACCCCCCAAAAGTAGAAAATGATATTCAGAATTACAAAAATAAATTTAAGGCACTCGATATTCATTTCCTTATTCAAAAGAAAGCAAAAGAATCTTGTCAAGTTTTTACCCCATGATAACTTTCAGGATCCTCTTTGTCAATTACAATTTTTATAGGATACACACACACACACACACACACACACACTGCACACCCACATACCCACACACAGGCACAGACACTTGTGCCTAGGGGAGGAGGCGATGGGGAGGAGAGGGAATAGGTGAAGTTGAAGGCCACAGTCTTGTAAAAAATATATTACAGTTTTTTTCTTTCTTTCTTTAAAGAGCACTTCTGCAAACACGCAGTGAGGTAGTAGGGAACTGGGAAAATAATACCAGAAAAATATTTGGTCCCATGAAAGGTGACTAATAATTTAAGAAAGATTTGTAAATATGAAGCCTGAAGTATTCCCCACTATTCACTTAATTCATTGAGCAAAGCTACTCTCATACTTTGATCTTAAATGTAAAGGAAAGGGGAAGCTTAGAAGGAGTCATGGGGACGGCGTGCGTCTCTTCTATAAGCAGGAGCATGACAACAGCCCTTGGGGGAAACGCCCAGCAGACGGGGTGCTGTATTCACCGAAATCTCCCTACCCTGGTATCTCAGCAGCTACCCTCCAGACCTAATTTTCTGCTAAAGTTTATCAGGTTTGATAAAAGTATTACTATTATTCAGATACAAATGAAGGAAATCATGGGCCTTTTCCCAAAAAAGTATTTGTTGAATGCATATTCAAACATTGGTGAGGAAAGGAAGAGAAAACACATCCCTTCTGTACCCACTCCATGCCAGATACTTCTCAACAGCCATTTCATCTAATCTTCACATATTTCTAGGAGACATGTGTTCTTATCTCTATTTTACAGATTAAGACTTTGAATCTCAGAGAAGTCTCTTGCCCACTGCCACACAGTTCATAGGAAGCAGAACCTGGATTTGAGCCCAGAACTTGCTGGATGGATGGCTCCTGTTTTATGAAACAGGGCCAATCAAAACCAAAATACAATTAAAAATAAGAATAATTCTAATAATAAGTGATTCAGGCACTGTTGGTGGCTGGTTGTAAGTACATTTGGTGTTGGAGGTATCCCTCTAATCACGTTACATACATTTTCATCTCTCCACCTCCCACACCATATCACTTTGAGGAAGATATGTGTAGGTAAAAGAACGGAAAGAGGGGTACACTCCCTAGAAACCAGCCACCAAAATTTTTCAAAGTCTCAGTACAGAGGAAAATTAAAATGACATATTGTTTATACTGTTTTATTCTTAAATTAAGCTTATACATGATTGGTGGGTTAAAAAATAATAATAATTAAACAAACAAAGGTTTAGGCTTCTACCAGGACATGATTCTCCAAAGCTTAGTGGTTCTCTCTCTGGTGCAAAATTGAGCTGACATATTTTCATTAAATATAATAATTTCCTTAAATTAAAAAAAAAAAAAGTTTTATGCAGTTCCAAATTGCTTTCCTGGGTGTTTTCATCTTGAGAACAGCAGGTGAATATGAACAAGTTCAAGCCTATTTTTATTTTCCAGTAAATCCCAAATGCCTTAGCGTTGCAAGCTAATAGCATCCAAAAAACATGCTGATCTTGGCAGGAAGGAGACTCCTAAGAGAGGCCAGGCTGAGTGAAAGAACACAGCTCTGGGTTTTTACAAGAAAATTTAAAAGCAATCAATGTAAATATGAAAACTTTAAAGTTCATATCTTCCTAACTCCCAAATTTGAAAGAGTGTGTTCTAAATGAAATAACCTGAACTTCTTTGTAACCTAGATCAAAGTGCATTTCAGAGTAAAACCAGTTGAAGTGATACAACAACAAACAACAGGCCCATGCAGAGTCATGAAGAAATAAAATATGGTCATCGAAATCAATATATATATTTTTAAATCAAAGCAGCCATGACTAATTGTGAAACTGTAGAAATAATGCAAAACCATTCTTTCCTGTGACGTTGACAGTCCAATTTCTGGAATCACACCACTTTCTGGAGAATGGTTGAGAATGTGCTGCTTGGGGTCTGTAACTCCAGGAAAACTGTCTTCTATAAAAAACATTTATTTATTTTATGCTCCTTTGGTTTTATGTTCCTAAAAAGTAACTGTCATTGTGAATGAACACTCTTCCCTCATTTCGATATATGCTAGTTCAATTATTTGAGTGCAAGAACATTTCTTGTAATTACAATATAAATAATAGATTTTTAGAATGCACCTAATCTCCCATGGGAGTATTGAATGAAGATTGATATTGCTGACTTGTGCCTCATATGTAGCTTGGAGCCCTGAAATTCTGTGTTCTTGCTATACTAGGAATAATTCCTCTATTAAAAGTAACACATTACTCTTAAGTAGCAGGGGAAGTATATACTTTACATATTTTTAAATGCATAGCAAGGAACCATTCAAAAGAAACTCCTTTACCTTTTGACAAAGATGACAATGATGATAATAAAAATGAAATTTCTTTTTGGAAGAGCCATATGGGCTCTTAGAAATAGATATGTCTTTAATAAAATGTGTGTAGTTAGAGTAAGTAAAATTATAAATGTCCATGAGAGTCATGATAAAGCAAATTCTGCACCAAAGGGCACACACAGCATGGAAATAGTTCAAGGTAGACAATGAATCCTTTCTCTTCAACCTGTATTTGGGGCATGTTTCAGGTTGTAAAGAAAGGTGGAGACCTCAGCTCATAGCTCATGTTTCAGAAGCTGAAGTCTTGGCTCTGTGGGTAGACAACTTGGGGCTGATCCTTAACCTTTCAGACGGATGACAGGGGGATAAGCAGTGAACACAGCAGAGAGGCTTCAGAAGCCAGGGAGGTAAGAGCTCACGATGCTACTCCAAATACAAGTTACATTTTTATAATTATCATATGTTTTTCAAAAATAAATGAACGAATGAACCTCTTTTTGTATAATTCCATGGTACATGTTCAGAAATTTGCTAAATATATACTGTCCCTGCCATCTGTAATAAAACATTAATGTTTATAAAGGGATTATTCATAGTCTAGTGAAGGAAAAATATTTCAATGCACCAAGCTACATATGAAGTAAAAATCAGTAGTTAGCAATCATTCATTCAATAGCCCAACGGGAAATTAAGTTTACTCTAAAATTTTTATTTATTATTATTGTTTAGGCTGTACTTTCAAGAAAAATTTTTGGAGAAGTTGAAAAGGAAATTTATTGCACCCAAATAATTCACAAGCAATGAGTCCATGAGAGCTTATAGAGATCAAAAAGGTATATATTTGTTTCCTGGATTTATGCTTTATTTAGACTTTCGGGACACTCAGATTGATATCTGCATAGAGCTGTAGATATTCAGTTACAGAACTCAAGATTCAGTTTCATGATCAGTTAACAAACATACCTGAATGCCAGAAATGTGCCTGGAATACTGAAGGGCATTGTGATACACCGGTGAGTTGGATAGACTTGGAACCCTATCTGATTTAGAGGCTAGTGGTGAAGGCGGGATAGTGAACATAGAATTTGAGGAAAGTCCTTCAATTTTTAAAATAATTATACATTGTACAGTTTCTGACCGAATTGTGAGGCTTACTTCACCAGGGAAATATGAAAAGGCATCTCTGAGGCCCTGACATTTATGCTGGGACCAGAAAGAGAGAGAGATGTGGATTAGTCATGTTCATTTGTATGTTAGATGGGGAGGCCCCAAGCATCCATGGGATTCCCCAGCAATTATGTTGAGCATGAAGAGGAAAAAAAAGGGGGGGGGGGCTAATGACAGAGTCCTTGACTAATACCAATATTGTATGTTGGAGAGAAAGTGAGTACCGAAGTAGTGGTATCACCAAATTTAACTAAAATAAAAACTGAAAAGGGTCAATGGGGTTTTACAAATAGAGAGTGAAAAATCATCCTAACAACACTGAACAGGAAAGTACAGAAAGAGAGGGATGCTGAAGCTGGAGACCAGTGGGTTGAGGAGATGAGAAAGATAAGATGGTGAGTACCACCATTGTTTCCACCATCCAATTCTGATGATGATGATGTTGATGGTAGTGGTGGCAGTAGTAGTAGTAGAAGAAGAAGAAATATTGACCAAATTTTATTATACTGCTTAAGAGAACAATCTCTTTGAACTAATTTACATGGATTAATTTACTTAATCCTCAAAGATGTAGTTTGTTCACACATAGAAAATTAAGGCATAGAAAGTGTAAGCAATTTACCCAAAGGTCATAAAGCTAGTAAACGGAGGGCCAGGAATTTTATCCAGGCAGTCTGAATCCTGAGTCTATGTTCTTAACCTCTACGTTAGTGTAGAAAGAAATGTACGGAATAGCAGTTTTTTGGAATTCATAATATGCTAAGTACTTTCATATAGTATCTCAATTAGTATTCAAAAGAATACTACATGGAAGATAAAACTGATATTCCCACTGTAGAGACAAGGAAACTAAAGTTTAAAAGGAAAGCTAGGTAAGTTAAACAAGTGTGGAAGTCATATTAAGGTCTAATTTCTTATCCACTCCTCTTCCCTGTGTCTTCAAACTCTCTCTTTATTCCACCTTGTTTTTGACATATGAACAAGCTCAAGTATGGCTCATATTTAAACACACACACACACACACACACACGCACACACACTCCCATAATGTTTATTTTCTTTAGCATAATGTTTACTATTTATCTTTCTTAAGCTTTGGTTTCCTTGTCTCTAAGTGTGAACTGCCGTACAAGTACAAATTACGAATCTCTGAAGGAACATTAAGTCTCTTAGTACCATCATATGTTGATCACTCCTGGACACTGCAAAACCATTATGGATGTGCAATAGTTCTCATTTTATCAAACACGCAAAAGCAAGCCAACATAAATGATGCAATGGATATAATGAGTGAGTATGTAACACATTTCTGAGCATACGACCATGAAGTATTACCTGGTACAATATTTTCAAATTGGGTAGTAATAAAATCTTAGAGAATTCTACTCCTTCCTTGTAATTTTAAAATGAAACATAATAATTAGAGCAATTAACTATAAATTTCCAAATGGAATTTACTTTGTTCTTTGAAAGCCAACCATAAGTGATAAAAATGCAAGAAAAGAAACTGATTTATATAGAATTTAGTTTCAAAAGATGAAACTTTATCACTGAAAAAATCCCCTGAAAAATTGTTCAAAGCCCTAAATTCAGTGCTAGCATCTAAATAATCTGCTTTGACATGAAATTATTACATGGTTTCTTAAGTAACCTATAAATAAGTCTGTATTTCTACACAGACAATAAGAGAAACCATACAGTATATCTGTCAAACACAAATATGCTAGTGGTAGTTAATTTTTCAAATGAGCAGCTCAACAATGTCATTAACTTCAGGTCAGTTAAGGTGGCATTCTTTACGAGAACACGTGGACAAATACTTAAGCATAGAAATTATAGTACTGAGCATAAGGTATATATTTCTCCTAGAGGTTTTATTTATTTACAGGTATAGGAAAGGAGAGCCTACAAATAAATGCTCCAAGAACTCCCGAGGCCCCACATTTGTTAAGCGATTGTTCATTTTTGGTTAATCCGCAAGTCAAGTATAACATATAAAGTCATTACGAGAGACAGGGTGGATATTGTGGAATATTTAACTTCTCTTTTTCAGATGAACAGGGTGAAATAGTATAGAGCGTGTTTGAAAATGTCACTGAGCGCTGAGCTAGACAACATGACCTCTTCAATCAAGACATACTAAAATTTCGTCAGAGCCGATAGTTTACAGTGGCAATGGCATGGGCTTTCACTTTGATATTTTGCAGTTGTATACTCTCAGCTAGGAAAGCTTTTTGAGCCTCAGTTTTCTTATCACTGAAATGGGGTAGCAATAACTGTCAGAATTGTTAGAAGATTTACAATTTTGGTAAAAACTTAGCATTGACTTTTGAACCTTAAATGTTCAAGGTTAACTACTATTGTATTTTAACCTAGTAGTTTAATAATTTTAATGTTACAATTTTTCATTTTTACATGTGCATTTAAACGTACTCTCATGCTATGACATAGAACTTTAGAACCCATCTTTAACCACTGTTTAGGATTTTGGGTTGACTTTTTAAAAAAATGACCTTTTATATTTTGAAATAGTTTAAGACTTAGAAGAAACTGCAAAAATAATACAAGTTCCCATGTACCCTTTAACCAGCTTCCCCAGTGTAGTATCTTCCACAATCATAGTACATTGTCATAACCGGGAAATTGATGTTGCTACAATATTATTAACTCAGGTACCTTTGAATTTTAACATGTATCAATTTCTGTGTTATTCTGCACTAGCATGAGATAGATGCCAAATGCACGATTAACTGTGTAAGTCAGGTTATCAGCGAGGTTGGTATATTTAAAGCAATTATAACCAAGATGCAGCCTGTGTTAAGCCTAGGGTCAGGAGGAATCATCTAACCAGATCATATTATTTTTCTATCACGAGCTAAAAATCGTATGCATTTTAACACTATCTGGTGTTTCCATTCTAATACATGATGCTTGGTATCAAATCTCGGCACCATACTTGTCAGCTATATAACTCGGGTAGTTGTCTTAGCTTCCCTTTGCCTGATTTTCCTTATCTGTGAAAAGGAGATCATAATAGCATAATAACATATTGGTGTGTTGATAAAATTAGTTAATATATGAGTACTGATAATTTACCTATTGTCTTTCGGCTCCAGGCTTACTAATTCTATTCTCTGCTCTGTGATGCTGAGATAAGAATTCTGCAAGGTACATATCTAGAACTTTCATGCCAAAGGAAGGCCAAACAAACCCATGCCTATTATGTTTCACCAACAGAAGGCCCACAAAGGAGATCAGAAAGTAGAAAGGCGATACTTCTTCCAAGGAAGACGCTTCCTTCTTGTTTTTAAGTCCTGGTCAGTATCACTACATCAGCCAGCTTATAGCAGTCTAACCTTTCATTTCACCCCTTCGTTAATCAGAATGAAACCTTGCTCATGCCTCCTCCCAGAGTGTGACACAGCTTCACAATGAGCATCTGATGGGTCACATCACTTCCTCTGGTGTCTGAGCTCCTTGCCAATGACTAACAGAATTCTGCTAATCTCCAAACCTAAAGTAGTTGCTTTGCATGGAGAAGATTATTTTCCCCAAGTTATATCCCCACCATCTCTCACTGCCTTTAGATGTATAACCAGTGTTGGATCCGATCATGTTCTGGGAAGGACAAGTGCCAAGTTTGACTTAGAGGGAAATATCTTATGCCCCAGAAGAATCGGACAACTTTACAACTTTGTATATGCAGAATCCTGAAAAATATGTGTGGGAATGTTAGGTCAAGCAGGAATGAAAATACCTTTGATATGTCCAATTTATAGATTTAAAGACACATGAACAGAGACTTTAGATTTAATGTACTAGTTTGAACAGTTTGCTTAAATGTTTGACAGAAACCATAGGTCAAAGGGGCCTAATATTCATAAGGTTAAGATGCCAACACTTCCCTGGCATGCTAAAGAGGGAATAATCCAAAGGCTTAAAAAAATGAGAATGTAGAAGTGGATTTTATTATATGCAGTCTGCATATTTACTCCATACCATATCCCCTGAGGGAAACCAGAAACTTTCCCTTCAGTAAAGCATTAGGAAATAATGATGCCCCAGCATCCCTGAAAAGCTCTGTGGCTGTTCTCTGTAAGTTAAGGATACACTGAGAGTTGTTACCATTGAGTGATCTCCTTGGTTTCAACCAGGATAATGGGACCCCAACTGATAAAATATGCAATATGCCTAGTAGAATATCTGTCATAAAGCAGGTGATCTATAAATGTTAACTAACATTAATCATATATTTTTGCCCCCAACTGAAGAATATCACCTTCCATTATGCTTGTCTCGTTGCTATTGTGGGCCAGTAGTATTACCAATAATAAAGATATTCCATTGGATGTATAATGTACTTTATATAAATTAAATTATATACCTATATAATAGCACTTTCAGTTGAAATATGAGAAATATTTTGCCAAATTTAGGTAAAGAATTGAATATTCAACTCTACACCTTCTTTTCTACATTTTGTCAAAGTAATAGGTATTCAACTGGCAATCACTTATATTACTAGTTGAATTTCCTCCATTGATGAATGAACAAAAGTCTTCTATCGTGTTCATCTATATGAGTTGTTACAATGGGGGCATCTTGAAAATGTGTGAGGGCACTTTGGAGGACAGAGTGTTGGAGGTGAAGTACTTACTACTGGCATTCAGGGGATAGGAGCTGACCATGTCATACATCCTCCACAGCAGAGAACGGTCTTTGACCAGCATTATTTTCAAATATTCCGTCATAACTATAAATCAATAACTCTTACTTTTTAAATAAGTTTTATGAAAATTCCAGGATTGCAGAGGAAATTTGTTATAAAGAAGAAGATTTAAATGGAATAAAGGATAAAGTGGAATGAAGACATTTCTCAAAGTTGTTGGGTAATTTATTCACTTGGACCGTACTATTTAGTCTATGTATTACAGCATTAGCAACTATAAAAACTGAAAAGACTTCAGTCTAGTAACAGTTACTGCAAAAATTAAATCCTATTGAAACTATTTAACAGGGAAATGTAGGTTTGCTTGGACACACTTAGAACCAAGTGTTTCTAAATTGGTACAACACATAAAACCCAGAGACAGCTTTGAATTTAATTAATTAATTTTATTATAAAATATCTTACATTATTTATAGCCTATTTATTTTTAGTTTATGTAGCACTGTGATAGAACACTCTGATAAGATTATATATCGAGATTATCTTTTAAAGTATATGCACTGGAGCTTTATGTTTTTAATCATAAAGGCAGATTATATTATTTACAAGTTTCACTCAGAGTACTGAAAGGTGGTATTGGTGTGACTGGACATGCACAGGTGCTCATGTAATATTATATTAACATTTATAAGACCCTTATTCTGTCCTATGCATAGGGTTAAGAACTTTTCATTTATAGCCTCTGTTGATTCTCACAGCTAATGTTTTGAAATCGATACTACTATTATTCATTTACTTGTGGGTCCTCAAGTATTGGTAATCAAATAGATATTTTAACATAACAATTTCAAAACTGGACTCCTACACCTTCTCCTCAAACTGGCCAGCTCAGTTAAAGAAACTCAATGCTTCAAGGATGAATACACAAAAATAAAACACCAAAATCAACAAACCAAACATACTAAAACAAAACATAACAACACTTCAATATATCCTTGACATCTGTCTTACTCTTATAACCCAATGGTAAGAAATGCTATTGACTCTGCCTTCAAACTATCTTCAAAATATATCCAGAATCCAACTCTTCTCATCACCTCCAGTCTACTCTGGCTCAAGAGTCTCTCCCTCTCTCTTTCCTAAATTATTGCAATTAGCTTCTAACTGGTACCCTTGCTTCTACTCTTGTCTCTGAATGTCTATTTTCAATATAGCAGTGACATTTTTAAAGCACAAGTCAGATCACTGCCTGTTCTAGATCAAAATCCTCCAGTGGCTCTCCATTTTCCCTATCGTGGGATAAAAGCAGAGTCCTTAATATAGTACACATGGCCCTATATCATTAGCCATGTGGTCTCTGTGACTTCATATTGGATTCCTCTATTCTTGTCACTTTGTCATTTCACTATGACTACATTGACCACACCTCACTATGACCGTGTTCTGCAGTTCCTCATCCATAACTCAGGGTCTTTGAATTGACTACTTCATCTATCTGGAAGTCTCCCACAAGGATTGTTCCTCACCTACAAGTCTTTGTCAAGAGTTTGCTCCAATCTTCTCTTTTCCTTGAAGCTTATATTGACTACTCTACTCACAAATGTAAAGGCATACTTTTCCCCACAGCATTCCTCACAGCACTAGTACCCTAGGCCCTGTTTTGCTTTTCCACCACACAGTAATACTTAGGTTTGTCAGAACAAAATTTGCACTGGGCAAAACTAAATAGGTAAGAA
Organism: Ursus maritimus; assembly: GCF_017311325.1. NCBI lineage: Eukaryota > Metazoa > Chordata > Mammalia > Carnivora > Ursidae > Ursus > Ursus maritimus. The sequence goes on along the minus strand of NW_024426230.1, from coordinate 20,899,369 downwards.
AGACTTAATTCTAGGCTATTGTAGTAGGAGAGAGGGACCAGGATGCTGTCTGATTTCTGTTGAAACAATGGGCTGAGAGTCTTTAAGAGATAGGTTGGAAAGGATCATAGGCTATTTCTGTTTGCTAATTGACTTTACAGCAAGGATAAGTACAATTTCTTGTATCTTCATGATAGGAGGTAGTTTTACAATTTGGGGCAAAGTGTCCACTGAGTATAGGCTCCTACCCTATCAGGGACACTAGGAGACAGTGGCATTATTTTCCTTGATGATTATGATGATGGCTTCCAGGTCTTTAAGAAAGACAGTCCTCTGCAGTTATAAAAGTCTTCGGCTTTTAAAAATATTTATGTCTCTGGCACAAAAACAGACACATAGACCAATGGAACAGAATAGAGAACCCAGAAATGGACCCTCAGCTCTTTGGGCAACTAATCTTTGATAAAGCAGGAAAAAACATCCGGTGGGAAAAAGACAGTCTCTTCAATAAATGGTGCTGGGAAAATTGGACAGCTACATGCAAAGAATGAGGAATTTGACCACTCTCTCATCACACCGTACACAAAAATAAACTCCAAATGGATGAAAGACCTCGATGTGAGACAGGAATCCATCAAAATCCTAGAAAGGAGAACATAGGCAGACCTCTACGACATCGGCCAAAAGCAACCTTTTTCATGACACATCTCCAAAGGCAAGAGAAACAAAAGATAAAATAGAACTTGTGGGACTTCATCAAGATAAAAACCTTCTGCACAGCCAAAGGAAACAGTCAAAAAAAAAAACTAAGAGGCAGCCCACGGAATTGGAAGAATATATTTGCACAGGACACTACAGATAAAAGAGCTGACATCAAGATCTACAAAAAGAACTTCTCAACTCAATACACGGGAAACAAATAAATCATAAAATGGGCAGAAGATATGAACAGACACTTTTCCAATGATGACATACAAATGGCTAACAGACACATGAAAAAATGTTCAAAATCATTAGCCATCAGGGAAATTCAAATCAAAACCACACTAAGACACCAACTTACGCCAGTTAGCATGGCAAAATTGACCAAGGCAAGAAACAATTGCTGGAGAGGGATGTGCTGGAGAAAGGATCCCTCTACATTGTTGAGTGGGAATGCAGCGTTGGTACAGCCACTCTGGAAAAGCAGTGTGGAGGTCCTTAAAAAGTTAAAAATTGAGCTACCCTATGACCCAGCCATTACACTACTGGTATTTACCCCAAAAGATACAGGCGTGTGGTGAAGAAAGGCCATATGCACCAATGTTTCACGTAGCAGCATTGTCCACAATAGCTAAATTGTGGAAGGAACCAAGATGCCCTTCAACAGATAACTGGATTAAAAAATTGTGGTCCATATATACAATGGAATATTACTCAGCTATCAGAAAGAACGAGTTCTGAACATTTGCTGCAACATGGACGGCACTGGAGGAGATAATGCTAAGTGAAATAAGTCAAGCAGAGAAAGAATTATCATATGGTTTCTCTCATCTATGGAACATAAGAACTAGGAAGATCGGTGGGGGAAGAAAGGGATAAAGAAAGGGGGGGTAATCAGAAGGGGGAATGAAGCATGAGAGACTATGGACTATGAGAAACAAACTGAGGGCTTCGGAGGGGAGGGGGGTGGGGGAATGGGATAGGCTGGTGATGGGTAGTAAGGAGGGCACGTATTGCATGGGGCACTGGGTGTTACATGCAACTAATGAATCATCGAACTTTACATCAGAAACCAGGGATATACTGTATGGTGACTAACATAATATAATAAAAAAACATTAAAAAAATTTATGTCTCAAATGGGAAGAGAAAGAATTTACAGTAAGAAGTTTTCTAAAGTGAATGCCCTAAAAAAGAAGGAGCGGGACCTCTGTTGGTTAGTCCATCTGCATTCTGTAACGGCCTGAGTGAGAAGTAAGTCAGGGGCCTAGCGGCAGAAAGAAGCCTCTCTAAAGTTTAGTCAAGCTGAGGGAAACATTAAGGCCATCTTGGTCAGGTTTAACATTGTTTTTTTCTCTACCTAGAATATACATTCTGTAAGGACAGGGTTTTATGTTGTTCACCTCTGTTTAAAAAAAAAAAAAAAAAAAGTCCCGCAGAAAATTTTTCCTGCTGGATGGGACTAAGGTAATGATATAATTTGTTTGCTTAAATATGTCACAGCCCTCAAAGCAAAGAAAAAAATTTGGTCATGAAAAGATATTTAGTTGAAAGATTAATGTTGCAAAGGATAAAGTTAGGTTAAGACTAGACATGCGTAGGGGAGCCTGGGTGGCACAGCAGTTAAGCACCTGCCTTCCGCTCAGGGCGTGATCCCAGCGTTCTGGGATCGAGCCCCACATCAGGCTCCTCCACTATGAGCCTGCTTCTTCCTCTCCCACTCCCCCTGCTTGTATTCCCTCTCTCGCTGGCTATCTCTGTTAAATAAATAAATAAAATCTTTAAAAAAAAAAAAAAAGACTAGACATGCATAAATATCAGGAGGTATGTTTTTCATAAAATTCTTTTCAGCCTGTTTGGCCATCTGGTTCTCTGACCTGCACTTATTTTCCATCATACTGGGACTTAAAATGAGTTTTAAAGATGTGTATTTTTTCTTCCGCTATAGTATGTTTTTGTTTATTCCTTGTACTTTTTTACGACTACTGATGATCTGAGCACAGTGATATGGTGATGGAAACGCTTGTATACATGCTAGAAGATTTTATTAGTGCAACTAATATAAATAAATCTGAACATTGCAATTTTATCCTACAGTTGGGACTTGTTTATGGGCTGTCAGAATGTGATACACGACAAGGAGTGGCCGGTATGAAGTTGATACATAAACTCTGACTTAAATTTGTCCTTTCAAAAGACCAGGTATGAATTTTAAGGAAATTATATATTCCCTCAAGATTCGTTTATTCCTGAGTGGGGAAAAAAAAAAAAAAAAGACTTACCTAATCACTGAGCTACACTCGGTTCAAAAGAAACTCAATATCAGAAAAGAAGGCATCATGTGGCCCAACTATTTTAGATTTTCTTTTGAAATCTTCATATTTAGATTTGCTTAGATTTTCTTCTGTCATCTCGGTATTATCATAAATATGTATATATTAACAAATAGGGTGAAAATAATTATTTATTTATTTATTTATTTATTTATTTATTTAAAGATTTTATTTATTTATTCGACAGAGATAGAGACAGCCAGCGAGAGAGGGAACACAAGCAGGGGGAATGGGAGAGGAAGAAGCAGGCTCATAGCAGATGAGACTGATGTGGGGCTCGATCCCAGATCGCCGGGATCACGCCCTGAGCCGAAGGCAGACGCTCAACCGCTATGCCACCCAGGCGCCCCGAAAATAATAATTTATTAAATAAGGTATGTAGGCTCCATTTGCTCTTTTTATGGATTACAAGGTCTATTGCAAATATTTACATTTTGACAAGTACCAACTATCTTATGACTATTTGAGCTTAGAATGTATGGAAAACATTCATGTTAGCAGTTATACATTTAATATGATATTTTACAGATTAAGGACATCATGTGTATTAAAATTTTGAAACAAATGACACTCTTAAACCTGAACAAATCTTCTTAGTAAAAGTTCTTGGTTTTTTACAAAAAAGAAAAATAAGGCCCCAAAGGGTTAAATAGTTTGCTTAAGGTCACATAACTAGTTAAGTGGGAAAAGGGACTAGAATAAAGATTTTTCCAGGATGGTGCTATGGTAGTTATTGCATAAAGTGCTGGGAACATACCCATGTGACTTACAAAAGCTTATGTCAGTACTGACTTTTCATTTATTCTGTGCCCCATATTACTTTTAAAACCTCTGTCTGGTCCTCAAAAGAAGAGCATGCTTTGTTGGGAGAGATTCATATTACCATCGTCATCTAATAATATCTTCATGAAACAAAGCCATCCCTATTATTCAAATCTTTAAATGCTTATATTCAGAGTAGGCATATTCCAATTATTAGCAAATGGTTAACCTAAAAGATTCTTTTTTAATTGGTCTTAATTCTTAATTGATGAGCTATAAATACTCAAAAGAGCTTTCAGATGAGAACTACACTTATTTCTCCTTGAGAAAGGAAGGATTACAACCTAATTTGACATGCTATGAAATATTCATCAGTAAAGTAGCCTCCTTGCTACTAAAAACAAAAAGAAGCTAAGATGTGAATTCTGTAGTTTAGCTACAGAAATGAATTTCAAATCCATTTTGAAATGCTTAATTTTAACTCCTTCTTCATTCTTGGGAGCTCTTTGAGAAAACCCGAGGTGAGTTTTATGAGGAAAAGACTGTTAAGTTCACAAAATTGATTTGAAGTTCAGCAGCCAAGAAGATCTTCCCCGGATGCTTTCTGATTGTGCAAGCCACTCTCTAATCTACTATATTTTAAAAGGACAGAACACAGAATATTTGAGAAATCTATATATTTTTTCTATAAAAATTATTTTAGAAGTGATTTCTATTATTTGTATTTTGAAAAACAAAATAATATCTAACAGGTGATAAGACATATGGAAACAAATTAAATAAAACTGTTGGAACTGAATGAATTTTTTATTAGATATATAAATCTTCTGCTCTTTTATTAAGTCCAGTAAAGATTTATTAAATTTTGCTTGATTTGAGAAATACTTCTGAATTGTAATAAAAAAGATGGATGGATTTTAATCCAGTTTTCATAATGATCCAATGGGTTGGTACAACATTTTTATGTAGGGAATGTAGAGATATTATGAAAGAAGATTTATTTTTAAATTACAATTTTTGAAAGATATAATAGTTTCTTCAGTACATTCTATTGCCATCAATCACTGGGTTTTCTCCTTAATATCTTTGTAGCAATGATCAATTTTTAATTCAGATGAATTATAAGGGACATATTTGTAAAAGAGTTTATCAAAAAACTTCAAAAATGAAATCACTGGAAAAATTGCATTATTGTTATATATAATACATGAGTAAGTAAATAAATGAATAAACAAAATGTTGCTACATTTACTGTAATTATATTTTTGAGGCAGTTCTTCAATATACTACACAATATCCATTATTTGGTCCCATTTTATTCATTTTCAAGCCAAAATTAATTCTGCTTTTCATGTGTCTCATTTCTTTTACCTCATTGACACTGTATTTTGTGAGTGTTTGGGTGGGTCCGAAAAACAGTCACCCTTACAACTCAATTCTAGAAACAATGAAGGGCTGTAGTATACACCAGTGGGGAGCAGGAAACTGCTCTGCTCTTGGTGTTTCCTATTGATTACCCAAATCACTCATGTTCCAGATTCCATTTAGAAGAATTTCCTCTCCTCCCTGGTAGCTCACTAATTTAGTGATGTGGACTGAGCTGGAAATGTCATCTTTTTTCGACCTCCTCCTTTCATTCATTCAACAAATATAACCTGGGAGCTTCCTTCATCTCAAGCATTCTTGTGGATCTTGCAGCTACTGAAAAAAACAAAGCAGACTATCCCTTCCCCTCACAAAGCTTACATTTTAGAGATAAAAGAAAGGCAAAAAACAAACAAGTAAATATATATGTCAAGTGGTAATAGTGCAATGACATTTACTAAAGAAGCTAAAAGAATATGGGATATTGTTACATATGATATTCAAGAAAGGCCTCTCTGATAATGTGACTTTAGGGGACACCTATTAGAAGCAAAAAAATATCTGGGGCAATATGCTTGGCTTATTTAAGGAAAACAAGGAGGTCAGTATGGCTAGTATGAGGTGAAGTAAGTGACAGTAATAGAAGAAAAAGATTTAGATTATATGTTTTTATAGGCCACTATGATTACTTGGGTTTTGCCCCTGAGTGATATAGTAAAGTTATTAGAAGGTATTGAGCCATAAGAGTGGTTACATTTGGTTTTTCTGAGGCTCATTCTCAGTGCTGTTTGGAGAACAGATTTTAGAAATGCAAGGGTAGCAAACGGAGACTAGTTAGGATACTACTGGAATTTTTAGGTTGCTAGAAATGAAGGTATGAGATATGGTTGAGTTTGGGGTATATTTTGAAACTTTGTTGATTGACTTATGTGGGACATAACAGATATCTCAAGAAAGAAAGATGATGCCTTGAGGACAATGCTAGCTTTGAAGCCTGAACAACTGGAATTAAGAAGTTGCCAAATACTGAGATGGGAGAGACTGGAGCAGGTTTGGGAAAGGTATTGAGAATTTTTCTTTGACACACTAAATTGGAGCTGCTTACTAGGATGCTAAGTGACTTCAAATAGGCATCTGTGTAATACATCGGAGTACAAAGAAGTCCCTACTGGAAATGTAAATTAATAATCACTAGAGCACAAATGATTTTTAACAGCATGAGACTGCATGAAATCATCCAGATAGTCAGTATAATAGAGATGAAATGAAAACCGCATCAAAGGTGAGAGTTGGTAAAAAGTGGAACATGCTGGTTTTTGTTTTTGTTTTTAAGTTGTGGTCAGGGACTCAGAGAAGAACCAAGAGAAGACTAATTTCCCAGATAAAATAACTGATCAAAGGATGGCCATTTTAGTTTGGATTCCCCTGAAGGGCAGAGCCTGAGGTAAGGATTAAGTACCGACTGTTTACTTGGAAGGTGATCATGAAGCTAGACTGAGGGAATGGCAAAACTGAATCCGGAAAGATCAACATAAAAGGGCATTATTAATCTAGTCACCACTGTGAGAAACAGGGCCTTCTAAGAATTAACAGATGAGAGCTAAAGCATTTATTCACCAGCTCTCATTCTCTGTTGATGGAGGGTTGCTCCCTGGGACACTGACTGTCTTATCTTACCAGGATGCACATGTGTATGGGCTCCTATGGCTTCGTGGAAGGTCCCGAGAACAAAAGCAGAAAAAAAGCTGGATTTTGCTCAAGGAGAAATAGTTCTAGAATAAGCCTGAACTTGGGATGCCTGGGTGGCTCAGTCAGTTAAGCATCTGCCTTTGGCTCAAGTCATGATCTCTGGGTCCTGGGATCGAGTCCCACATCTGGCTCCCTGTTCAGTGGGCAGACTGCTTCTCCCTCTCCCTCTGCCTGCCGATCCCCCCTGCTTGTGCTCTCTCTCAGTCTCAAATAAATAAATAAAATACTTTTAAAAAAATAGAATAAGTCTGAACTTGCATAGAACAGTCTACTTTACTGCAGATGAAATCAGAAGTGGCCAAGGGAAATGGACATAGGGATAGGACATGTGGCCAAAAGAAACTGCCAAAGCATCTGACCCAAAGTAGCCAACATTACTACTTTACCCCCATGGCCACAGTGATGTATTTATGACTGGGGGCGTGACCCAACTTGAGCCAGGTCTTTTTCTAATTTTGTTTCAATTTAGCCTGGAGGAAAACTTCCTTTGCTCTCTGGTTGTGGATTTGTGAGGATGTAAACCCTTTGGCCACCTAAAGCCATTCTTTCAACTTATGAGAAATACTATTGCTGTAGAAAAATATCAATAAAAAAGAAACAAATATGAGCTCAAGATAGTGCTTAAAGTGTTCCTGTCTCATGATCTACTGGCTGAGGATTTCCGTGCTGCCTTTATCCAGATACTTCATAGTGCTGGTTTCCTTTGGTCTCCGACCTACTCTAGTATTCTTATAATAACTCTCATTTATGATTAACTTAGCTTGAGCTGTGTTTCTGTGATCAACAATTAAGAGTCTTGACTTACACATAGATTTCTGTGATGCATTACATTTAAATTTTTTTTCTACTTTCATTTTGATCTTTATCCCAATTTCCTAGCTACTCATTCTTTAGTATCAAAGTTGTATTTTAAGAATTTGCATGAGCTATTTTAATTTATTTGTGAAATAAACTAGGCTATGAATAAATTTACAAAATCAACTGTTTCCTTCATAATAATACCTTTAAGATAAAGCACCACAAAGTAAAGCTCACATGTTGTACCACCTATAGCTTTATGTTGAGTCAATGAAAAAATAAATAATTGTTCCACTCATGGGTAGTGTTCATTATAGATATTACATGAGTTTATCATCATGTAGATCATAAGGTGGGTCTCTTCCTGAACACGCACAAACGAGTTTATTAGTGATTGGGTGGTGAAGACAACAACAACAACGCATAAGCAGTCCCACAGATTAGACCTGAAAACTGCATAATGTTAAAGTTTCAAGCACTGGGGAAACAAGTACAGGATTCTGCCTTGAAAAAAAAATTTTTTTTCACATGGGTAACATGTTTGGGTAGTTGGATAAGCAAATTATTCCAAAGTAATGACCTCTATTTTTCTCGTGGTTAGCCAAACCAAAGTTATACAATATAGCTTTTCCGATAAGTTAATTTTATTTATTATTCCTTTTTCTTGGAGTACTTATTTACCAACGTGACTTCTGATGAGCCTAAACAATATGCCAGCTGCTGGATGATGTTGACGTAGGCACCGTGGAACTTAGCTGGTAAGAGTGCAGCTTCTGGCATCAGACCGTCTAGCTTGGCAGCGTGGCTCCCCTACTTATTAGTTGTTTTCTTGGGGCAGGCTCCTTACCCTCAATGGTAATCACTTTGTAGGAATGTGTGCATATTTAATGAGCTAACATATGTAAAACAGTGTCTTGAATATAGTAAGTGGACAATAAATTGTTTGCTATTATGTACTAATGATGATTCATGATAATGGTAATCAGGAACATTTTAATTATTGTATATCACACTGGGCTCTGGGATTTTTATTCACGAGACTTTTGGCAAGGAGTCACTGTTTCCTAAATCCTATCCTTTTCTCTCTCTTGATTTACTCCTTTATGATGCTGCATATCTTCTAGCAGTTTATTAAGAAAAGATGTATGTGTGGTAAACTTTCTGAGAGTTGGTATGTCTAAAATGAGTTAATCTGTCTTCTCACTTGAGTGGTTGTTTGCCGGTTTTAAATTCTTCTATCTATATGTTTTTCTGGTGTATTGGAATTCCTGGACTAGGGTTCTATTCTGTCCCATAAGATTGTTCCCTCAAGTTCCAATTTAACTCCCTTGTTACCAACTTTTCTGGTAAGAATAAAGTTTGCCCATATCCAAACTTCATTTGTCACTGTCTGGAACCTAAATTGGAGAAAGAAAAACATGGAGGTATATTCAGTGAACCTGTCCTCCAGCACCTACACCACAACTGACACATGCAGAGAAATAGGGTTTCCATGAGGTGGCTCATGTCTTTGCCATAGTCTGTACACATCTCAGATCTTGTACCTAGGAGTTTCTGATGGGTGCTCTGAAATTCTCTTCCTCTATTTCTTGCAGTACTGAAATGCACCCAAGAAAGGGAAACAGTGACTCATAGTTTACCATTTTGGGGGGATTGCATTATGTTATTTCTGCAGAATTTTCAGCCTGAATGTTAGACTTGTTCTAAGCATAGCACAGATGACACAACCCTTTCTATTTCAGATAATGATACTTTATAAAACACTTCTTACTTTTAAAGAGAATCTGGGCTCTTCTAGATGTGGATCTAATGAAATGCTGCTGTAGGTTGGGATTTACTTACTTGAAAAATGCTTCAATCTCCTGCTCAGGGAGGGAATATTTCCATTACTACTGTGTATCCCATATATTAGATAATACCTATGAAATTGTTCTCAATAAGAGTAGACTCCAGGGATAGTGGGACTACTTTTTAAAGTAATGTAAAAAGAAGGAGCAATTCCTCAGGCTTTCAAAAATGTCTTTGACATTTGTTGGTCACCTATTACAATCAAGTCTACAAGAAAATTCACAAAAATATTTGAGGACTATCTATACGCTGATTGAAAAAGTACCAGCAGTTCTAGAACCTTCAAGACTATTTTTGTTCAAATTTCTTGGAAGAGAAAAGGGCAATAGTTGGTTAAATTTGACCATGACTCAAAATATGTACAATGGTACCACTGGGAGAAAATGTTGGAATGATGATTTGGGGACACATTTTTTTTAATGAGATATCACTTACATGTAATGTAATCTTAAACTGTGTAAGTTTAAGCTGTGCAATATGTTGATTTGATACATTTATGTATTCCATATAATTATCACTGTAGCTTTAGCTATCACTTCTTATCACATCACAGGCATTATTGTATGCAAGTGACATGCAACAAGAAAATAAAATAACAAAAAGCGGATTTATATATAATGGTGGTAAAAATAATCTGAGACTAACTGAAGCTAAGCTATTTACTCAAAGATAACTATAAAATACCAATGAAAGAAATAAAAATAAAGGCATGAATAAATGTAGTTTTGATTATTGCTGTAACACTAAACATAGTAAAGACACACCACTCCTAAGTTAATATATAGACAAGTCTGTTCTAATTAAGTCCCTGTGGGGTATTTCATAAAATTTTCATCAAGGAAAGTAAACTCCTTCTGGAAGACTCAGCAAAAGTTTTTTTCAAGGTACTAATGGTAGCCTTGCCCTTCAAAAATGTGAAGTGTATTATAAATTTATCTAACATGTGTGCTATTATAATTAGACAAAAAAGGCAATAATCTATATTTTCCAAAAACTAATGTTTACAAAAATTAATTCAAAGTTTTTTGTTTTTTTAAGATTTTATTTATTTATTTATTTGACAGAGAGACAGCCAGCGAGAGAAGGAACACAAGCAGGGGGAGTGGGAGAGGAAGAAGCAGGCTCCCCGCAGAGGAGCCTGATGCGGGGCTCGATCCCAGGGCCTGGATCACGCCCTGAGCCGAAAGCAGCCACTTAATGACTGCGCTACCCAAGCGCCCCTAATTCAAAGTTTTATACTAAAATTAAGTGAAGAAGTAAAAGTAAATCATCAATGAGAAAGTTTCATTGAAACAATATTATTATAATTAAATGTAAGAATGAAGAGAATGTGAAAGAGATATCATACCATGTGTCATAATATATATTGAATGAATAAATAATTTGTATGTTAAAAACAACTTATCAAAAGCATTCTATAGCAGCTGAATGGAGATGCATATGTTATTTTTAATAAATCAGAAGGTTGGTTATACATTATTACACTCTGGTAAAAATACATACAATAAAATATAATGAAAACAAATATTAAAAGGAAAGCAAGAAAATGGGGAAAATATGTTACAGAGAATAGCCATTATCCAAAATGTAAAAACGTATCCATATGTGTTAGCATAAAGGACAAATTATATTTGAAAAGTAGAAAAATAAGTGTTTGGTTGGAATGTACTGATTATTGTTACATATTTGTATTCCTGACTATACAAATATTCTGTAAGCTTCCTGAGACAGAATTTGTATCATATTAGTGTTTTTATCCCCAATTAATAGAATGTTGTGTCACACTAGGTGCCCAAAACAGACTAACTGAATTGAGTAAATAAAGTGAAAAATTCAAAATATAAATTATATTCATATCTTCACTAGCAACTCAAAACAAAAACTTACATATATATTTATATAACTGTATAAGATTAGGTAATTTTCTTTCAAGCAATGGAAAGTTACTCTGACAAATGTAAGTGAATAATGGGTTGTTTTTTGTGTATTCAGGGAAATATTTGTTTATTCAAAGGAAAAGCTGCTGACACAGGCTCAGCCTAGGCAGAGTAATGCAGCTCAGGGGCTCTAGGTGTCCAAACTATAGCACAATCTTACCAGAATGTGCATCCATCAAGATGAGTCAGCTGAAGTCATTTTTAGACTTTAGGTTAATGTTTAATGTTTAGGAAAGAGCCAGTGGTAGGTCTGTCCATTCAGACCACATGGACGCAGAGTAGGAGATGACCGACTCTGCAAAACATCTGCCTATTCCTAGAACAACGAGAAGGATAACGGATAGCTCAAAGCAATAAAGGTCAAGTACAGATACCATTACACACCTATTAAAATAATAAAAGTAAATTATATATAATTTAGTGTTGTGATGTGGAAGAATAAGTATACTTGTATGTTGATAGTAAATTGCCTTAGTCTTTTAGGAGAGCAAATTTGTGATATGTAATATGAGCTATAAAATCACTCACATATTTCACTGATAAAATGCTACTTTGGAAATGTACTCCAAGGAATTTACCCTCCACAGCCTCTGTCCCTTATTATAGTGAAACATTCCTAGATGAATATTTTTTTTTAAAGATTTTATTTATTTATTCGACAGAGACAGAGACAGCCAGCGAGAGAGGGAACACCAGCAGGGGGACTGGGAGAGGAAGAAGCAGGCTCATAGCAGAGGAGCCTGACGTGGGGCCCGATCCCATAACGCCGGGATCACGCCCTGAGCCGAAGGCAGACGCTTAGCGACTGTGCCACCCAGGCGCCCCCCTAGATGAATATTTATCATTGTGAATATTTTTTAAAAACACACTCAAATGGTCAATAAGATGTGACTAATAAGTTATGCATATTCTGAATAATATAAAATGTTAATTATTTAAACAGAGAAAGCCCCTCAAAAAAGGGGGCTCCAGCTTTGTTATTTTATTTTCTTCTTTTAAACAATTGTTGTTGTTTTTTAATTATATGGGTAATACAAGGTAGTCTCACTTCCCGTACGGCCTAGTAAGCTTCTCAAAGACCAGTCCTTTCACAGGTTAGAGCCATAAACACTCGACAAATGATTAAAGAAACAACTACTTGAAGGCATTAGAGAATAAACAAAAACAAGTAGATACTGAGAATTTACTCTTGGATAAAAGGAATGACAGGAATTGAAAATCCTATTTTTATGAGTTTAATTCAGCGAATAGGTCCAGGCTATGCCATGTGGGCTATCTAAAGCTCCAAGGTGCTATTATTGGCTTACAAAACTACAGGACAGGATTTGGAAAAACAACCACTAGAATGTAAGAGAGAAAACTCAGAATGAGATAGCCAGAGAGGGTGAGCACCAAATTCTGTGTATAAACTACTCCAATACCTGACTGATACCTGAGCAAATGTATCAGCATCCCAGTGATACTACAGAAATCACCACACAATGAGTGGTTTAAAAGAACACAAACTTACCCAACAGTTACGGAAGTCATAAGTTTTAAGTGTGTCACTGGGCTAACACCAAGGTGTAGTCAAGGTTTTAGAGGAGAACCTTCTCGCTTGCCTTTTCTAACTTCCAGAGGCTATCCACACTCCTTAGCTTTTGCCCTTCTTTCTCCATCTCCAAAGCCAGCAAGACTCTGATCTCAGCTGGGAAAAGTTATTTGCTTTTAAGGCCATATATTATTAGACTGGGCATACCTGGATACCCAGGATACTATTCCTATCTCAAAGTCCTTAATTTAATCATATCTGCCAGTCTCTTTTTTAATTAATGTAAGGTATCATGTCCACAGGTGCCCAGAGATTTGGACACGGATATCTTTGGGAGGCCATTATTCTGCCTACCACACCACACATGTAAGGTACAGCTCCAAGCATGCAGCTTCTGTCTACCACAGGGAAGAGTGAGTTTTATAGGTTGAGTTCAACCAAGTTAACTTATGCCTCAAAGTGAAAACACACACACTGTACTCTTCAAGGTTCAAAATAATACCCAATATTACCTGAATTACAAAGGAACTAGAAAACATGATCTGCTCTGAAGAGAAACAATCAATGGAACCAACTGTGAGATACTCCAATGTTGGGATTAACAGACAAGAATTTTAGAGCAATTCTTAAATCTATGCTCAAGGACATGAGGGAAGATACGCTCACAAAGAAAGACAAGATAGGAAATAGAGATATAGAAATTATACAATAGAACCACATAAAAATTCTAGAAGTGAAACATACAAATAACACATGTTCCTTTTTTAGTGATCAAAATGACAATTTTTACCAACTTTAGTCCCCTAATCTAATGAAATAACCAAAAAAAAAAAAAAAA